>NC_084755.1:21898733-22226233 GCF_033978785.1 Entelurus aequoreus | reverse complement strand
TTTCTACAATATGACTTACTGTACTTTTATTCTTACAAAAATCCAACTCTGACTTTATTTTTTGCAAAATTAGCCAGCTGCTCTTTTCAGTATCCATCCATCCATTTTCAACCGCTTGTCCCTTTTGGTATAAAATTGTAATATAAGAAACATATGCAATATAACAAAGTCAATATTAACACTTATTAGGACTCAACATTATCATTAAATGTATTTACTATCTATTGATTACTGCTTGAAAAGATGTAGTTTTGGCTTGTTAAGACTTCTTCCGGTGGGCTCGATCACATGACTCCGTTTCACCAATAGGTGACGTTTACTCTATTTCACCAATCAAATGAAGCCCAGCGGTCACATGACCACAACAAGGAACAACATTTACCGTACAAACTACGGAAAAACCTTTTCTTTTTTTTATCATGCGCTGTCGTTTGTGTCAGTAAAAATATTCACATATCGACTTAAGAAAATTCCACTTCCAACGAGACAAAACACGTTGCGGTAAGTTGTAAATTGTTTTTTATGTTTTAGTTAACTAGCCCCGTTTTAATGTAACAGGTGACCAAAATGTGCTTATTTTATTATAGTACATAGGGTCACTGTGTCTGACACGAACAAACACACCAACAATGGTTGTAGTGCGAGTACCATTCCAAAATAGCTACTGAAGAGGATACTTACTCCAGTATTTGAGTAGTTTTTTTTTACTAAATACTTACTCAAGTAATTTTTTGGATGACTACTTTTTACGTGTAGATGAGTCAAATTACTCCAATTCAACTTTTGGCTACTCTGACCTCACGTTAGCTTTGTGTTTCGTTAGCTAATGATAGCTAACATGTGTAGCATATTCTATTATACCATTGGTGTCAAACTCTGGCCCGCGGGCCAAATTTGGTGTAATTTCACTTGGCCCTTGAGGTGATATCATATTAACGCTAGAGCTGGCCCGCTGCCGCAGTAACACCACATTCACCGCTAATTCTCGTACTTGCCAACCCTCCCAACTTTCAGTGACCCTCCCGAAAACCATCAAGTCTGCTTTTCATCCAGTCCAACAAGTGCTGGCATAGTCACATAATATGTGCGGCTGCTGCACACACGAGAATGCAACGCATACTTTATCAACAGCGATACAGGTTACACTGAGGGTGCCCGTAAAAAAACAACTTTAACACTTTTAGAAATATACGCCACACTGTGAACCCACACCAAACAAGAATGACAAACATATTTCGGGAGAACATCCGCACTGTAACACAACAGAACAAATACCCAGAATCCTTTGCAGCACTAACTCTTCCGGGACGCTACAAGGTGTGTGTGTGGGGGGGAGGGGGGGAAGAGTTATGGCTGCATGGGATTCTGGGTATTTGTTCTGTTGTGTTTATGTTGTGTTACAGTGCGGATGTTCTCCCGAAATGTGTTTGTCATTCTTGTTTGGTGTGGATTCACAGTGTGGCGCATATTTGTAACAGTATTAAAGTAATTTATACGGGCACCCTCAGTGTAACCTGTATGGCTGTTGATAAAGCATTGCGTTGCATTCACGTGCGTGTGCGTACAGAAGCCGCGCATATCTTGGGACTGGGCCGGCACTTTGTTAGAATGGATGAAAAGCGGACGTGACGACAGCTCGTAGAGGACGTAAAATTAAGGCAGTGCCTTTAAGGCACGCCCCCAAGACTGTGGTACGGGTGGACCACGACAGTGGTCCCCAACAACCGGACCGATTGGTACTGGGCCGAACAAGAAAAAAATAAAATAAAAATATATATATATTTTTTAATTAAATCAACATAAAAAATACAATATATACAGTATATATCAATATAGATCAATACAGTCTGCAGGGATACAGTCCGTAAGCACACATGATTGTATATCTTTATGAAAAAAAATAATAATAAAATGCCCACCCCCGGCCCGTGGGACACATTTTCAAGCGTTGACCGGTCCACAGCTACAAAAAGGTTAGGGACCACTGGACTACGAGATATAATGACTGATGAACACCTTGGTTGGATAATGAAGGTTGCCTCAGCTCAAAGCCTGAGCCCCGACATCAATGAACTAGCATCCAAGAAAAGATGGCAGGTATCTGGCTTGGGCACATCAGATTAGATGAGTGTGTTGCAAACTGAGCAGTCCTGAATGGTTGGTTTATTCATTGTTATTTTATTTTCAAATTTATTAGCCTGTGGAAAAAGTTAATGTTGATATTTACCTCAGAAGGCTGCAAATAGAAAAGAGGCATTCAATTTTTATTGAAATTGTATTTGATATGCCATTGATATTTTTTAATTATTATTATTTGAAACTGGATTTTGCATGTCACTATAAAGTTATATAAGCCTTGCTTGTTCAATATTCAATGCAAAACTTGTTTGGGTCCCTATTAAAAGGTTAATTTGTTCAACCTTGGCCCACGGCTTTGTTCACTTTTACATTTTGGCCCACTCTGTATTTGAGTTTGACACTCCTGTATTATACCAACAATGGTAACATTAATTATTGTTATATTTTTTGGTTTGAAGAATGGAACTTTGAGCAAGTTGCAAGAAGAACAACCAAAATTTTACATTTCTAAAATATCCTGCGATTATGACTTTTTGTTTGATTTTGACTACTTTGTTTCTAAAAAAAAACAAGTAAACATTTTTACATTTGCAAAAATACAACTTTTTTTTGTAGTAGTATCCTTATAATAATTTCATTTTCATATGTTTTATTCATAACTGCAACAAGTTTTATTTAAAGTAAGTATTATTGTATAAAATGTACCTAGAAGTTTTGAAATTATGAATTAAAAATCATTTAAAGTTGTGAGTAGTAATATTATCAATTTATTTTGGGCTTTTCCCACCATTTCATGTTCTAATACAGTGGTTCTCAACATTTTTTCAGTGATGTACCCCCTGTGAACATTTTTTTAATTCAAGTACCCCGTAATCAGAGCAAAGCATTTTTGGTTGAAAAAAAGAGATAAAGAAGTAAAATACAGCACTATGTCATCAGTTTCTGATTTATTAAATTGTATAACAGTGCAAAATATTGCTAATTTGTTGTGGTCTTTCTTGAACTATTTGGAAAAAATATATATAAAAATAACTAAAAACTTGTTGAAAAATAAACAAGTGATTTAATTATAAATAAAGATTTCTACACATAGAAGTAATCATCAACTTAAAGGGCCCTCTTTTGGGATTGTAATAGAGATCCATCTGGATTCATGAAGTTAATTCTAAACATTTCTTCACAAAAAAAGAAATCTTTAACATCAATATTAATGGAACACGTTCACAAAAAATCTAGCTGTCAACACTGAATATTGCATTGTTGCATTTCTTTTCACAGTACTTTTTGACAGACATTTAAAAAAAATCTCACGTACCCCTTACCTTCAAGTACCCCCAGGGGTACGCGTACCCCCATTTGAGAACCACTGTTCTAATAAATCATTTCCCAGTCCTTCCACACACAGTCAATAACTTTGGTCATGCAACCACTAGAGGGCTCTAAATCGATCCATCCATCCATTTTCTACCGCTCATCCATTTTCTACCGCTCGTCCCTTTTTTGGGGTTGCGGGGGGGTTGCTGGAGCTGGAGCCTATCTCAGCTGCATTCGGGCGGAAGGCGGGGTACACCCTGGACAAGTCCCCACCTCCCTCATCGCAGGGCCAACACAGATAGATGGGCAACATTCACACTCACATTCACACACTTTGGAGGTGGGAGGAAGCCGGAGTACCCGGAGGGAACCCACGCAGTCACGGAGAGAACATGCAAACTCCACACAGAAAGACCCCAAGCCCGATTGAACTCAGGACTACTCGGAACCTTCGTATTGTGAGGCACATGTCCATCCATTTCCTACCGCATGTCTAATCCATGCAGCAATTATTCAATATCGTCCTGTACTGCAGTAAAGCCGTTGTCACACGGAATTGCACAATAAAACTTAGACTTAGACAAACTTTATTGATCCACAATGGGAATTGTTCCACACAGTAGCTCAGTTTCAAATGATGGAAAGGGTTAGGATGGAAAGGATAATGCAGGTATTAAATAGACTAAAATGTACCATAGTAGCAGTATAAAATATGTAATATTTACATACTATATATACAGTGCGACTTATGGACAAGCGGTAGAAAAGGGATGGGTGGATGATCTATACTTATGTATAATATTTTTATATAATATATACAATAAATAACAAATCCCAATTACCTTGTACAATATTACAGTATATGTAACAGCTGCAGCAAAAAAAAGGGCAGATTAAAAAAAAGAGTAGATCCAGCAGAAAATATACATTATAAACAAAGCACCTTTTTTCTACTGTTTTTGCATATGATAAAAAATAGTTTAAATCAGACTGTATTTAATATAATCCTGAGATATGCCCCAGCACCCCCCGCGACCCCAAAAGGGACAAGCGGTAGGAAATGGATGGATGTATTTAAGTGAAATACACATCTCGTGTCTCATTATATAATTAAAAAAGGCCGTGTGCAGAAATACCTTCAATGCGGGGACTAAACAAAAGAGGGCAGTGTTTGCTTGTAGGATACAATAGACCCATCATTTATTAAACAATCAATTATGTAATTAATGATGTTTCCCAAAGATAATGTAAGAGTAACACCAGCAATAGTATATAATTACTGTGTGTGAAATTAATTTGATTCAAACTAAATTAATAAAAAAAACTATGTAATATATTGCAAGTTTGTATAAGTGTAGTTTTCCATATCAGATGGTGGAATTGGCAATAAACCAGACTGGCGAGAGACATTGTTACAAATCTTTTATTAAGATATTCATCATTGAATCCATTTGGACACGTTCTTTTATTATTATTATTATTATTATGTTGTATGTATTTTACAGTTGTTAATGTGCAATTATACCTTTGATAATGTCGGGTCACAGTTACAGGGCTTTCACAAAGTTATTGGCACTTGGAACACAGAAAGAAGAGGTGGACTGGCGCTACAAGGGGGTACACAGGCCAAGCCAGTACTGCATGGATTGTGAAGAAGAAGAAGTAAGCGCCGTAAATACCGTATATACCTCATGCTGTGAGTGTACAACAAACAATCTTACCTCTACGTGTGTCTATGTATAATGTACAGTATTTCTCTATACATGTATATTTCATATTTATATATCTACCATTGTGTGACACAAGGATGCCCATGCCATGCCACACCGTATCCGTTCAAGTGTGTATAGGTCTACGTGTTGTGGGAAGTGTAAACACATGGGATGAAATGCATTGCACACACACACAAAATAACACTTCTGCTCTTGTCACATAAAGTGTAATGAAGGCTGTCAATTGAAAAGTGACCCTAAAGCCCTAAACCAGTGTTGCTGCTCGGCGGGAGGGGAAAAGAGCGAGAGAGAGAGCCCACAGTGGAATATTGTGACTCGGCTGCTGACGTAAAAGCAAGCAAACACGTCCGTCCTTCTGACAATGGTGCTGATTCACAGCTAGTATTGCAGTGTGAGTCCATGAATCATCACTCAGAAGTAAATATAGATCAGTCATTGCGTCTCTTAAAGGACGTCGTTAGTATGACATAACACAGCCAGAAATGTGTTGATTGGAACGTATTTCAAAGAAAGGATCATTCAGTGCAAAAAACCTCAATGTAATAATCAATTATTAAGAACGACGCCAAATGTGTGGGATTGATTGTTGATGAATTGCATCTTGGAAGCTTGTTTTTGTTTTGTAACAATGCATTTAATGTTTGGCTGTTGAAACAATTGTAAAAAAAATATACTGGAAAAAAATCTTGCTAATGCAAACATTTTATTCAAGAAAATAACAGTAATTAAACCATACATTTGACAATTTGCTTATAGACAGTAAAAGTAGTTTTGTCCAATACCCATCTTTAATTGTGTAATTGTGGATAAAGGCTGACTCTTTTGTCCTTTTAGTAAGTTTTTACTGTATTTTGGCCATCATTTTACTTGTGTACATGGTTTTTAACGAATATGTTTTTTTTAATGTTAAACCTAAAACTGTCAAAGTCTCAAAGTCTGGTGTACGATACACTGGTAGTTATTAGACAATACCCCAAAGCCAAACTGGACATGTATGTCCTTAATTTTTCAAACCTATAGGATTCTTTTTTTTTATTTACGTATTTTTGCTCAAATCTTTAAATCAACTTCAGCCCTTTAAAAAAAAAAAAATGTCAAGATGGCAGTGCGGACGCTGCAGCTACTGGCTCTTTTGTGTGAATGGTCTCAGTACGTCCTAAATTAAAATATCAGTTTTTTTCCATTTTAGTTTTTGAATGCCCTTTGTCACCGTTTTCAATTAGAATAAATCTGCATTGATTTTTACAGTATCTGAACAAAAGGCCTTCAAAGGTACATTAAAATCATTACCTGTTTAACATTTTTGTTTAGGACTGAAGTTTATTTAAAAATGTAAGCAAAATACGCAGGTCGCTTCATATGAAACTTTACCACAGGTGGTATTCCTAAAATATCTATCCTACAGTAGTAAGTGAGGAAACTCTAGCTACAATCAGATCAGTATCGTGGCCACTGATTGGCTCAGCCTCAGGCAGCATTACAATATTAGATCGAAAAAGTGTAAAAGTGAGAAAAGGGTGTTATTTAATGTCTCGGGGGCTCTCATCTTGTAAGAAAGTATATTTACAAGGTTTTTAAGGTTGCTATAAAAATATTTGATTTATGATCAATTCATTTCTCCAAAGTAGGATGTCGGAAACCAATTAACAGCAACAAAACGAGGGATGATTGCAAACTTTTTTTGCTTGCTTACTTATTCCCCCCCTAATAAATGCACATCATCAACATTTAAATTGCACTTTTAACACATTAAAAAAAGATATAAATATGCTGCCACACAGATCACAGCACCCACATACCAGCGCTTTAATGTGTGCTATTGCAGTGGCTGTGTGGTAACTACATCTATGTATTTAACGTTCCGGCCACTCCATGGGGTCATGATTTGATCCATTTTTATTAGAGTACATTCATAATTGAACCAACAGAATATAAATCGAAGCTATTGTAAATTTTGGACTATAAGCCACTACTTTTTCCTACACTTTGTACCCTGGGGCTTATAAAACGGTGTGGCTAATTCAATAGATTTTCTTCGTTGACGGCCGTAATACAAAAAGTTTCCAAAAAACCAAGCAAATACACTGAGAAGAAGTTTTATTGTTTGTGCTTTGGCGCCATCTTTTGGACAAATTTGCTGCAGTGTCCTTCCATTTACTGCTTTCAACCGGAAGTAGAGTGCCGTTCAGTCTTCTGGCCGTCCATAGCGTTCTACTCATATGGATTCTTCATTCATAACTCCAAGCAACGTTTGTAAGTTTTACAATATAACTAAAACTGGTTATAGTTATATTAAACACATGGGACTAAACCGTCCCATATGTGATGTCTGTGGGAGTGTTTTCATGCATATTTGTAGGTGCGATTGTAATGTAATGACGCCCGCGTCGTTAGCATTTGCTAATATGATAGCACGTTTACGTGTCTGTGTTAGTATTATTACCATATTTTCCTGACTATGTTGGTACGGGTATATTAGCCGCACCCACTCAATTTTAGGGGGAAAAAATATGTTTCCACATATTAGCTGGACCGGACTATAACCCGCGGATATATCTGTTGTGAAATGAGTTATTTACACAGAAATAATCTGTAGATGTTGTTTTACGTACCTTAATTGTTTCCAAACGGTGTCTGTAACACGGCAGTAAAATGGCTGATCAAACAAAACAAAAGTCATCATCATGGACCCACTAGCTGCTGAAGCTAGCTCTCCACTCAGATTAACCGACTCAATAACTCCACGGTGGCATCTTGGTGAGTTTACTGCGGAATTTGTGAAACTGAAACAATACAAAAGGAATGCTGTTGTAAGTTAATAAAATTAACAGAGACACTCGTAAACGTTTTAGCATTTTAGCTAATGCTAACGAAGCGAGCGTCATTACATTACAATAGCACATACAAATATGCATAAAAACACTCCTACAGACATCACACATGAGACGGTTAATGAGCATAAACAGTTTTAGTTGTACTGTAAAGCTTACAAACGTTGCTTGTCGTTATGAATGAAGAATCCATAGGAGTAGAAACACTATGGACAGCTGAAAGACTGATAAAACCACAATATGGAAGGACTCTGCAGCACCTGCAGTGAACAAACTCGTCCAAAAGATGGCGCCATAACACAAACAATAAAACACATTGCTTGTTTTTTTTTTGGTTTTTTTTGCTTTTTATAATTGCCATCAGCAAAGGAAAATCCCTAAATTAGCCACACCGTCTTATAAGGATTCACAAAGTGTAGAAAAAAAAAGAACCAGTGTTTACGGTAACTTACAACGGCATTCTTTTTGTATTGTTTCAGTTTCACAAATTCCTCAGTGAATTCACCAAAATGTCACCTTGGAGTTATTGAGTCTGTTTTGCTGATTGGAGAGCTAGCTTCCGCAGCTACTGGGTCCATGACGATGACTTCTGTTTTGTTTGATCAGTCGTTTTACTGCTGCGTTAAAGGCACCGTTGGGAAACAATTAAGGTATGTAGTAACTATCTTCATTATTTCACAACATATACATCTGCGGCTTAGGTCGATAGTCTGTAAAATACGGGGTATCGTCCTAATCAATCAATCAATCCCACACAATGACAGAATTCTTAACAATGGATGAATAGACTATTTACTTTTATGCACATTCTCTGAGGTTAATGAAAGCGTCAAAATGTTTTTCAACAGGAAGTGATGGAAGAACGGCAGAACAAAGAAGCCAGTGGGATGAGTGGAAGCAGCACTGGAGAATAGTGTGGAGGTGAACAAGCAGGAAGCACAACAGTCTTCAAAGATACTGGAGAGGTAAGTGGAGTGCTCGTATGAGGTTTTGTAGTTATTTACTGCGCCATCCCAAAGTACTGCATCTCTCTTTGATTCTCTTTTATCTCGGCGCACACGCACATTCTCGCGGTTTAAACGAATAGCGTGCGCTGTGCGTCTCTGAAAGTGAGGTTGTTTAGCCTGGCGAGGAATGAAAAAGCAGCAGCGCGGTAACGCTGCACCCGTCTTAAGAAAAATAGACCAGCTTTCTCTTCATGCGTGCCGGGAGAAATGAGCTCCGATCCACACCATGCACAAAAAGTCTGTAACAAACCCATCGGTCCAGTGACAGGAAGTGGAAGAGTGGAGGGGGGACAAGGACTAAGCTAAATTGCTACACTTCAATAAGGTGCACAAACCACTGCTTCTTCTCCCTAAGGTGCTTCGTAAAGCTCCACCCTGCCTCACATGAAAGGGACTCCAAAATAAAACACACACTTACCAGTAAAAATGAGCAATATTGCTTCCGACTTACCTGCCACGCTTCTGTTTATTGATTTCAATTGAAAAGGCACATTCCAATACTCCATAAATATCACCTATGTTTTTTCCCCACAATGGTTTTCCACCAAAGTAGAGACTTTTTGGGCTCTAAACTTCCGTGCACGTCATTGTCATGATAGTCAACAGTCACGCCGATGAAACGCTTCAAAAGTAGCAGTTCCACTGCTCGTTCCATCCTTCTCCTCCATAAAACAAAAAGATTATTATTCATTATCCGGGACCCTGCGGTGAGATGACTTTTTCACTGGGGAAAAAGGAGGAGATCGCTCCTCAGTGGTCCAGACTTCAACAAGGTAAAGCCCCCATCCCCCGCTCGCCGTGCTCACAGCACCACTCGTACAAATATAGCTTCTCTTCTAAAAATATCACCGTTACGATACCTGTTGCCCAGAAAACTTCTCTTGGATAAAAATCCCCTCATCTTTTGTGCCTCTCTGGTCACCTTTTCAGCTTGCTAAAAATATCGACAACAAAAAAAAGGGGGATATATTTATATAAGACACAACTTGAGGCGGGGTGAAGAAAACTTAAGTGATAAGTGGAAGACGCAAGGATAGTGTTCACTTTTTCATTTTACTGGCTGTTCCTTTTTTTTTCTCCCCAGTCTGTGGAACGTAAGTCGAAGAAAACTCATAAAAAATGCCACCAACACTTACATTCAATACATTCACCACTTAGTCACTGCCTTCTATGCCGCCGTCACGACTACCGGGAATGTGTTTCATACGCAACAAAAATGTGCTTACACACCTTCAAAAGGACAAAGAGTGCGGGAGGACAGCCAGGTGTCCTGCCACGCTCTACAAGCTCCGTTACGCGGTGAGAAAAGAAAAGCAGATGTCCATGTTGCGGCCGCAGCAGTGTAGTATGGACAGTCAAGAAGAGAGCAAGCACAACCGGGAAATACTGCTGTGCGCGTGGCGCTCAAAATAACGCTCCGACGTCCCCGCTCACACCCGCTAGAGATTCACCTGAGGAGCCACCCGACTCCACGCCGCCACCGCCTGGGGCTTCTAGAGAGGCAGGGTCGAAGGTGGGATCGGCGCCCAGGGCGTCGTCCTCCGCTTTCACGCCGTCGGAGAGGAAGGCGGAGTATGCGTCGCTCTCAGCGATCAGCAGCTTGAGCTTGGGGATCCAGCTCTTGCGGACCACACGCCGGGCGTTGGTGCACATGTCGGCGGCGATGGCGTTCATCTCGCTCTCTTTGAAGCTGGTGGCAAAGTTCTGGCAATAAACTGCGGTGGGTGGGGAAAGAAACGAAAGTTAGAAAGAGCTACGTGTACATTGTAGGGGTGTAACGGTATTGGAGATGCAGCGGTATTTTGGTTTTTAAGTCTTCACAATAATACCGTGACGCGTGACGGTATCAAACAAGAACTTGGTGTGTAGTTTTTTTTCTGGCGCTTTAGGTGGAATGCCGTAAGCGGGAAGTGAAGTGTGTTTGTAAGATGAGAGGAATTTTTTTTTGGCCATTTCCTGAAAAATGTTATCAAAATCCATCCATAACTGTTTGAGGTATGTTTCTAACAAACAAACCCTGACAGAAACACCACCTTTATGGCGGGGGTAAGAAAGTCTGTGTTTTGCAAAGCAAAGTGCGGCACTTTCGTTTCCAAGGCAACACAAAACCAGCCGGTCACGTCACACGCACTGAGGTAATCACAAAAAACTGTACACTGCAGGAAATATGAGGAAACTAAAAAACTATTTAGGAAATCCTCAATCCATCATCCATTTTCTACCTCTTGTTGTTATAATCCGATGCGCCCTTTGTATGAAAATAGACCTAAATAGACCCGCTCATTGGCAGTGCACCTTATAATCTGGTGTGCCCTATGGTCAGAAAAATATGATCATTTATTTATCCAGGGTAGGACATTTAAGAGCAAATTTTCATTTGCAATGCTGACCTATCAAAGAGGCAGCATTTACATGTTAGAGATGTTACATGCTAGGCTCTCATTGGCCAAAATGTTTTGGAACATAAATGAGTGTTGAACATAGACAAACACTTTTCAAGCGCAAAACACACGGAGAAAGTCTGCAACTTGACAGAGAAGACAGCAGACAATGAAGACGAATTTGGTAGTATTTCTCTCTGTGATTATAATGTATTATTACTTGTATTAGTTATAATTATTTAAAACAGTACAGTAATTTGACAAAGAGTTCTGAGTATGTGCGTCTACTGCCATCCAGTGTCTACTTTTAAGTCTTGTAGTATAAAATGGGTAAAACATAAATACCGTAATTGTTTTACAACTTTTGGAGGAAATGATGTGTTTTTTTAGGTTAAGGTTACATGGTACAAAAACATTGATAGCAAACTTATTAAATCTCAAGTGTATTCAATGTTATTGTAAAAATACTTGTCTTTCATAAAAAGCTCCCGCATATTCAGGCTCTTTAGGCCGCAACAATCACAATAAAACAAAAGCCTGCCAAATCCTGGAGGGACATTATCAGTAAGGCAAGTTCTAAGCCAATTCGATTAAGTCAGTCTGCACTAGGTGGGGAAAACGATTATGTGATGCATCACTATTGGAACGTAGACGATCCTGAATCGAAAGAAGAGATTATTTATGCAGTGTTTCCCATATTCATTTACCGCCACAAGTAAAACAAACAAAACAATTTTTTACCTTTAAGGTAAATATTTTATGTACATTTTGTTCCGTTAAAATCTTATTTGTTATATGTGTGTGTAAACAATAGCAATGCTAATATTCGTTAGCCTGTCTAGTACGTTGGCAGTGAGCTAGAGGCATTAGAGCCAACCTTGGCGGGGTCGATCTAAGGACCTCACTGAACTATCAGATCTCTGCCATTTTCAGGGACATAGCACCAAATTCAAGGCTCCCATTCACAAGACTCCTGAAAGGCCGCCATCCCCACCATAAACCCTACAAGTGACGTCGCCACATACACACGCATTTATTAAGTTTACATGCACTCAAAACTAATTATCGGTTGATTTGGTTGAAACCAGCTTTTTACAATCTTTTTTGACTTTTTAAAGATGTCATTAACATATCTAGATCATCCATACATCCATTTTCTACCGCGTGTCCCTTTCGAGGTCGTGGGGGGTGGGTGCTGGAGCCTATCTCAGCTGCATTTATTATTTCTATTATTATGATTACCGTATTTTCCGCACTATAAGGCGCACCTAAAAACCTCCAATTTTCTCAAAAGCTGACAGTGCGCCTTATAATCCAGTGCGCCTTATATATGGACCAATATTGAGCCACAACAGGTCTCGCAACTACGGGATGCATAACGTAACCCCAGCCTCTACTTTAGCGCCTATTCTATGCGCCTTATAATGTGGTGCACCTTATAATGCAGTGCACCTTATATATAAACAAAGTTTTAAAATAGGCTATTCATTGAAGGTGCGCCTTATAATCCGGTGCACCTTATAGTGTGGAAAATACGGTATATTAGTAATAGCGAATCTGCTGGGAAGCTGCAAGATCTGTGATAATAATGTGTTAACACCGCCATAATCCGACACATTTTTCTCCCGGATCTTCACAATGTGAAGAAGAGGGTGCCGGACTCCGCCGCCTTTCGGGGAGATCCGTAGAGATCCGCGCCAATCTGCAGTGTTTAAAACGTGTTGAGAACGGCTTTCCGCTGTCGTTGAGACATGGTTCACGGCGGTTTGAGAAACGCCATGAACTTCAGTGTGAACGCCTCTTAAATAGACGCGACTAAATGTCCCGTTTAGGTCATCAATTGTGTGCTAGAGATGCGGAGTGTGGATATGAACATTTCATATGACGGTTATGGTTATAGCTGTATTTTTGAATGTACTCAAAAAGTACATACACACACACAGACATTTTTCGACCACGTTTTTTACTATTTTAAATACGGTAACTAAAATAAATATACAAACTATTAGAAAACCCATTATTTTGTGTGTTTGTGTTTCTTATGCTTCACTGTGTTTTAGTCTTCGTATTGGTTTGTACTATACCACTTTATGATTTATTTAAATGAAAAGTGCGTTACAAATAAAATCTATTATTATTTATTATTAATTTTGGGTGGCGTTCTTAGATCGGGGAATATTTTCATGCTAGCATTTACAGTAAGAAAGGGATTCATATGGTGCCATTCCTGAGTGGATCTTGCGTGAGAGGTCGAGGCGGGGGTAATCCTTTTGCAATTTAGTCTGCTGCTAGGTGGATCTCACGTGAGAGGAAGAGGCGAGGTTAATCCTTTGGCAATTCAGTCTGCTGAATATGATGGAAAGCGCCACTCTACATAGCAACTGATGCTGTGGTCAAAGATGGAATTGCAACAAAACACATTTTAAGATATTCAGCACTCTACTGCCATCTGGTGGCTAGTGTGGATAGTGCACCCCTCAATTTGTCACGTTTCATGTGTCAGGTAACCCATGACAAATGCATGACTTTGTGTCTTTGTGTTATAATGAATACACAATTTGTCACGTTTCATGTGTCAGGTAACCCATGACAAATGAATGACTGTGTTATAATGAATACCCTTCCTACTGTCAGCTAGCAAGCTGGCGCCAATCAGTCCATGAGTTTATGAAAGTGTAGTTATCAGTCACAGTTTTTTGGATAATACAATTTAAAATAGTAATACTAACCGTCTGGAGTTTTACTGTCGTTATCATTATTACGTTTATTGTTACATCCCTATTCAGCTCGATAGAAAGTATGACAGAGGTGTCGTCTTATATTCAGGTTCATCTGATATCTAGTCAAAACCGTAATTAGTTTTTGCCTTCGTGAAAAGGCAATACAGTTTAATGTAAAGTAGGTCAAACTAGTTACGGTACGTAACTAGATACTGCGTAATAACTGAACATTGTAACATGATGATATAAATGCAACAACAAAAAGAGTCTGCTCACATTTGACAGCATGCAACACTCTGTTGTCCAGTGGCTTGCGGCTCGGGTCATTGGTGGATGAGCGGATGCCTGTCCCGCAGCTGTTCGCCAGTGTATTCCTGAGCACAAGAAACATAATTGTAAAGTTGTTTATCCACATGACCAGCTTGATTATAAGAGGATATCAAGGGCGGCACACTGGCAGGTGGAAACCAACCTGTCAAAGAAGGCAGCCAGCAGCCTCCTCAGCAGCACCTTGTGTCTGGTCCCTGCACTTACGTGACAGTTCATCAGCTGGGCTCGGGAAATGAACACAGACGTACCTGTGGACGCACGTACAGAGAAAATAAACAGGACAAAAACACATACTTCTGAGGTTATCTACTGTTATTCCTCATGCTCTCTTTAAGAAATACATTGCAATGCACAGAGCCTTAACGTCCTTGACATAGACGCTGAGTCACAAGTGTGTTGTGTTTTTAGCACACTGATGCCAAGCCTGCTAATTTAACAACGACGTCATCTTAAAGCATGAATTCCCCTCTCACACACAACTATGTCTCGTAAAGGTGGGCATGATAAATCATCTGTGATTTGTCCAAAATGTGGATTGTGAGCAATGTGTAGCTGGCTGTATGTTGAAGCAATTTTGTAAAAAAGGAACAGATTTTTTACGTAAAATATTGCCAGTCCGAGTGCATTAATTTAGCACCCACTCGGCTGCTGACTAAAAAAGGATGCAGTAAATACAAAGAGGCAAATTTGCGGTCATTGTCAAATACTGTATGTACCAACATAAAAAACTGGCTAAAAGTTCACATTTAGAAGTGTTTAATAACTACAGAATTTCATATCAATTGCTTATGGGGAAAATTAACATTTTGGAATCTTTATCTGACCGTTCTGAACTCCTGTTTCCATGCAAAACTCATATCCCACTATCTAAAGTTTCCTAAAAGACTTGCGTCATGGTAGTGAGTCATGGTCAAAAATGTTTTGGAGCACATGCTATGCTTGTATGCATGTGCAGTAAAACAGATGTCTTTAGAGTTGTATAGTCATTGAGCACACAGGTATATTAACAGCACCCACTAAATTTTAGCAGACAAAAAAAGTTTTCCATATATTAGCTGCAACGGACTATAAGCCGCAGGTATATAGGTTGGGAAATGAGCTATTTACACAAAAAGATTTTGTAAATGTGTGTTTCCAAAATTGTTTCTAAACGGTGTCTGTAACACGGGAGTAAACTAAAGTTCCTGTCATAGACCCGCTGGCTGCGGAAGCTAGTTCTCCAATCAGCTAAATAGACTCAACAAGTCCACGGTGACGTTTTGGTAAATTTACCAAAAGGAAACAATACAAAAAAAATGCCATTGTAAGTTAATAAAACTAACAAAGACACTGGAAAATGTGTTAACATTAGATAAATGCTTTAAAATGTGATATCAGAAATTATCGGTATCGGTTTCAAAAAGTAAAATTAATGACTTTTTAAAACGCTGTTGTACAGAGCGGTACATATCCGGTAAAACACGGATATAAACCCAGTCAGCAGCCCCTCCCCTCTCCCTTCTACCACACACAACACAGGAGTTGACGACTGCAGCATGAGAGGTTTACTGGCGACGCTTGATGACCTCATCAAACCGCCGCGAGCGCAGCATAACAACAACAAGAGAGTGTTGTTGCCGGTGCTGTAGCCGTGGCTAACAAGCCAGTGAGCTCGGTGACTGACTAACGACACCATGTCTATGGTTTGGAACTATTTTAAAGTGTGTCTGACGGATAAAAAACTGGCAATTTGCAATGACTGCAAAAAGTTGGTTATGCGAGGAGGAACCAAGACGTCTTCCTTTAATGCGAGCAATTTGATCTCCCACCCCTTCAAGAATCATAAAGAGATACACGATGAATAAAAGCGGAAGATGGATGAAAAGCAAACAGCGAAAAAAAGTAGTACCACACAGTTGTCGCTTAAAAGACTCCGCCGAGAAAAAACAAAAATACAACAAAAACCACCCCGGGGCAAAAGCCCACGTTGTGGTCAGGGACAACGCACGCAGTATGGCAAAAGTTACGGTGGAGTTTGGTGTGGATATTTTGCAGCTTGCAGTGAGCGGAGCTGCCCTGTCTCAACACAGCATTTCAGAAGCTCTGACTGACTGGTAGGCCACTTCAAGCACTCACCACTAGCTTGCAGCACATTTGTGTTACTCATACAAATACGTTAGAGCAGGGCAGATTATAATTTCCTGTTATACAGTATGCCAGGCAGTCTTGCACTAAATGAGGACTATGTTATTGTTTACTTTATTACTGTAGTATACTCTGGACCGAAGCTGTTTGCCTTCATTGTTTTTGTAGCTGTTGTTTTGAGGCATGTTTAAAAAAAAAAAAAGAATAATGCACTTTCTTAGACTTAGACTTTGTGAAAGTCAAAGTGTAGTATTTCCCATAGTTGTAGTGGGTATCAAGATTATCTCAGGGAGAGCATGTCCCAAATTCCAAGCTGCTGTTTTGAGGCATGTTAAAAAAAAAAAGCACTTTGTGACTTCAATAATAAATATGGTAGTGCCATGTTGGCACTTTTTTTCATAATTTGAGTTGAAGTTGTTCTCTTAATTTGGAAAGCCTTGTTACATTGTTTAATGCATCTAGCAGGGCATCACAAAAAAATTTGGCATATTAATGTGTTAATTCCACGACTGTATATATCGGTATCGGTTGATATCGGAATCGGTAATTAAGAGTTGGACAATATCGGAATATTGGATATCGGCAAAAAAGCCATTATCGGACATCTCGAGTTAACATATTAGCTAATGCTAACAACGCTAGCTTGATTACATTACGATTGTATGTACAAATATGCATGAAAACACTCCTACAGACATCACACATGGGACGGTTTAATAAGTAAGAATACTTTTATAGTGTAAAACTTGTAGTTTTTAATTTGATTGTTTTTTATGTTAAATTTTATTGTTATTTTCTATTTTAATTATGTTGTTATATTGTGATAATGCATGTTGATGACACATTCTAGCTGTGTCCCACAGATTTGACAGCGACAACAGAACGAACGCAACGTAGCGTCCTCAGCAGCTCATCACAGTACAAAGCTGCTTCTAAATCACTAATGCCAGCAAATATACTGCGTTTATTCTATCATTATCACTGGAGGACTTGAGAACCACTACTCTACACATCAGAGAAAGATACAAAAAAGCATAGCTAGCCGATAAGCTACAGATCTTGATAAGATAGAGAGCCGCCCACAAGTCTCTCTGTACAAATATCAACAGGAACGATACCGTGTATAGTATCAGTTAATGGTCAGTACTACAGTAACTAGATCAATATTTTTTCTTATCAGAAAATCGATTTTGTTATTGCAGACAAAATTCAATTGTCACATTTGCATTTGACTGGAAAGAAGATTTAGCACAAGAACTTCAAGCTGGCCTGCTTTCACAAGTGCAGTTTATTATTTTAATTTGCTGTAAACAAGCTCATATTAAGAGCATTGACACATGCATGCCCGCGCACACACACAGTACTTACCTGAGACCAGCTCTAGTTTCTCAGCAGGATCTCCTTCCTCATAGAGTTTTGGATGACAGCGGTTGCCTATCTGGGCAATAAGTTCTGCAGGAAGGCACGTGAGGTCTCTGCCCCGCATGCGCCCCCGTGTCTCCGTGTGGTCGGGTAGAGCCTCTACGCGCTCACCAGCAGCTGAGGAAACACAATGCTGAAACATTAGAAGATAAATACAAACACCCCATCATTTTATTGTGTTGAGATTGGACTGACCGTTACCTGCAGCTCCCATGTTGAGCATGCTGTACATGGTGTACATGTTGCAGATTTGCCTGTACTGCTCTTCGGCGCACTCCTCTGCACCCTCTTCTTCCTCCTCGTCATCGTGGTAGCTGATGGGCGAGTCACTGGCGTAGGTACTCAGGGTGCCGGGGCTGGCACCCTCTGACATGCCGACGCCGGACGTAGAGCTGCCGTTGGTGCCAGCGGCGCCACTAAGCCCGCCGCTTGCCACCATGCCGGCCAGGCTCGTTGCCGTAGCACCCATACCCATGGCCAGTCCGAGCGCTCCAGGGCTCTGGATGGCACTGCCCCGTACCGCCTCCTGTGAGTAACGCGCTGCCTTTCTGGCTCCTCCTCCTGCGCCGGAGCCTCCTCCGCCTCCGTCGCGGCTGCTGCCGCCCTCCCACAGCCGCTTGGCGACGGGAGTGCAGACCACCGAATGAGCGGCAGCTTCCGGTTGGCTGGCTGGTTGCTCCGTTTTTACACGGGACACCAAGGGGAGGGGCGTCAAGCATGCGGCGGGCCGAGCCCCGTTGGTTCCGGTTTGTGTTACCGGGCTCTGAGGTTCAGATGGTGGAGCTTCCTCTGCATTAAGACCTTGTGAGTCACAACTGGGGGAAGAAACCTGGAGATGAATGTATACATTAGTGCTGTGGCATATATGAAGAATGTGTTCGTAATGACAACATAGTACAACTATGACTGGCTCCTGCTTCCACTTCTCTCCAAACGAGGGGGTGAACCACAACATTAGGTACATCTGCACAATGTCTCTCATTGAACAAAGGAAAAGAACTACATATACAATGGAGTTGTGCAATATTTACAACATAAATGATATCAATTTGGCAGAGAATAGAGCTTTTAATACTATCATTATCATTATAACCTGATACTGCTGTGTCCTGCAAATTTGACCGCTACAAGCGAACAAGGCTGCCTAAACGCAATGTAGCGTCCTCGCTAGTGACAAACGTCTCCAGAGTGCAGCTTCTAAATCCCCAATTAAAGTATGTTTCTTATAAGCTATCCCTGAAGGACTACAGGAAAAGGAATAGCTAAACGTACTCCACTCCACACTGTAGGAGGATACAAAAAAGCATAGCTACCCGCTAAGCTACTGAAGAGCTCTTGAATGTAGACAGGGGTGGGCGGATCGATACAAATATTGACAGTCATGATACCAAGTATAGTATCAGTATATGGTCGATACGGCACTTATTTTGATCGATACTCTTTTTTTAATCAAAAATATTTTTTGTCGTTTTTGTTATTGTTTACAAACTCAGGAAATAAGCGCCTATAGTAGTTTTTGCTTTTGTTTAGTTATTTTGCACTATTTAATTTAATTACATTTTGCATGCAATAAGGGAGTTAATCAAAAATATTATTTAATATTGTCAGATTATAGTTGTGATCAAAAATGTTATCATTTAATGATCCTGAAAATCGGTATGACCAATACTGCCCTTGAAACTACTTGGTGTAATGGACTGATACTCAAATTTGTTGTATTAACAAAACTAATGTACAGTATTCAAACATCAGAATAATATTACTAATATTAATAATACATTTAATTTATAAGCGCCTTTCAAAAAACCCAAGGACACTTTACAATATACAGATAAAATAATTAAAAAGCTAATGATAAAACAACAAATGATACAACTAACATGTAACAGTAGTGGAGATAGAACCAAGTTACAACAGAAAGTAATCTGATATTAACAGCAAATTAGCAATTAAATTAATAATAGTTTTGAGAAAATAACAACTGGAAATGACGCAATAGGTTACCACATGCTAAAGCAGCTAAATCAGGAGCCTTGCCAACTCATGTGGCTCGTGCAGCCCTTTGAGACACTTGTGATTTAGGGCTATATAAATAAACATTGATTGATTGATTGATCCATCCATCCATTTTCTACCGCTTGTCCCTTTTGGGGTTGCGGGGGGTGCTGGAGCCTATCTCAGCTGCATTTGGGCGGAAGGCGGGGTACATCCTGGACAAGTGTAACCCGTTTGAAATAATTATATTATCGTTTACATACCAAAAAATATATTGTGATTTATTTCATTATTGAAGGAGGCTGCAGTATGTAGTCATGCAATAGATTTTAGACCATATTGCCCACTCCTAGCAGACATACATATCACTTGCTCTCAACTTTGATCTCTGATCCGTCACTCAAAGACGTCTGTGTACAAAATAATAACTATTCCTATTGTTACAGGACGGGGCAGCACGGTGGTAGAGGGGTTAGTGCGTCTGCCTCACAATACGAAGGTCCTGAGTAGTCCTGAGTTCAATCCCGGGCTTGGGATCTTTCTGTGGGGAGTTTGCATGTTCTCCCCATGACTGCGTGGGTCCCCTCCGGGTACTCCGGATTCCTCCCTCCTCCAAAGACATGCAACTGGGAATAGGTTGATTGGCAACACTAAATTGGCCCTAGTGTGTGAATGTGAGGGTGAATGTTGTCTGTCTATCTGTGTTGGCCCTGTGATGAGGTGGCGACTTGTCCAGGGTGTACCCCGCCTTCCGCCCGATTGTAGCTGAGATAGGTTCCAGTGCCCCCCGCAACTCCGAAGGGAATAAGCGGTAGAAAATGGATGAATGGATTGTTACAGGATGGAAATGCAGCCCTTAGAAGACACCTGCAAAAGTCCATTGTCCAAGGTAAATGCGGCACATTATTATTACATTGTTTCATGAAACTACTGCAGTAGTTTGTCGTACATTCTATTGTATACAATATTTCTTATCTAAAAGTTAGTTTTTCTTTTTAAAAGGCATCTTACATGTTAAAATGGTGCTGTTTTTGAGGGGACAGGCAATAAGATTAAATTGATTTCAAGGCATTACAATGGCCGATGCTGATTTGCGTTACAAGTGTTTTTAGTTACGAGCCTGGTCGTGGAACCAATCGAGCTTGTGAATTGACGTACTACTGTTTAAAATTTTGGTGCAATGGCTCCACTCATCATAGAAATAACCAGAACTACTCAAAATAAAGTCCACAACATCGAAACACATACGATCTGCATGATCACACCGAAAAATAAATATTGTATAAAATTCTATACATTTTAATAATGTATGAAAAAAAGACAATCCTTTAAGTAGCTTCTTTATATTTTTATGGATATTATTTGAACCTCTTTGGCTGGGGTTAGACCAGGGGTCGGCAACCCGCGGCTCCGGAGCCGCATGCGGCTCCTTGACCACTCTGATGCGGCTCAGCTACATACTCACTTCTGCTTCAGTATGGTGCAGACTCACAGTATTACACATGTAAATTGCTTCACCAAGTTAGCTAGCTACAGTAGAAACTCGATCATGTTTGGGATGATTTCTTTCTTTAATTCAATGTATATCATCCACTTATTCTTTCAAGCACTGTCCTTTACACAAACATTCTTCCTTCCAATGCTGGGAATAACAAAGTTATGTCAAAATTGAATTATAAGCTAATGCTGGCGAGTAAGATCAGATGTTTTGGGGTTCACTGTGACTTTCGCTACGCTTACTAATGGCGGGCATGCTTGTAACAAAAATGTTTGTTTGTAACTTGAAATATAACAATTAGCCGAGAGACAGCTCTTGTCTCAAAACACTCTTTGAGGTACCACTGTAAGCTTGTAAATATGTCAATGTAATTGTTGTAAAATCTGCTGTGTTGATACGCAGACCACAATATTTCCACTTGCTCTCTTGAGCGTCTTTTCTAGTTATCTTCCACCGAGGGAGAAGTTTTATTACAGCTCCTGAGTGTGCGTAAACGGTCAAACACGGGGTGTTGTAATTAGACAATTAATAAACAGATTAAGTTGTGTATTAGCACAGTGCTTTCTCTCATTTACATCCTGCTTGCATGCACATAAATACAAAAGGCACTCATAGATAAATGCTTTATAAACTACAAAAGGTCAGAGGATCCAAAAGGCAGCAATAAAACTGTGCATACTTTGAGAATACTTTAGAGCATTAGTTGTTATACTTTAGATCATTTTTTTTTACCAAGTAACATCTCAGAAAACACTGGGCTCTCCAAGTACCACCATAATGACCAACATTAAAATGCAGTAGCATAGTAGGCCCAAATATTCATTAAAAACAAGGTAGAGGAGTATATTTAATATTTTGGGCACTGTAAAATTACACACATTTTGAACAGTAACCCTGTCTTTGAATATAGGAATATAAAACAATGTATGAAAATAATTAATCAAATCTTTGGCGTACCAGTTTCAGAATCACTGCTTCATAGAAATATTATATTTTCGCTTCAGCGATTGGCCAGACATGATTCAGATAGATTTGCAAGTAAAATACTTTTGTTTTTACCTTTAGGAAGAATTCAGTGCCTTTTTCCATAATCTGTTGGATCTGCAGGAATCCAGCAGTATACATGAGGAGGAACTGGTCCCCCACAGTCATGCTCAGACGACCCGTGTAGCAGAAAGCCAAAATCTGCTGGAAGCTCTGAGGCTGCACCGCCGGCGGGAGCTCCACCACTGCTGGGCTGCCCTCGTTGCCACTGCAGCCTCCGCTGTTGCTGAAAAGGTCCCGGAAGTAAGAACTGCTCGCAGCCAACACAGCACGATGGGCCTTTAACAAAAAAAAAAAAGATTAGACTTATAAAAACACAATATTTGCAACTTCTACACAGTAACAACTAGGGATGATGTTTGATAAGAAATTATCAAGTTTGAGCCTATTATTGAATCCTCTTATCGAACCGATTCCTTATCGATTCTCTTATCGAGATCAGATAGGTTGTTGTATATGGAAAAAAACACACAATATTTGGTTTAACAAAAGCTCACTTTTATTGTATAAGAAAATAATAAAATCTAATAAATAAATAAATATTGACTGTTACCCCCCTAAAAAAATAAAATAAAATAAATAAATATTGATTGTTGTTACCCAAAGTATATTAAGTGGGATTTTTCAGAAAAACAAATATATACAGTAACACAAAAACAACCTGTCTCTGCGATCACTACAGGTGTATAAATAATAATATAATGTTAAATAAAATCAGTCCCTTGGGCACAAAACTTAAATCAATACAGCTCTCCAAAAAGCGCACTTCTGCTGCTATTTGACATAACTGTTTGTTATGATGCTTTGACATTTTTGCACTTTATTTCTTTATTGAAAGAAAATTCTATGAAGAGAAAAGTTGTTTGCAAATGTGGTTACAATGCTAAAAAATGAAAAGTTAAAGCTAAAAAAAGAAATACACTTTATTGAGTTAACATTATTTCTTTATAGGGGGAAAGATGTGATGTTATGAGCTAGGGAATATAACAACTACACTACCCAGCATGCAACAGGAGTGACGAGCATGCGCGGTAGCCCTGAAAAGTGTTGTTGCATGACGTCACCCGGCAGCTAAGAATGAGGTTATGAGCACGCTATGAAAGTAAACGTCAAGAACTCAGCCAACACGCCTCGTCTGCATTATTTATAATTAGACAGACAACACATATACAGTGTGATTTTGTTTTGTTTACAAGGAAAGAAAAACAAAAGTTAAAAAAGGGAGATGTGTTGTATATATATGAATGTGCTGCGGTTGCTTTAAGAACGTTGCGACAGCTGCCGTAAAGGAGGTGCGTTGCTAGCCTGGTTGCTATGTTTCCGGTTGGTCGTAAAAGTGTTCGTCATGTGTTTGTACCCTGCTCAAATCTCTCAGTAAAGTTATTCATTGGATTATACCTTTTGTTTTGAACTTTATTACACCTTGGAGCGCTTTTTCCAGTCCATTGTTTTTCCTGCTTTCGCTATCTGCGCCTAATGACTGAGCTACGTGACGTCATTTCTTGTAATGTCTCAAGGGGCATTTCTTTTCGGGACGGGATTCGTTCCCACGGATTCGAATAAAGAACCAACTCTATTATAGTGGTCTCGATAACGGGTACCGGTTCTCAAAAAGGGATTCGAGTCCGAGGACTCGGTTCTTTTCTTATCGAACAACCGGGAAAACCGGTTTCGAGTATCATCCCTAGTAACAACTCAATAACGTCACCTTCTAGTGAGAATACTTGCAAAGAATAGTCGATAACTGAACTCAACTTTGTAGAGCAAGTGGAATACAAGTGATATAGTGTTCTTATTAAAACTCAGCTGGGATAGGCTCCAGCTCTGATGGACAGTGTTTTTTTGTTGTGTAGGTCTAGAAGCAATGGAACCACATAATGGATTCCACACCGCGGTAACAACTCGCTGGGGACGCAATTAAGGTGAGACCCAACGAGTTTGCTGCCTGCACAGGCTCCAAGGAAATTGAAAGTAAACAAAAACAAAGCATAGAGAGCTAATTTTAAACAATGAAAAATACATAATTCTATATATCAGTTAGGGCTGCGGATCTCAGGGTACCTTACGATGCAACATGGCTCGTGATGAGTATACGGCGATGCTGCAAACAGCAATAGTGCAAAAACAATGACACTGTTTTAGTGCAACCCAGCTGTCAACTAGAAGATGGCATCTCATGTCTCTCGAGTAGCTCAAATCTATTAAGTAGAAACATAACAAAACAAAAATAAATGTTTAGCATTTGTATGTCTTTGTCAGGGGCGCCTTAAACATAGGGGGGGGGGCGAGGGGGGGGGGGGCGTGGCTGAAGGATTTTTTTTTTTGGGGGGGGCCCCAAACCTCAACACCCCCACCCTGAAAACACAGTTTGAAAAATAGAATAATGATTTACTCAACAGAACAGCAACAATGTCATCCATTTAAACATAATAGTGTTCATGAATACATGCTTTTAAGCTCAGTCGTCAGCACGCTCTCTTCTCGCGGGTGTGAGAGGCGAGCGTGCTGGGTTCGAGGCCGGCTCTGAGCAGTAGGACAAAACATTGCTTTTGAGAGAGAGCGTACACAATCGCTACACGAAGCAGAGCTGTGCCGTGAACACCAATAATTGCATTCTACCGTCAAAATTGGGGGCCCCTAATTGGGAGGTAAGCGCGTGCATTAAGGCGGCCGTGGTCTTGGTCCTAAATGCAGTCAAGATTGACTGTGATTGCAATAAAGTAAATTCAAGCAACTCCGTTTAGTGGTCAGTTAAGTGTTCATGTTGCTTTCAGTTATGACACAAGTGTACATCACTGTCTTTACAAACACTGTAATATGATTGTTCATGTTTTTCAGTCACTACAAATTGGTGTCATATTGCAGTGTTGTGCATTACAAACTCAAACGTGTTTCATGTTCTCGCAGAAGCTAGTTTTCTCTTGCTGTAGGGCTAATATTGTAGAATGGCGATGTGTTACTGTGCTAGAAAAAGAGTTCCTCAGTGTTTGCTTTTACAATAACAATGTCTCTACAGTTTGGTTATTATACAGATTACGGAACGTAAATTAAGTATTGTTGACAGTTTTTGAATGCATTTTTAAAATGATTTAGAGGTAGAATTGATTGCTCCCAATAGCTGCATTGCTGGCCACCCAGAATGAGCCGATTTGTATGTTAAAAAGCAAAAAATCCCAAAACCTTTTGTCTTCTTGTCCCTCATATTGATTGTGTGAACGATAGGCAAACTTGCAAAAAAATTGCAGTTCTCCTTTAAATTTTGCAACAATTTGCCATACCGATATTTGGATTTATCAGTTGCGGTGAGAAAACAGTTTGACTTCAATGTAATCCAGTTTGATCCTAAATAGTAAAATATAGAGATAAACAGATGATCTTTGGTTTCGAATTCATGCAGTTGGCATGTTGTCATACATGCTCAATTTATTCCCTTGTTTATTCGGGACGTCTTTTTTTATAGTGTTAAAACAAACTAAACAAGTTTAAAAGTGAGTAGCTTATAAACTACTGCCATCTAAATGCATGCAAAGTCTACCTTATAACACTTGCAAATGAGACTCAGGAGTAAAGGCGGGAATCTTTGGGCTGGGCACCTCACGATTCGATGACGATTCATGATTTACGCTTAGATTAAACATTTATTATTGTGCATCTTTAATTTATGTATATTTGATGCAGTTTTAGATTTATTTTCGTTTAACTAAGTACGTTTTTATTACTTGCAACTTAAAAAAACAGTGCATTTGTAAACAGAAACCGTTTAAAATAATTCCCACATTTATTAATTAATGGAAATGTGTGCAAAACTGGAACATAAGCGCCTGATAGTAAAGGAGCTGGTCGGATCTCTCGGGGAAGTGGCTCGCTGCAGTCAGCCAAATTTTAGAACTTTATTTACATTAAATTAATTATCAATTCTTGATGTTTACTAATCAATTTTATAATCATCCATGTCCATCTAAAAAATTATTATTTTCCCCCACCTCTACTCAGAAGTGTAGGAAATCAAGATATAACAACTGGACAGCACAGTAATCATTATCAGCTCACTGTTAAATGTTTATTTTAAAAGTGTGATTTTATTATTGAACAAATTAACAATATACAAAATCACCAAAAATTGCTACCGTTGAGCCGTTTAGAGAGCTTTGTGGGCGCAATTAAGTGTTCCTATTAGCTGCATTGTTAGCCACCTCGTACTTCGTACGGTATTTTATGAATTAGAATGCATTAAAAAAAATATACGTGTTCAGGTCTTACATAAGGTTTGTGAATGATAGGCAAACAAATGTTTAAAGCGTAGTTCCCCGTTAACACATTTTAATGTGTTTTAATGACCAACGGAAACCCTGATGTTTTTGATTAATCGGTGTGAGGAAGTCATAATTAATAATATTGGGCCGATAATTATCATGCATCCCTGATTAGTATTATTACACATTTTTAAAGTGGCTGTTTGCAACTTCCTCACACGATACATTTTTCAAACCAAAAAATATAACAAGAACACCATTGGCTAGATTAGGTTACCATTAGTGGTTTAACAGAATATAACGGTTTATATTTTTCACAACTACTAGGTTTATGTAATGAACATTTTTCCCGGCCCAAAAATATGCTTGGTGTTTAGGCGGTCACTCACCCTGTCTCGTCAACACCAGTATGCGCAGTGAGGGCATGCATGCATACAAAAGCAGTCCAAGAGAAGTAACAAACAATTTGCAGTCATACTGTTGTTGAGAGAAATACATTCAATGACAGCTAATGCTAATTATCAAAATTGGTATCATTAGCTAACAACACCCAAAGCTAATGTGCTTGCATGTGTTACATACTGTATGTACGTAGTTATGTCATTATGTCCAAAAAGTCGTAAGAGTGCAGGATATAACGCCTAAAATACAAAGTTAGCGCTAACTAGGCATCTGTGTAAATGTTGCAAGTAGCCCCCTTAATATCTGGTTAGAGTGGCCGTCTTGTAACCGGAAGGTTACAGGTTCGACCATGGCCTGGAAAGGTCAAAGTGTCCCTGAGCAAGATCCCAAACCCCTGATGGGTCGTGGTCAGCGCTTTACATGGCAGCTTCCGCCATAAGTGTGTGAGAATGGGTAAATGTGATTACCAGATTTGGTCTTCTTACCCTAAAAATTTAATTAATTACAGTTACAAAGTACTTCTCCCAAAAAGTAGTGAAGTTAGTAACTCAGTTACCTCATTGTAAGAGTAATAAGTCAGCAAAGTCCATCCGACGTTATTTTTCATTTAGTTATTTTATATGCCATTACTTTGAATAACATCTTTAACTTCAAAGATGATTATATTAACTGACCCCTAACAGGACAAGCGGTAGAAAATGGATGGATGGATGGATTTAAAAACGAAAACACTATATACAGTATTTTAGAACATTTGGTATTTATCCGAACCCAGTAGATTGCAATGTGCCATACTGTGTGCATAGAAATAAAAATGTACAAAAAAAAAAATCCATAAAGTGACAACATTAAATATTGAAAGTACCGTATTTTTCGGACTATAAGTCGCTCCAGAGTATACGTCGCACCTGCCGAAAATGCACAGTAAAGAAGGAAAAAAACATATATACGTCGCACTGGAGTATAAATCGCATTTTTGGGGGAAATTTATTTGATAAAATCCAACACCAAGAATAGACATTTGAAAGGCAATTTTAAATAAATAAAGAATAGTGAACAACAGGCTGAATAAATGTACGTTATATGATGCACAAATAACCAACTGAGAACGTGCCTGGTATGTTAACGCAACACATCATGGCAAGAGTCATTCATATAACTATAACATATAGAACATGCTATACGTTTACCAAACAATCTGTCCCGATCGCTAAATCCGATTAAATCTTCCTCCCCGGTGTCGCCTCTGGTATGTCCTTTTTTTCTGCTGCTCGATTGCCGTTCTCTGCTGCATATTTCACTACATCCAGCTTGTAATCTGCAGTATATGATTTCCTTTTCGGTGCCATTTTTGTTCAGTCCTTCTCAGTTTTTATAAGTTTCCGCCAATGTTGATGTGATCCATTTTAATAGCTACGGCAGTAGCATATAGCAGTTAGCATCCCATGACCCACAATGCACTTCTGCCATGACCCTCCCCCGCCGAATTCTTATTGGTTGACGTGTGAGTGACAATTGCTGACGTGTGTGTGACGATTGCTGCCATTTGCTTTGTCTCTTACGCGAATGAGATAAATAATATTTTTTGATATTTTACGGTAATGTGTTAATTTCACTCAAGTCGCTCCGGAGTATATGTCGCACCCACGGCCAAACCATGAAAAAAACTGCGATTTATAATCTGAAAAATACGGTACAAAACCCAATATGGTATTCAAAAATGTAAATTTAGGTTAAAAGACAAAGGGACATTTGGCCTTTTAAGTAGTGCAATTGTCTGCACCTGTATACCAAAAGAACTTTAGATAAAACTGTTAAGAAGTTTTGGGAAAATAAATGACATGCAATTAAGTAAAACATTCCTGGATGACATTATGACAATAAAATTGAATTTGTGTACAAAATAAGTATTTTCTTAAGCTAATTTAAATTATGCAAGTGAGTAATCACCTGTGATTAATCATGATTAATCCAAATTCCAAAATGTGACAACTAATTTGATTATATAAATGGCTGCATTTGGGCATGGAGTTGGGTCAGCGCAGTCCTTCTCAAATAGTGGGGCGTGCCACCCTGGGGAGGTGTGGTGCAATACTAGGGGGGTGCGTGTGACCTCTGGATACATGCTTTTGTTTACCATTCCAGAATATGACGGAAGCGTGTGTAGCACTTTGATTCACTGCAACCACGAAGGTGGACGAGGAAAGACCGGTGTGTTGTTTCCTTTAGTCTTAACAAGCTTACAATGTTATGCTGAGGTATAGTTATAAAAATTGTATAGACAAATTATACTATTTATAGTCAAAGTGGAGAGTTGGGGGGTGCAAAATATTTTATTCTTCCTAGGGTGTGCATGACAGAAAATATTTGAGAAGCACTGGGTTAGCGGTAGCAACAAGTGTCATGTTTCCATGTGTTGAGGTGAGGTGTGATTCGAGTTGCTTGAGGCAGACGTGGATAAACGCTTTTTTCCTGGACATAGCTTGCATGTTACATAAACATTCTTGCCTTTAATTTCAATGAGCGAAACGTACTGCCAGTACTTGCAGTTTGAGAACGCTACCTTTGAATTTCCCTGGCTCTGACTTGTCGCATTTAACGCGCGCTTGTTGTGTGTTAGTCAGAGCGTGTAGTGAGACAGCAATGTAACATGTTATGCATGTTCCAAATAAACCAAAACCGCCGTGACCAAACCTTTTCACAAGGACAAGCGTGCCACAAAAAACAAAGTAAAGGAACTACATATTACTGTTGAGACGTACGATCCGTTTAGCTTATGTAAACATAGCTAAACTAATGCTGACATGCTAACTTTGCCAGCTAGCCCAGGCTTTCTAAATGTTCCTATTTGCCAATTTTGTATTAGTGTCGTTTCAAACACAAAGACGGTGCCAACGCCAGGTGTGCCGTAGTGTACTTGGATCAGTGTTGATGTCACATTCTTTTTCACACCACAAACTAATTGACACTGAAAGGACAATGGTTTAAGCCAAGAAATGTGCTCTATTTCACATCAATTTTTTCATGATACAATTCCTGTAATCAACAATCATTCCCACACAATGGCGAGGATCTTACCTTAAAGGCATGCCCCTTTACCACCACTGAGACGTCACAGTAGAGCCCCTGCAGCCGCTGCTCATTCAGACATTCTAAAACGTTGTTGCCAAAGTTTGGGATCGCCATCTGGAGGGTCTGGGCCATGGTGCGCCAACGCACACCACCAAAGGCTCTGATGGGAGGGGAGGAAAGAGGTAAAAAATATTTTAAAAATGCAAAGAAATAAACATTTAGCCCAGTATTGCACGCATGACATTGGCATTAGGCTTCATTTTACCACTAAGTTTAATGTCCAGATGTTAAATTCCTTGATGTGCTCAGATCAGATCAGTCGATTCAGCAGTCAAAAGGCTTTAGTGAATAGGTAGCCCAAAGTCGTCGAACTTGAAGATTGAAGTCTGATCTACTTTCCCTTTATGCTATTTACTTACTACTTCTTAAGGTATAAGACAGATTAGTTATCAAGATAAAAGTTAAGGACACATTGTTTCTTTGTTGTGCTTTCAAGTACTGTCAAGAGTGAGGCAATAAAGCATGGTAGCAAAGAACCCTAATTGTTGCTGAGTTGCAACCATGTGTGCTATGGAGTCACTGTTGGGTTTTACCTCCAGGATCTCGACGCCTTTTTTGTGATAGTTGTGGTCTAAAATGCTTTAATTTCAACTTGTGATTATTATTGTTTTGTTTGTTATCAATGTTTGGGTGTTCATGTAACCTTAAAAGGGAACTGCACTTTTTTAGAATTGTGCCTATCATTCACAATCCTTATGTGAGACAAAGAACACATATGCATTTTTTTCTTTTTGCATTCTAATTTGTAATAATCGGCTCGTTGCTGCCAGGTTTGTTGTGTCATGGTGGGACTAGGGTTGTACGGTACACCGCTACTAAGTACTTCGGTACCAATTAATTAAAAAAGGTACTAATGCTTTTGAAAAACATTGTTTCTTTTTTTTCATCCACATATGCTGCCGTGCGGCGGTGACGTTGCATGAGTGTGCCAACGCGCGCACACACAGCGCATACAAGTAAAAACAGCATGAAGTGGAAAAACGGCAAAAACGCAGCAATTCTACCGGTTAATAAAGAGGGCTGTGAAGCGCCGTATGGAGCTATTTGGGCTTCAAAACTACCGATAAAGGTGACGCTTAAAATACAGAAGCGCCACGCTGCTAGTGCTAATTTAAAACATTCTTTGCCAAAGGTGGCAATACACTATTACCACCTTTGTTTCAAACCTAAGTACATATTTAAATAACAGGCATTCAGATCTGCACAAGGAGTTTAAAAAGTTACAGGTAATGACGTCCGTTGTGTCCTTGAGTAAGACACTTCACCCTTGCTCCTGATGGGTCGTAGTTAGGGCAGCTCCCGCCATCAGTGTGTGAATGTGTGTGTGAATGGGTGAATGTGGAAATAGTGTCAAAGCGCTTTGAGTACCTTGAAGGTAGAAAAGCGCTATACAAGTATAACCCATTTACCATTTACTGTAGTTAACAGCTCCCCCTGTGCACATACAGATACGTAGATGCGCAGAGGGCTGGTTGGCTTGTTGCCAATTATTAGCGCAGTCAAAATACCACCATACCGATATATTTTGATTCACCTGTCGCTTGGCAACAGACACCAACTTTTAAAGGCACACACACGCTGCTCTCATAAACTTCTCTCAACTGCATATAACATTTTTTTTTTTTTTTTTAAGTAACGCAATAATTACTTTCCCTAGTAATGAATTACATTTATTAAGGAGTAATTCCATTAGTAATTACATGTCTTTTTTGGTTAAGTAGCAAGTAAGTATAATTAATTACTTTTTTTTTTTAAAGTATTTTTCAGAACACTGGTAGTTACAGTAATGTGGTGTTGAGTTTAAAGTAAACACTTTGCACGTTTTATGTTAAATACCATTATATACAGTATATCGCCAGTTGGCCTAAAAATAGCGGGATATCAGTTTTGGTCCATATCGCCCAACCCTAAGCTATAGTATTGTTTTGAGTATTTACTAATGATTGTATTTGTCTAGTACAGAAAAAAATTGGCAACCATACGATAGGCTCCAGCCCCCCACGACCCCAAGAGGGAGGAGCGGTAGAAAAAATAGATGGATGGAAATCATTAAGCTTTTTAGTCTATTCTAACCTAATTCTAGATTACGGCAGGTTACATGTAATATGTAATATTGCAAAATGTTCTTTGATTGCAATTAGAAAAGTCTAGTGTGTTTAATGCCTTTTAATTTGAATTCTAATCTTCTAAAATTGTTATTTGAGTGCAATAAAAACATGTGTTTAATCACAAGTTTTATCATAAGATTTTCTGTTCAAATGAACCCATGACATTTTTGTGGTCCCCTTTTATTTTGAAAATTATCGAAAAGTATCGAAATACATATTGATATACATTTTGGTACCGGTACTGTATGTGCAAATGTAACTACGTAGTTGCTTACGTGCCTGAACGCAAACTATGCAGTGGCGTAGCAAGTGGTGTCCAAATTCCCTAGGGAAGATTACAAAGCTCTACCCCTTGTGGCTTCATTTTGAGGGTGTAGTGGTAGTGGGTGAGGGTGAACATTGGGATTGGGCCGTAGTGTCCTCTGAAAATAAGTAAAAACGCATAGCTCTAATTGTCAAGGTGGCTGGCAAGACAAGTAAAACTTACAGTGAACGTGTCCAAATTGTGTCCACAATGTTACTATTTGGTGTGAGCATCATTGTTATCGAACACTGCCTTAAAGGGGAACTGCACTTTTAATTTAGCCCATCATCCACAATCCCTATGGGAATAAAGAACACTCATGTACAGTATTTCCATTTTCGCTGCATTCTAAATAGCGAAAAACTGCTTGTAAGAGGCAGCTAAGAATGCAGGCAATAGGGATACGATCCATTCCACCTGTAAATGACATTGAGAACATCTCAAAACCTGCAACACCATTTTATATACATGCTGTAAGTATGTATTGATTGCAGTAACAGGCACATTCATGATTAAATGTAATTATTACAGTATTTGATCATTTTGAACATTACTGTAACTTCTTTCCCGGGTGCATTGATTTCCCAGAGTGCAAACACAGCAACGTTAGGGCTTGTTTGTGTTTGCTACCACCAGTGGTAGGGCTGGGCGAGTTTGTAAGATATATCTATATATTTTTAAACAAGATATGAATTAAGAAAATATCGTAATATCGATATAATTTATTTCACGTTAAAATGACCAAATACCGCTTATTTGTTGTGTCCCTTGTTCTCCCCCGCTTCCCTCTCCCTCTCAAAACACCATGGGCAACTAAACCCCTCCCCTTCCTCCTTCCAAGATGTGCTTGCACGTATAAGAACATCCATGATTGGTTGGTTGTTTACTATGATGAGTCACGATCGGTTAAGATTAAAGCAAAACATTACGGTCAGGCCAATCAGAGGAAACATAGGGCAGGTCGTGGAACCAGGAAGGGAAATCACAACAGACATCCCAAATGACGACGAGGGAGTTGGAGAAGAGAAGAGGGAATATTCAAGCGGGGGATTTATATATTTTAAAAAACTAGTGGAGGATGGCAGAGGTTTTCTCTTCTTTAGATTTTTCTTTTAGTGATGTAGACGACTTCCAGGAAACCCAAAACGCGTCTACTTGGCCACATTTGGACAAATGTATGCGTCTGGATAAAACATTCATTTGAGTTGTTTACCATGTAAGCCCAAATCAAAACTGTTCTCGAGTTGCCAAGCACGAGAAATGCTGCTAAAAATGTATGCCGAAGTGAGGAAGATCACAGTCGCACAATTAAGTAACGTCACTTACTTGGCGCTGACCAGAACCATACATGTGACAGTCCATTACATTGTCGACTGGGAATTAAAAAGTGCCTGCCTGCAAATGTATTTTTTATCTGAGTTCGATACATTTTGTATTTTTTGCACAGCTATGTTATTTATTTTACGGAGAAAGAATATTTTTCTATTTTATTTATGTTATGTAATTCTGTGCTACTTAAACAGTTTCATTTCTGTGCTGTAAATACCCATCTTGACTAACTGGGTTAATAAAAGTGCCACTGACTGTTTACAGTACGGTTGTTATTCAGTTAAATTTCAGTGAATCTCACACAAAAATGAATATCTTTATATGTGTACTTTCACCGGAAAATATATGGAGATATATATCGAATATTGGGTTTAAGTAAAAATATATCGAGATATACTTTTTCGTTCATATCGACCAGCCCTAACCAGTGGCATACCGTAAGAGCCTTGCAGCGTTATCATGTAGCACCATTTCTAAACGTTTCAAATAAGAACATAAAAAAGTGATTTACAATGTGCGCTCTTACTGGTAAACAGACTAAACTGGATGGTTGTATCTTTCAGCACTTGTGCTCTCCTTGTGCTGGTAAATTCAGAAACATTCTCATTCCTTAGATTAAAAAATGCTTCCTAGCGATGCTGTGATGGACGTATGCCTGTTCCATTTGTTGAGAGCCATATAGTATCAAGTTGGTAGCAAGTTGATTTTCAGTGTTGACCAACTTTTCTGCTTGGGGCCACAACCCTCTACTATACAGGTGATATGCATGATTTATAAGCTAGCATTAAATTTTACTAACTCAAAGGCAATACAGCAGCTCAAGCTCCTTCTTCTTGTTCATTTTATGGTGGGTCCCACCCAATGTTATTAGCAGGTCAAGCTAGCTAGTGGCAACTAGCTGGCCGGAGGAGCAGTATGAGCAAGGCGATATGACATGACGCCAGAAAAGTAGTTCCTCTGTGTTAGCTATTACAATAACAATGTCGCTATAGCTTAGTTAATATGGTAAATGGTAAATGGGTCATACTTGTATAGCGCTTTTCTACCTTTTTAAAGGAACTCAAAGCGCTTTGACACTATTTTCCACATTCACCCATTCACACACACACATTCACACACTGATGACGGGAGCTGCCATGCACGGCGCTAACCGGGCCCATCAGGAGCAAGGGTGAAGTGTCTTGCTCAAGGACACAACGGATGTGACTAGGATGGTAGAAGGTGGGGATTGAACCAGCAACCCTCAGATTGCTGGCACGGCCACTCTCCCAACTTCGCCACGCCGTCCAATATGCAAGTAAATGGGGTATTGTTACCACTTGTTGATGTTTATTTTTTACAGCAGTTTATAGGCAGTGTAAATGAATGCCATATACCTACATTGTTGGCCGCCTGGTACTAGCAGGTTTTCACTTTTTTAAAATGCACATAAAAGAGAAAGATGTGTGTTTTTGTCTCACATAGGGATTGTGGATGATGGGCAAAATTGCAAAAAAAATAGGAAAAAGACAGCAAGAAAAATTTTGGAGGTGTCTTTGGACTTTATCGTGAGGGGGAACTTCCGTGCGGCCTAGTTTTGAGTTCCAAGTTTATTTACATATTTAGTTATCGTCTCCCTGAACCCTGTTGAGGTACAAAGCAATCAATTAAACCAAATATTTTTTTTTAGTGTTCAATCTCTGTCAACAGGATTATGGGGATTATTGGGAAACCGGGCTGCCATGGCAAACAATGAGTTGCTCTCTGTGAGTGCTATCTGGTTATTACCTTGTGTTAACCCGCTCTTATACAGGTGACACTGCTGCATCCAGCACATGTTTAGAAAACAGCACCTTCATTTCTGCTGATTCTTTGGTTAGAATAATGTTTAGGTATTTAGGCAATGGCAGTTATAGCTACTTAAAAACATCCAAACCGAGCCAAACTATTTTAATAAAACTGCCAGGACTAGTCCTGGACAACAAATTTAGCACCGAGCAGTTGCCCTTGGGCACCTAAAACTCTTTGTGCAGGCCATAAACAATGATATTTGTTTAAGATTTTGTTGCTAATCTACATTCCATTAATCCTATACGTCACGTCAGCCTCTCAGGAGCTGTTATTGCCATGCAGAGCTCAATGAAAGCTTGTTTTATGTCTTCTATGAGCCATAAAATCCAGTGTCCTTAGATAACTGGGTCATGTGGTGTTATTCTCTGCGTGTGTGTGGCCTCTGCAAACAGCGCATAGCATGATTCTATTCACTGTACACCAAACATCCAAAAGCAAACACCAGCCTTGCACTGCACCCTTTTAGCGAAAGTGAACAAATGTTTCACTGCAATGCACTTATAAGGGACTTAATCAACTGATTACTCTGTTCAAAATAGCTCTGTCGGTTGAATAATTTAAAAAAATCAGATTAATCACACTTTTGAATTTGGATTAATCATGGTTAATCCTAGGCTATTACTCGATTGCTTAATTTAAATTAACCTAAAAAAAAACCTTTTATGTTTGGACATAAATGCAATTTTACTTTCAGAATGTCATTCAGGTACCTTTTTAAAAATGTTTAGGCTACTTGAATGCACTACATATATTTGCTCAAAACTTTGATAATGGTTTTATTGAATGTCCAGGCAGGGTGTATTTTGAAGTCAAATTTGCCAGCGAACACACCAGTTGGAGTCTCTGCACTCATCTTTGCACTGTTGTATGCATTAACCTGATCACTGACCATATAACAACCCATACCACCTTTAAGGTAACGATCCACAGTTAAGATAAAAGAGCATGTACAGTCAAAATAAATTGTGCAATTAATCTGTGTATATATTTGGGGTGTCCAAAGTGCATCCTGTGGGCCATTTGCTTCCCTTAGCTAATCACCGCACAATGATTAGCCTTCGAATACCAGCTTGGAGCTTTTCTTTTTAGCTAATTTTGTAGGTATACACCTGAGTCATATTTTAGTACTTGATGCATGCTAAGCATTAAAAAAAACATTTTTGTCCAGGTGTACCTCAGATTAATATATTTTGGGACTTGACACATGTTACAGTTAGCATTTTAGCATGATGGCTTTTTTTTTTTTTAGCAAATTTAACACGTATACACCTCAGTGTTGTATATTTTAGTATTTCAATGTGAGTGTGAATTTTGTCTGTCTATTTGTGTTGGCCCTGTGATGAGGTGGCGACTTGTCCAGGGTGTACGCTGCCTTCCACCCGAATGCAGCTGGGATAGGCTCCAGCACCAAGAGGGACAAGCGGTACAAAATGGATGGACGGACTAATGTTAATTGTTAGCATGTTAGCTTGGTACTGTTAGCACGTTCACTTTTATTTCATAGCTAATTTAGCTGGTATCACCTATGAGTTGTTTTTTTCATTACTTGACGCTTTCTGGCCAGCATGCTAACTGTTAGCATTTCAGTTTGGCTTTGGCTCACCAGCATTCACACGAAATTTCTACCGAAATTGCATTTTATAGTTCTTTGAAAAATATACATATATATATATATATATATATATATATATATATATATATATATATATATATATATATATATATATATATATATATATATATATATATATATATATATATATATATTGCACTGGTGTTGAAGGTGAAAATAACAAAATGGCACCTGTATCCTTCAGTGTTGTTCCGGTACCAAAATGTTTTTCGGTACTTTTCGATACTTTTCTAAATAAAGGGGACCATAAAAAATTGCATTATTGGCTTATTTTAACAAAAAATCTTAGGGTACATTAAACATATGTTTCTTATTGCAAGTTTGTCCTTAAATAAAATAGTGAACAATGAACATACCAGACAACTTGTATTTTAGTAGTAAGTAAGCAAACAAAGGCTCCTTATTAGTTTACTGACATATGCAGTAATACATTGTGTCATTGATCATTCTATTATTTTGTCAAAATTATTAAGGACAAGCGGTACAAAATGTATTATTAATCTACTTGTTCATTTACTGTTAATATCTGCCTACTTTCTCTTTTAACATGCTCTATCTACACTTATGTTAGAATGTAATAATAAATTATTCTTCTGTTGTTTGGATACTTTACCTTACTTTTGAATGATACTACAAATTTAGGTATCAATCCGATACCAAGTTGTTAAAGGATCATACATTGGTCATATTCAAAGTCCTCATTTTTCCAGGGAATTATTTCCTGAGTTTACAAACAAAATATAAATGTTTTCAAAACGAAAAAAGATTTTGTGATGCAAAAAAATATTGATGTAATCATAGTAGTATCGACTAGATACGCTCCTGTACTTTCTATCATTACAGTGGATGTCAGGAGTAGATCCACCAATGGCGTTTGTTTACATTGTGACGCCGGTGAGCTACGGTGTGTACTGAAGCATGTTTAGCTATTCCTCGTCCTGCAGGGATGATACTTGTAAGAAACATACTTTATTTGTCGCCATGGAGGCGAGGATTAGTGATTTAGAAGTAGCTAAAACACTGCCGACAGCGACTGGACTTTAGCCGCTTAAAGCACCTCTTCCAGTGGGAGTTTCAGTGTTATAATTTCACCTTTACAGTTAGTTTTTAAGCCAAAATGCATCCATTCTCCCTTTTCTGTCTACACACCGTGTCTGTTTGTTAGTACTCCGTGATTGTGCGCTGCCAAACATGCTCCTCTGCTTGTAAACTAGCAATGACACGACGTGACGACGACGGGGGTTGGGGGGACCGGTATATTTTACAGTACCGAATATAATTCATTAGTATCGCGGTACTATACCAATACCGTACAACCCTAGTATCCTTTGATTTGTCAGTATGTGGCCCTCAGTAGAAAAAGTTTAGGCAACCCATACACAGCACATGATTAACACGATTATTTGTTGTGATTAATCAAATGCATCAAGTCATGCAAGCATCTATGCCAGACCTGGGCAAATTAAGGCCCGGGGGCCGCATGCGGCTCGTTAAGCTTTTCAATCTGGCCCGTCGGACATTCCCAAATAGATTTTTTTTAGATCTTTAAGGTGGAAACTGTAGCTGTCATTATGATGTGCAGTGATTTTTTCAAATGACTGTAAGTCTTGAACTATACAAAGTATTTCAATGGTTGGAATCTGCGTGTTTGCATGATGTACTAGTTACTATGGTAATCTAAGTCACAGCAGCTCAGACGAGGCACCAAGCAGAGTGGGTGGGGAGCATTTCCACAGCGTGTTTACAGAGCGGCCAGCCTGGGTGTCAGGGACAGACGCGGAAGGAGATTTTTACAACAAAGTACTAAAGCTTAGTGATATATAAGATGTATCAGAATGTAGGTGGTTTTATTTTTTACCCTTTGCATTCATATTTGGCTGTGTTTGTTGCATTTTTGTTGGGTTTCACTTGATTGTAAAATATGTTGATCGAGACGGGGGTGACGTTCATATGTTGTCAATATTCAGCGTTTTATTGTTCATAGTTAATATTGTAAATCCCACATTCTTTATTTTCATGTACATTCTGGGGCTCTCATTCAGTAGAAAATTGTAAATTCCATTCCGTTTTTTAAAGGCCTACTGAAATGAGATTTTCTTATTCAAACGGGGATAGCAGATCCATTCTATGTGTCATACTTGATAATTTCGCGATATTGCCATATATTTGCTGAAAGGATTTAGTAGAGAACATCGACGATAAAGTTCGCAACTTTTGGTCGCTGATTAAAAAAGCCTTGCCTGTACCGGAAGTAGCGTGACGTCACAGGTTGAAGAGCTCCTTACATCTGCACATTGTTTTCAATCATGGACGCCAGCAGCGTGAGCGATTCGGACCGAGAAAGCGACGATTACCCCATTAATTTGAGCAAGGATGAAAGATTCGTGGATGAGGAAAGTGAAAGTGAAGGATTAGAGGGCAGTGGAAGCGATTCAGATAGGGAAGATGCTGTGAGAGGCGGGTGGGACCTGATATTCAGATGGGAATGACTAAAACAGTAAATAAACACAAGACATATACAGTGGGGCAAAAAAGTATTTAGTCAGCCACCCATTGATTGTCAATGGGTGGCTGACTAAATACTTTTTTGCCCCCCTGTATATACCGTAATTTCCGGACTATAAGCCGCACCTGACTATAAGCCGCACCAGCTAAATTTAGGGGAAAATACAGATTGCTCCATATATAAGCCGCACCCGACTATAAGCCGCAGGGTTTTGATGTGTAATTACCGTAGTATATAGGGCAGGGGTCACCAACCTTTTTGAAACCAAGAGCTACTTCTTGGGTACTGATTATTGCGAAGGGCTACCAGTTTGATACACACTTAAATAAAGTGCCAGAAATAGCCAATTTGCTCAATTTACCTTTAACTCTGTGTTATTATTCATAATTAATGATATTTACACTTAATTGAACAGTTTAAAAGAGGAGAAAACACGAAAAAAAAATGACAATTACATTTTGAAACATAGTTTATCTTCAATTTCGACTCTTTAAAATTCAAAATTCAACCGAAAAAAAGAAGAGAAAAACGAGCTAATTCGAATCTTTTTGAAAAAATTTAAAAAGATTTTATGGAAGATCATTAGTAATTTTTCCTGATTAAGATTAATTTTAGAATTTTGATGACATGTTTTAAATAGGTTAAAATCCAATTTACACGTTGTTAGAATATATAACAAATTGGACCAAGCTATATTTCTAACAAAGAAAAATTAATATTTCTTCTACATTTTCCAGAACGAAAAATTTAAAAGAAATTCAAAAGACTTTGAAATAAGATTTAAATTTGATTCTACAGATTTTCTAGATTTGCCAGAATAATTTTTTTGAATTCTAATCGTAATAAGTTTGAAGAAATATTTCACAAATATTCTTCGTCGAAAAAACAGAAGCTAAAATTAACAATTAAATTAAAATGTATTTATTATTCTTTACAATAAAAAATACAAATTTACTTGAACATTGATTTAAATTGTCAGGAAAGAAGAGGAAGGAATTTAAAAGGTAAAAAGGTATATGTGTTTAAAAATCCTAAAATCATTTTTAAGGTTGTATTTTTTCTCTAAAATTGTCTTTCTGAAAGTTATAAAAAGCAAAGAAAAAAAATGTATGAATTTATTCAAACAAGTGAAGACCAAGTCTTTCAAATATTTTCTTGGATTTTCAAATTCTATTTGAGTTTTGTCTCTTAGAATTAAAAATGTCGAGACCAGCTTGCTAGTAAATAAATACAATTTAAAAAATAGAGGCAGCTCACTGGTAAGTGCTGCTATTTGAGCTATTTTTAGAACAGGCCAGCGGGCTACTCATCTGGTCCTTACGGGCTACCTGGTGCCCGTGGGCACCGCGTTGGTGACCCCCGATATAGGGGTTCCTGCTACCACGGAGGGGATTGTCGGGACAGAGATGACTATTTGGGAACGCAAAGCGTCCCATTTATTAACAATAAATCTTTCAATCATTCAATCAAACTTTCACATCTTTGACATGGCGAACAGCATTCGTGCAGAGTACAAATAATACGACGGTGCAAAGTAATACAAAGTGCTCGCCTGTACGTTATCAAAATAACCAGCCTACCGGTATATGAAAAGTCAGTCTTTAATCATTGTGTCATCGTCTTCCTCCTGCGTACTAAAACCACCGAAATCCTCTTTGTCGGTGTCGGAGAAGAACAGGCCGTAAATAAGCCGCACCCTTGTATAAGCCGCAGGGACCAGAACGAGGGGAAAAAGTAGCGGCTTATAGTCCGGAAATTACGGTACTCTATTAGCCACAACACAACCAGGCTTATATTTAATATGCCACAAATTAATCGCGCATAACAAACACCTCTCCCCTCCCGTCCATATAACCCGCCAATACAACTCAAACACCCGCACAACACACTCAATCCCACAGCCCAAAGTACGGTTCACTTCCGTAAAGTTCATACAGCACATATATTTCCCCAAAGTTACGTATGTGACATGCACATAGCGGCACGCACAGACGGGCAAGCGATCAAATGTTTAAAAGAAAGCTGCGTACTCACGGTAGCGCGTCTGCTATCCAACTCAAAGTCCTCCTGGTTGTGTTGCTGTAGCCAGCCGCTAATACACCGATCCCACCTACAGCTTTCTTCTTTGCTGTCTTCCTTGTCCATTAAACAAATTGCAAAAGATTCACCAACACAGATGTCCAGAATATTGTGGAATTTTGCGATGAAAACACAGCTGTTTGTATTGGGACACAAAGGTGTCCCAATACTTCCTCTTAATCTGTGACGTCACGCGCAAACGTCATCATACCGAGACGTTTTCAGCCGGATATTTCCCGGGAAATTTAAAATTACACTTTACTAATCTAACTCGGCCGTATTGGCATGTGTTGCAATGTTAAGATTTCATCATTGATATATAAACTATCAGACTGCGTGGTCGGTAGTAGTGGGTTTCAGTAGGCCTTTAAGGCGGTCTGTCATAACGTGTTCAGCATTCAATCAGACATTATTGTGAGTTTTTGTATTAGTGTTCCTAAAAATATATATACCGGCCCCCAGACACATTTTCTTCTGTAAATTTGGCCCCCGAGTCAAAATAATTGCCCAGGACTGATCTATGCACGTGCACAGTAAACACACTTGTCAGAAATGACTAGCGGTCATGCTGCATCTTGCTAACTTTGACGGGACTGACCACCAAGTGCTGGTGAGAGCAGGCCCATCATATCCAAAGCCTTTCATTTGGGACTTCGCCAAGCTCCAGGGTAAAGAGAAATGCTCTCTTTGTCTCCCTCCAGCTCCCTCTCCCTCATACTAAAACACAGATGCGCACACACAAACTCAAACAAACCCACAAAAGGCACACTGACTCGCACACAGACAATACAGCTTGTTTACGGATTGGCGAGCCGCAGTGAGCACACACGCTTGCACATGAAGACACACGAACACAGGGCTTGAGAGGACCGGGTAGGCGGGTTGGGGATAATGGGGGGTGTTTGCACACTTTGCTGGCTCTGACAGTGAAAGAGATGTGACTGCATGCGTATTTCTGCACCAAGGAGGAGTCTTGGAGAGGAGAGAGGGATCATCTTAGGTCCTTCCTTGCATTAAAACCTACAGACGAAGGAATGCCATGCAACTCAAAAATGACTGTAATCCTAAACCAGGCATGCTGGGAAAGTGGGTCAGCACACTCAAAAGACATTCTGTCCACAAAATGCATGCTTATTTCAACAGTCCTGGGTGTTAGCATGTCTGAAGTGAAGTGTGGAGTCATTGCTGCAGTTGGCACACACAATGCTGACTTTCTGCATTGGTACATTTCCTGGTTCTCACATGCATTCCAAAAGTCAATACAATAATATGCTATGGTGGATGTGAGAACCGAAAGGGATGCCGGGTAAATGGGAGCACACGAGGACCGTACATGGTGCCAGTGTACCAGCCGGGCTCTTCTCGACTGGGCACCGGGGGCGACGTGGAGGGAGGCGGCGCAGGCTGGCAGCGAGACCCCGGTGAGCCCCCTTGCTTTCCGGTATTACGAATGTCGCTCAAATAAAAATAAAAAAACCACCACATTTTGTCGGCGTTAATTCACGCCGACGCCACTGGGGAATCATAGCCCCCGTTTACCTTCCTCCCCAATCCGCAACGGGCCTTGTAAAAGGTGGCTAACGGCTAAAGCTAACTAAATATTTTTGGACCATCCACTCCCTCAATATCACGCATTCCCACGACGGCTCACACTTCAGACAGCCCTAAAAAAAAGACACAAAGGCGGTGTACTTACAGTCTACGCGGGCGAGGTAGCTCGGGCTGCGGCCGTCGATTTTTTTTTATCCGAGATAGAAAAAGAAAAAAAAAGCACCGAGATGTGGCTTTTTTAAATATTTTGGTGATGGGGGAAATCGCTCCCCCTGCCAGTCTCCATTGTAACGGACATCAACAGGTCATCCCGGGACACGCAGCAGCTGACTGCGAGCCAGACGGAACCAGTGCGGCAGGGCTCGGGGGGCGTGGGGGAAGGCTCACAACAAGGCGCGATTATTCACGAGCGGCGCTCAAATTGACGCACACCTGAGCAACTCTGCGGTTTTTTGGGGCTATTTTGTGGCAACAGCACATTTGCTGTGAGCTTGGACCGACGGGGGGGAAGTGAATCCAATGTGGTATCATCCCCTACTTTCTTGCAAACTTTAAATGTCCCGTATCAGCCGGATTCTTCATTGTCCTCATCATCACGGTGTAGAGGCGCAGACTGGCCCTCCCTCCTTTCCTCCTACTCCTCCTCTTCCTCCGCAGCAGTCACCGCTGCCGTCGCCGCCGCGGCTGGATCCTGAGACGACCCTGGCGGAGGATGGCTTTCGCTCCCTCTTGGAAGTGGATACTCGATACTATGGAAGCCCGTTTCCGCCACAAAAAAACAAAAATATATCCCAATGGTAAGTCATAAATAATGAGATAAAAAGTCATAATTTTAAACTTTGAATTTAAAAATCTATATTTTCATGAGGTGGCGACTTGTCCAGGTTGCACCCCGCCTTCCGCCCGAATGCAGCTGAGATAGTCTCCAGCAACCCCCGCAACCCCGAAAGGGACAAGCGGTAGGATTCCTACCGCATCCATTTCCTACCGTAGGAAGTGGATGGCCAAATACAAACAAAAGTGTTTTGTCAGTCTTACATGTGAAAGGTGATCCCCATGATATCTAGTTTGGATTGTAAACCAGTCGGTACAATTTCATGGAAGGATAAACGGTATTAATGATAACCGCGGTAAAACTCCAGACAGTTAGTATTACCATTTTAAATTAAAATCATTGAAAAACCGTGATTGATAATTGCACTTAGATAATCTCACAGATTGAGTGGCAGCAGCTCGCTATCTTAAATGCTAACATGAAAACATGAAACATTAGCATCTTTCCCCATTGAGAAATAACATAACCCAACGGCGTGGGGAAGTTGGTAGAGTGGCTGTGCCAGCAATCGGAGGGTTGCTGGTTACTGGGGTTCAATCCCCACCTTCTAGCTTCCTAGTCACGTCCGTTGTGTCCTTGGGCAAGACACTTCACCCTTTGCCTCTGATGGCTGCTGGTTAGCGCCTTGCATGGCAGCCCCCGCCATCAGTGGTGAATGTGTGTGTGAATGGGTGAATGTGGAAATACTGTCAAAGCGCTTTGAGTACCTTGAAGGTAGAAAAGCGCTTTACAAGTATAACCCATTTATTTATTTATTTATAACCTGAACTTATATAAACACATTACTGTCTTAGCAATTAAGATACTCAGTTGTACACATTGGGCAGCACAGTGGGACAGGGGTTAGTGCATGTGCCTCACAATACGAAGGTCCTGAGTTCAATCCCGGGCTCGGGATCTTTCTATGTGGAGTTTGCATTTTCTCCCCGTGACTGCGTGGGTTCCCTCCGGGTACTCCGGCTTCCTCCCACCTCCAAAGACGTGCACCTGGGGATAGGTTGATTGGCAACACTAAATTGGCCCTAGTGTGTGAATGTGAGTGTGAATGTTGTGTGTCTATCTGTGTTGGCCCTGCGATGAGGTGGCGACTTGTCCAGGGTGTACCCCGCCTTCCGCCCGAATGCAGAATCCTGCACCCCCCGCGATCCCGAAAGGAACAAGCGGTACAAAATGGATGGATGGATGGAGTTGTACACATTGAACCTTAAAGCACTGCTCTCTGAGTGCAGAGTAAGTGTTCTATATTCAGAGGAATAGAAGACCAAGGTGTTTAAACGGTGTGTTCAAGGACCACTGAACAGAGTAGGACACCACATCTTCTCTGTATTGTTTAGAAGTGTAATGATTAATTGATATATCGATTTATATTGTGAAGATTCAACTACAACAATTTGTGCTCAATAAGTTTGCTTTCCGGAAGATAGGAATTGATCTAACATTGTTTTAAAAGGGAATCAATCTATTTTATGTATCCTAGAAAAAGGAAAACTTTGGATTTAAAAGTGGCAGACTTTATATGAAGTTTAGCACTATTAATGATAAGGACGGTAAACGTCTGTGAAGCTGTGTGAATAAGATAGTTAGCTCAGCCATCAGTCATCAAAGCAAGAATGGTGGATACCTACAGTGCCTGAGAAAGGTCACATCAAATGGAAACAATAACAAAGAGACAATGCAACAACTTTTTGCTATGGCACGAATGCAAAGCCACAACAAATACAAACACTGCAACACAATACCATGAATTGATTAACGTGGACCCTGACTTAATCAAGTCGGGGTCGCTATATTCCGCCTATTCAGCAGTCTAAAAAATATCCAAACCCCTCCATCAACGTTTTATATTCACGCCGTAAGTATATTTGTAGTGTAGTAACAGGCACATTCATAATAACATGTAATTATTACGTATTTTGCTCATTGAAAGCATACGGCGGCGCATTCATTTCACAGACGTATCTCAACATTTGCTTTTCCCTTCAATGACAAATCTACTATTCACGACATTTGTGAGAGACAACAAGGACTACTTTGAAACAATTTATGATCCACAACCTAAAAATCCATCCATCCATCCATCCATTTCCTACCGCTTGTCCCTTTTGGGGTCGCGGGGGGTGCTGGAGCCTATCTCAGCTGCATTTGGGCGGAAGGCGGGGTACACCCTGGACAAGTCGCCACCTCATCACAGGGCCCGCACAGATAGACAGACAACATTCACACTCACATTCACACACTAGGGCCAATTTAGTGTTGCCAATCAACCTATCCCCAGGTGCATGTTTTTGGCGGTGGGAGGAAGCCGGAGTACCCGGAGGGAACCCATGCAGTCACGGGGAGAACACGCAAACTCCACACAGAACAGATGCGGCTTTATCCATCCATCCATTTTCTACCGCTTGTCCTGTTCGGGGTAGTTTTAGTTAAACCTAAATCTACTACGAACATAACAAACAAACACTCTACAGTGTCTGCTCTCACTGGGATGCCAACTAGTGGAATGTTCATATCTTCCCGTTTAGATAAAGAATAAAAAAAAGATAAAAGTTTCCGCAAACAATCTTTTCGTGTCTTTGTCAAAGTTGACCACTTCTCGATTTGTTAGTTAGCTCTGTTATACATGCTCTGCAAAATTTCGATTAACAATAATAATAATCAGGTCACAAGATATAAATGGACTATTGTTGGCAGTTTTTAGATGGTTATTTAGATGGCTTTGTGGGCATAATACAGTTGCTCCTATTGATTCCATTGTTAGATGAATTTTGCTTTTACGTTTATTTACAATTTAGAATGCATATAAAAAGAAGATCATATATGTGTTTGTCTTACATAGGAATTTTGAATTACAGGCAAAAATTACCAAAAAAAATCGTTGTTCCCCTTTTTGGAACTTTGTGACATTCAAGCTGAATAGACTAGCAATTGCAATACTTTATTTATATAAATCAAACGTAATACTTTCAAAAATGATTACTAAAATCCACAACAAAATGTTGTAATTTTTGCAGAAATACAGAACAATTTTTGCAGCAATACAGAACATAGAGAAAGTGCCAAAAGTGACTCTTGCAATTAGTGATGGTCATAAATCTGTGAGTTCCTGAATAGTCACTAGCCATAACCGACCATGGTGCATAATAAGGGAGTGCTCTGTTTTTGCTGTGGCTAGCTTAGTGCTGCAATACTAACGGTGTTATGATGGCTGCTGTTGGCGTGCTAAGGCTCGTAATTAAGTGTAAAACGAGCTTCAGACTCTGTGTACTTCTGTCAGGACACTACAATACTTAGAGGGAACCTATAATGCAAAATCAACTTTTCTTACCTATTGGTACTTGCTTTTGTGTATTTGGGATCCCCATAAGTCTCGAAAATTTGAAATTTAACAGTGGAAGCATTGCGGAGATATTTATAGAATAATCTTACCTTCCTTCATACTTTCTCGAAACAAGCCGTTTGAAATTAACTCGTTCAAGTGACGTTTTCTGCCCTGTGAGGTCAGACGATATCTCCATATATGGTTTAAATTTACCCGAAGATCCTTGCGCGAATCTGCAAATGTAATCCGACACTGTAGTGAATAGGTTCCTTCTTTTTTCTTCAGACTGGCTTGTACATGGTCATGCATCCTCTGCTGTTGCCATTTCTAATACAAAGTAACATATATCTCCAAATGATATCTGTCAATAGACTGCATATAGAAGCGTTAAAACTAAAACGGGATGAGTGACAACAATAAATACTGTTCAGTATGCTTTTCTGTAAAAATACTTTAATAAATTGCACCTGTTGTACATTTTACAGTTAAGCTGCTTGTTTGAGAATAGCAAGTTGTGTAAAAAGTACTGAAACAGTTGGACATGTGCAAGGATTTTGAATTAAGTTCACCTGTAAAATTTATACTGCATAATATAAATGTTAGGTACATCTTGAAATTTCACCCAAAAGCTGCATATCGCTTATGTTTTCTGAGTAGTTTATAATTATTTATTTTTAGAATTGCGGGCTCTCTATGTGCCATAAGTGGCTGCTTATGCCACTGGGAGCCCCCAAACATTGAGAACATCAGTGATAACATTCAAACATCAAGTAGTTTTACTGAAGTATGGAGAAGGGGTAAGATAAGATGCAAGTAAGCGTATGCTACTTCCTACTCCTTTTCGTATATGTTTGGATGGTATATATACATAAACTTGTGCATTGCTATATTCTAATATCAAGGGCTGTCTCCGACTAAGGATTCTTATAGTTGATTGTGATTTGCTAAATTTTGCCCACAGTTGATGATCAGTTGAATCAATGTGTTTTAAAGAGAGCGATAAACAGATTGTGAAATATGGTAGTAAGTATACTGATGGATCACTAGGTGTCAGTAACGCCACATTAATGTGAATCTAGCCACTATCTGGTGATTCCTTCAAAGTGGTAGTGGTATCAGTTTATTTTGAACAATGCAATACAGCCCATATTTTCAGTTTTTTATTATAGGATGTCCGAAAAGGTATATTAGGAGTGAACTAAAGAAATTTAGATGCACACTATTTATATTTTCAATAACTAGTGACATTTGAAACCTTGGCGTGTTCACTTTGATTAGCTACTTACAAATCAAATCCTTGTAATATTGAAGACCGAAATGGAGCCACAAACTACATTTTATTTTGTGCCACAAAAACTAGCCAACCTTGGTTATGGATGCGGGTGTAAAGTGCAAGGGGACAAAAGTCGTTTGGTGACACCTGTGGTTAGCATGTATACATTTCCAAGACACCCATCTTTTCAGAATTTTTTATACAGTAAAAAATACCATCTTATAGATGCGTCAAGACTGTTTATTTTACAAATCACATATGCATTACTACACTGTACTAAACATTAGGATAATTCCCTATCAAATATACTGTAACTCGTTTTTTTAGTATGGGATGTGACGGTGGTCAAAGACAGTGACACCCTCTCAGGCCGTCCCGTGGGCCTGATGCCATGCATCCCTGTTACCGGCCCCTTGGCAGTTAGGATGGCATCCGCATGCTGCATCCACATCCCAGCAACAGCGTCACAGATTTGGGCCTACTAACTCAAGTCCCCGGCCAATCACACATCGACAAAGCCAATTCATAGCAGAGGTAGCCAATAGTTGTCCTTGATGTTGCTGAGTTGTCATCCCTCCAAGATGGAAATTCCTTTAAACCCACTATATACACAACACATGCAGACAGTATAGTGGGAGACTCCCACTAGGAGTGTGTACATACTTTCAAAAATGCTGTGGATGGAAATAAAATTAAATTTAAAAAAAATTATCTGTTGCTGTAAAGAAATTGTTCTTTAGTTAAGTATTGTCAATTTTCAAGCATGTATAACGAAACTGTCAAGCAAGCAAGCTTTACTACAGTTTAAACTTTGGTGCACTCGTGTGGTCAATGTGAGTAACTGAGGGTGTGTTATGAGGGTGTGTTATTTTAGTTTTTTCTTGTTTTTACTGTTTTAATGCAGAAACAATATTCTATTTTTTATGTTGTTGTGATACTGTTTTGTTAAAGCAAAAATTAAACCAGTGATACAGTATTAGAACCAAATCTTTATTTATATGTCAAAAGTAGTTCAATAAAACATCCACTGTCTTCATCTGTTCCACTGACAGAATTATTTAGTCTAAAGGAGAAAAAAGCGGGATAAAGTGAGGTCAAATTTCACATTAAATTTGATCATTTGTATACAATGAAAAAATTATGTTAAAAATAGAATTATTATCTATATCTCACCTTAAGCAGGGTGGCCACCACACCATAGATGGTGGAGATGAGAAAGAGGACAAGGAATGTGGCAGACATATACCAGCTTTCCGCATTGATATCTTGGTTAACAACTGCATGAGCAATGTCATCCAAGACGTTGCAATCCGGCAAAATCACTGTGGAATTATTTTTTAAATGAGTTTATTTTTCTGCAAGATAATCATAAATCAGCTCATTAGTACCTGGATTGGTTATATTCAAGGTCAGTGTAACGGTCACATGTGTCACCCTGCAGGTGTGAACCGCCCCAGGTAACAAGTTGACTTGAGACAGACGAAGGCGGCTTTGGATGCTGAACTTCCCATCTGGGCCTCTGCTGGGTTGACTGGTGTTGAAGTCCGACAGCTCATTGGTGTCATCCAGAAACCAGGAGACGTTAACGGACGCGGGACTGAAGCCGAACACCAGACACACCAGTTCACCACGACCCTGGAGCAAGATGGCTGACGGTTGGGTAGGAGTCACTGTGGCTGTAGAGATGAAAGTTGTAAGGAAGTATGTAGTGCAAACACAAAGTCATGTTAAGACTTTTACTCACCAAACACGTCCTCTATAGTGCTCGTAAAAGGACTTTGAGATGACTCATGTCTGACAGCGCAAGAATAGCTGGATTCGTGGTCCTCAGTTTTAGACACATTAATTCTACTGCTCATTGAATAAGTATTGCTGCTGCTGTATTTCCACGAAGGGCTGTTGGTGTAGTCAAGCAATCTTTGACCATCTTTCTCCCAGTACACTATAACGTTATCTGGGAAATATCCAGAAACTAGGCAAGTCAGTGTGAGGTCATCAGACAGTGACAGCTCTGAGATGGTCGGTGGTATTATGTGCACTGTTGGTGGATACAAGTCTGATAAAAGAAACACAAAAACACATTTATAAGTGAAAAGTGATAATAGTAATAATTACAAATAATTATAAAAAGAAACAGGACCAAAAACTTCTTAATTGTGCATCGGCCAGAAGTTGGAGACATTATCCATGTTTGGTTTACACTTGAAAAGAGTTTATCTCTCTTAAACATTCATTTACATTCCAACACATTCATCCCCGCACGTAAAAAGCATTTGTGAACTGTTGAGAGTTTCTATTGCGGTAATTTTTGTTGGTAAATAAATGATGATGAGAGATTATTATCACACTTCAACATCTCTAACATGTAAATGCAGCCTCTTTGCTAGGTCAATATTCCAAATAAGCATCTGTTCTTGATTGTCTTACCCTGGATAAAAAAAGGTTAGTTAAATATATAAATACAAGTAAACTAGAAAGTGGGGACGCTGGTCTGTTGCTAAATGTTCTTGTACTACATTACGCAGAAGGCTTAGCGCCGTAGACAGAACCCAGAAGAAGGTGTGAGCTATACACGGGAGGACGACAGCTGTGCGGTTTGAGCAATAAAGTGTTAATAAGTTTTGGTTAGACAGTTACTGTGCGCGTTTGAGCGATGATCAGAAACAAAGTCGATCTGCAAAATAATAATAATAATCATAATATTATTATTATGATTATATAATATTATTATTATGATTACATTTGATTGGCAAAAATTACACTGGAGGACAAAATGTGCGGTGACGGTGCGAATTTGCGTGAATTGGCAAATTTCTAGAGGGCACTGAAATATAATATATGATATTATCTTCAACTGTTTTCAGACTTCATTTTGAAATACATCTAAACTAGTCCAAATTGTAAACATATATATTATTTAGTTTTTACAATGTTTAAACTCTTCATATTGCAAAAAATATGAACTGAGTTGTTGTTGTTGTTGTTTTTAATTACATGTTGTGTGTGTGTGTGTGTGTGTGTGTGTGTGTGTGTGTGTGTGTGTGTGTGTGTGTGTGTGTGTGTGTGTGTGTGTGTGTGTGTGTGTGTGTGTGTGTGTGTGTGTGTGTGTGTGTGTGTGTGTGTGTGTGTGTGTGTGTGTGTGTGTGTGTGTGTGTGTGTCTGTCTGCGTGTGTGTGTATGTGTTCTGTTGTTACTATTACAACCTGGAAAATTCACTGTTTAAACTGCAAAAAGGAGAAATCTAAGGGGGATCAATGTGAAAAGTTTTTTTAAACCTATGTGCAACTTTCTTAAGAAACAGCCTTTCTTTGTGCTGGTAGCAGATTTTTTTTGTTTTAAAGGCCTACTGAAATTATTTTTTTTTATTTAAACGGGAATAGCAGATCCATTCTATGTGTCATACTTGATCATTTCGCGATATTGCCATATTTTTGCTGAAAGGATTTAGTAGAGAAAATCAACGATAAAGTTCACAACTTTTGCTCGCTGATAAAAAAAAGCCTTGCCTGTACCGGAAGTGACGTCACAGGAGGTAATATTCCTCACAATTGTCCTTTGTTTACAATGGAGCGAGAGAGATTCTGAGCGACAAAGCGACGATTACCCCATTAATTTGAGCGAGGATGAAAGATTCGTAGATGAGGAACGTTACAGTGAAGTACTAGAGAGGCAGTGATGGACATATCTTTTTTCACTCTGACCGTAACCTAGGTACAAGCTGGCTCATTGGATTCCACACTCTCCTTTTTCTATTTTGGATCACGGATTTGTATTTTAAACCACCTCGGATACTATATCCTCTTGAAAATGAGAGTCGAGCACGCGAAATGGACATTTAAAGTGACTTTTATCTCCAAGACAATACATCGGTGACACACTTAGCTACTGAGCTAATGTGGTAGCATCGTTCTCAAATGAAGATAGAAACAAAATAAATAAATCCCTGACTGGAAGGATAGACAGAAGATCAACAATACTATTAATTCATGCACATGTAACTACACGGTTAAAAATTCTCAGCCTGGTAAGGCTTAACAATGCTGTTGCTAACGACGCTAAGGCTATTTTAGCAACTTAACAACCGGTGTTGTGCCTGAAACCTCACAGAACTATGATAAAACATTAGCGCTCCACCTACGCCAGCCAGCCCTTATCTTCCCATCAACAGCCGTGCTCACCTGCGTTCCAGCGATCTACGGCGCGACGAAGGACTTCATCCGTGGGTTTGGCAGCAAGCATCGGCTAGGCGTCTGCTAGTCCTTGTTGTGTTGCTGTAAGTATTGTACTTAGCCGCTAATACACCGATCGATCCCACCTACAACGTTTTTCTTTGCAGTCTCCATTGTTCATTAAACAAATTGCTAAAGATTCACCAACACAGATGTCCAGAATACTGTGGAATTTTGTCGAAGAAAACAAGAGGTTTCTGTATCGGGTCCGATGTGGTCCAACCACTTCCGTGGATTTTGTGACATCACGCGCATAAATCATATCCAAAGGAGTTTTTCAACCGGAAGTGTGGCGGGAATTTTAAAATTGCACTTTATAAGTTAACCCGGCCGTATTGGCATGTGTTTCAATGTTAAGATTTCATCATTGATATATAAACTATCAGACTGCGTGGTCGGTAGTAGTGGGTTTCAGTAGGCCTTTAAGTATGCATTGTCAAATTCTTACATTCATACTGTTAATATCAAAATGCACTTTTTTCCTAATGTTTACAATTTTACATTAATAATATTTCCATCTGCTTTAAACCTTCACTAGTTAAAGTCGTAAACCTCAACTGTCCTTCATAAAAATAAAAACTATAAACATTTTTAACTCATGTTGTTTTAGAGAAAAAAAATGCTATTTTCAGTATACATGCAATGTTATTTTCAGTGTGTAATTATAACCGTGTCAAAATGCCACATGGCACACACACACACACAGACACAGACACATTTGTGCAAACACACTCATACAAATACACACACATACTTGTCCAGGATGAAAAACAATGGTGTGATAGTGCTATCTGGTGGAAATGTGAATATATGTTGAGACAATACCTCTGCTTTTGCTGATGTAGTCCTCATGGCCCTGGTTGGAACACTTGTGTTTTCCCTCACAGGACACTTGTTTATATGCATCCCAGTCATCTGCTGGCACACTGAGGAAGCTCCGTAAGGTCTCTGTACCATTGCTGTGACGAGTCGGCTCCTCCGTGTGGGAATTCTGAGAGTATTTCTTCCCATCTACTTTCCAGGAGATGACAAAATCATGAAGTCGAGGGCCAACCAAAAGACAAGTAATGGTCACCTTGTCCCTCTGCTGAGACTCTGTGAGTGGGGGTCCGTGAACAAACACTCCAACTTGTTGGGATGATATTGGGGTTACTGTAAAATAACATGAAATGTGAGATTAGAAACAAATATTAAGATCCTTTTAAAATCTTTGAACATTTTGTGCCATTCACGGTTTTATTTGCAAGCCATTTTGGATGTGATGAATGAGCATACAGTAGGTAAAATTTGCAAGATATTTATTTTTTTATTATTACACTAGTGTTGTAATCTAAAGACAAAAAATGCTTGTATGAAAACAAATAAAAATGCAACCTTTGGTTTTACATTTATTTTAACAGAAGTTACAAATGTTTATGTTTAGATCTTAATGTGGACTACTGGTCTTTCAGTATAGATTTGTATAAATATCCACCAGATGTCGCTATTGTTTCCTATTCAAAGCGAGCAGAAAACAAATTCTGCACTTGTGCTTTACTGTAATGGCAAGTGTGTGTTTTATTATTCTTATTTCATTCCCAATAATAAATAGTAGTGTGGTTTAAGCATAATGGCTTTTGAAAGGTTAAAGCCCCAAAATATAATGAATATTTAATATGTATTTTGAAGAAATAGAAAAACAATGCAATGAACTTATGCATGAAAAATCAATAAAGTTGTCAATTATTAACCTATCTTAGGGCCTAATGATAAGATAAAATAAAAAATCATAATAATGATGATATTGAAATAAAGCACAATGATAATGATAATAATATTAAGGAAATGTTCCTTAAAATATATTTAATGGAAATATTTTTTGTTTTGAATTTAGGAACAATATATCTCAGCTACAATCGGGCGGAAGGCGGGATACACCCTGGACAAGTCGCCACATCATCGCAGGGCCAACACAGATTGACAGACAACATTCACACTCACATTCACACACGAGGGCCAATTTAGTGTTGCCAATCAACCTATCTCCAGGTGCATGTCCCCGAAGGGAATAAGCGGTAGTGAAATGGATGGATGGATGGATAGTTCAGCAAACAGTTGCTTTCAAAGGGTTAAATGATATATACTGTATGTATACATTTCTTTTAATGCTTTTAAGTGATTTTGAAAGACTGTCACAGTTAAAGTGGAAAAAATATTGAATAATATTTTTACAGCAGTTTTTGGGAAGCCGATATTTTTCTTGAGGGACAAACGAATGCAGATATTTGAAGGACAATGTTATGAGTTGTCTTTTTTTCATTCATCATGCCAATAGGGTACTTATGATTATTTACCGGAGCAAATGCTGATGGTCTTGGTGACATTTTTATTCAGCCACTTGTCAGACACTCGACAGGTGAAGACCTTCCCAGTTTGCCACTCTATCGGTGGGACGTGGAGTTGACTGGTCACAGCCACACGTCCATCCGCACTCATGCTGATGCTAATAATTGACGGCGCTCTCTGCTTAGCCTCGCTGAACCATTTAATTTGAGGGTTAAAGCCCCGACCAGAGCACAGAACCCTCTGAGGTTTCGATTCCTCACTGGGGGCCAGAAAGAGTTCCACTGATGGGTCCACTGTTGGAAAATGGGTTCAAATTATTGTGTCAAATGAATCCAGCTCTGATGAGTCAGACTCTCACCAAAAAGGCCGTATATGGGGTTTGACCGGAAGCTGTCGGAGAAGCCTTGGTTCACTTTGCAGGTTAAATTTGCGTCACTCTTCCTGTAGGACTCGTGCAAACTGAAACGTGGACGGATGGAATGTGGGCCCAGGCCTTCAGGGAGATCAACATACTGTTTGTTAGAAATATCCACACCGTCGGCCTGAAATGTGACGTAGAGGTCGATGGCGTCCAGTTGCGTGATGTCACACTCGAACACGCCGCTGTTGTTATTCTGTAAATCTGCAAGAGATCGCCTCATCTCCACCAGTGGAGCGGTGACTGCAACACCTAAGTGATCATAACAGGATAAAAGGTGGAATTCAGTCTCTCAAAGATACAGTAGCTCATCAGAGTACAGTAAATACACCCCTCACATTTCAGCTAACGTTTTATTTAATAGTCTCAAAGTACAATACGATGGAAATGAAACTTAGAGTAGTCAGTGTACATCTTGTATTGCAGGGTTATTCAACTGGCGGCCGCCGGTAATAGATAGATAGTACTTTATTGATTCCTTCAGGAGAGTTCCCTCAGGAAAATTAAAATGACATCATACCGGCCCCCGAGTTCAGTTCAAATCTTCAAATAAAATTTTTTGCAGCCAATTTCTAAAAACACAAATGCTCTTGTTGTACAGTATAGAGCGGGGGTCGGCAACCCGCGGCTCTAGAGCCGCATGCGGCTCTTTAGCGCCGCCCTAGTGGCTTTTTCAAAAATGTATGAGAAATGGAAAAAGAGGAGGGGAAAAAATATATTTTTTGTTTTAATATGGTTTCTGTAGAAGGACAAACATGACACAAACCTCCCAGTTGTTATAAATCACACTGTTTATATTAAACATGCTTCACTGATTCGAGTATTTGGCGAGCGCCGTTTTGTCCTACTAATTTTGGCGGTCCTTGAACTCACCGTAGTTTGTTTACATGTATAACTTTCTCCGACTTTCTAGGACGTGTTTTATCATTATGCCACTTCTTTTTCTGTTTCATTTTGTCCACCAAACTTTTAACGTTGTGCATGAATGCACAAAGGTGAGTTTTGTCGATGTTATTGACTTGTGTGGAGTGCTAATCAGGCATATTTAGTCACTGCTTGACTGCAAGCTAATCGATGCTAACATGCTATTTAGGCTAGCTATATGTACATATTGCATCATTATGCCTCATTTGTAGGTATATTTGAGGTCATTTAGTTTCCTTTAAGTCCTCTTAAATCAATTTATATCTCATGACACACTATCTGTAAAATGGCTTTAAATTTTTTGCGGCTCCAGACAGATTTGTTTTTGTATTTTTGGTCCAATATGGCTCTTTCAACATTTTGGGTTGCCGACCCCTTGTAGAGGAACTTGGACCAATGTAAACACATTGGCAGATCTTTGCACAGACATTTCAACCTTGCTAGCAAACGTAGAAAACTGGGGTCAAACCTTGTGATTTACATAACTGAGGCGTTCCTCAAGGAACCCTTTCAAGTCCTTTTTGGCAGTTACATTTTTTTAATACACTTTATGTAACTAAGGTGTTGCTGTTGCTTGTCTACTTCAGATGCAGTCAATAGTCATTTGTTCAACTTTTTTAGTTATACTAGTGGTGTTCCTCAAGGTTCCATTTTAGGTCCTCTTTTTTTCATCATAATGTAAATATATATATATCAAGTAATCCAATTATTAGCCAGTAGTTTGACTTTACAGTGGAGGAAGTGGGCTACTTCACAATGTCACAGTTGGATGTCCCTTAAAGAACCGCATCTCACCAGTGCCGGCAGTACTCATGCATCTTCAGGCCATGATGTTATCTTGGTATAGTCACTTTTGTTCCCAGCTGTTTGGACAATAATGGCCGAGTGTTGAGTCATTTTTCAGTACGAAGTAAATGGACAAGCTGTACACTGACTATGTGTTGAGTTGTGAGGAGTGGACTTACTCCGATTTTGTTCAGTCGTCCTACCTGACACACGTACGGTCTCCTTGACGTCCGGGAAGCAAAGATGCGCCGCTTTACATTTGAGAATCCTGATTTGTCTCCACACATCAGGCAACACTGTCAGAGTACTGATGACGTGAGACGCATTAGCGTACGCGCTCGCTTGGTCGCTGGCTGCTTTGCCGTCCAGCTGCCATGTGACAACGGCATCCAATGCGGTGCGCACCGAACATGTTGCTTTCACTTGGGATGTTTCCGTCATGACTTCCTTGAAGCTGGGGAGCTCCACATGAACGGAAGGTGGGACGCTTGCCTGTGCTGCCAGGCGACACGTCCGTTGTTACAAGACGATGACAATAGCTGTGTTAATGCGAGACGGCAGACACATACGTACTTTCACAGATACTGATTGACTTTTTCTCTTCCACCTTGTTGTGAGTGGACTTGCAGGTAAACCTTAAGCCGTTTGTCCACTCTTTTACACCAGGCTCAATCTCACTGATTAGACTGAAGGTCTGTGGGGCCGTCACACTCTGAAACTTGCTCACGGTTTGCACGCCGTCGATGATTCGGTTGCCCTGCAGCCACTCGACACTCAGCGTGTCCGGGAAGAAGCCACTTAAGGCGCACCTAAGTTTGACAGAGGAGTCTCCTGCAAGGTTGCCCTCCCACAGCGGATACAATGTCATGTTTGGAGACACAATCCTCTCCATCCTCTCTGTTGAAATAGAAAATACGTATATGACGCATGTGGCTATTTCTCTATATGTAGCAAATTACTTGCACATACCTTCAGATTGTTGTCACAATTCTAAAGGTGCAGGTGTCTTTAGTTTTAAGTAGTTTTATAGTACTAACAGTCAGGTGGAAAGGGTTCCGCTTGAGCGAGCATAAGCAACATTTTTAAAAAAAAGAAGAAGATAAAAGTACAGAAAAAACACAGAAGTGAAACTCAGCGAGGCGCAACAGTGCATGACAAAAGCCAGGTGTGAGAAGAGATGATGACATATTTAAATACATTTCATACACGGACACATCTTTAAAGTTGGTTTTGTTTTGTTTTATAACACACTAAAAAGTTATTTTCTTTTTTTGTACTTTCCAGCTGCAGCTTTTTCAGGTCATTCTGAATTTCTGAGGAAAAATCTGCAAGAAAAGCATCACCCACATTTTATTTTTTATTTTTCTTTAAATTGTAAATTAATATGATTACTTACAGTTCATTTAAAAAAATGTGTTCATTTGACCTGAAAGAGAAAAAAAACAAAAATATATTAAAGAAATGCACAAATAATACACACAACAGACTGACTTATTAATCCTATTGGAAATCCAAAAAGAGATCCTTGGTATGTTTTGTGCAATTCAATTGTTTTCCAAACCATTTGTACCACCTGTCTTCCTTAAATTATCCAAACTGCTAAAGCTAAACAAAAAACAACACATATGTTTGCAATGTCACAAATTTCCTTCTAAAACCGATAAAAACTACATTTTTGATTTCACACTATCCTGTCATAAACTCATGTAATAATTTAGGTTTGGATGTCGATTTGGACTAGTGGCTTTCTACTTCTTTCTATTTAATTTTTATATTTTTCCACCAGACTTTTGTTCCCCCTACTTTTTCCCATTCAAAGCATGCAGCAATATTTCTGCATGGCTGCCCTGCTACTGTAATGATAAGTGTGTGTCACTATTGATGGTGGATAATGGTGTGTCTATCAAACAAAGTGTACAGTCAAACCCAAAAGTATGCATAGTTCTACTGTAAACCTTGCAAATTAAAAAAATATTAATATTAGTATTATAGTAGAAGGTTGTGGCAGCAAGTTACATGTTATCATGAATGTGCCTGTTACTACATGACGTACATACTTACAGCATGTATATAAAACAGTGTGGGAGGTTTTTGGATGTTTTTTGAAGGGCTTGTTTGGTGAAAAAGATCGTATCACATTTACCTGTATTGTTAGCCGCCTTTTACTAGCAGTCTTTTACTATTTAGTATGAAGAGAAAGGGGAATGACGTGTGTTTTGGTCTCACAGAAAGATTGTGATTGATGGACAAAATTCCCCAAAAAGTGCATTACTGTATAAAATGTTTACCGTCAACCAATGTTCTTTAGAAATATTGCAGACTTATTTTCACCTACAGTATGTAAAGGAGCAGTTAAGTGCTCAACTCAAAAACAAAAGTTGTATTATTACCTTGAAGACAGTTGTTCCAATGCTGAACAGCAGCGTGATGAGAAAGAGAATGATGAAGGCGAGCGCCGTGTTCCCCATGTTATCTTGCTCGGCTTCCACAGCATTGTTCCACTGGTGGCTCATCTCCACCAGGAAGTCTGGTGGATGTACAGTAGTACTTCAATACACACTGTATTTATTATTACTGTATTATGTGCTTATACAAACAAATGTGTCCTATAATGTTGATTTTATGAGTACAAGTAGTGCTATATAACTCGAGACCCTGAATTGCCTTTTGAAAGACTCCATTATTTCAGTGTGTGTCTTTAAAACATGATCTCTCTTGTGTTTGTTAGGGCAAGACCCAGGAGAGGAAGAAGACGTGTATAAAGACAAGTCACACAGACCACCTATCTCTACGAGTAAGGACTTTAATACTCTCTTTCAAAACCCCAACATACTATTAATCCTTGTTGCATGATTAGTGACACTGCAAGTCACACGTAGCTAAAAATAAGGACAACATGAACAGCTTGCGACATACAACAGTTGCAAAGTGATTTTTTTTATTTATTTTGATTTGAAATGGACACACAATATCATTAAACATGCAGCAAACAACCAAGAGCAAAGAAGAGAAGACAAGAGTGACACAGAACACATCTACAGGGCCTTGCACAATTTGGGGTTGTCCATGTTGACGTTATCGGTGGTTCTGTATGAAATGGACCTGACAAGGACATTGGGTGTGTTGGCCACAGATTGGTGGTAAATGGCACAGCAATACGCCACACCGTTCCTTTTCCACTGATCAAGGCTGAGCGTTAACTGGCCGTAGACTGAATACACGCCTTGGTTTTCTACAGGTTGGGTGGTCCTGGTGACGTATGTGGAGTTTACGGGGTTGTCATCGACAAGCCAAGACACCAGAACCTCTTGGGGGAAGAAGTCTTTCACTAAGCAAGTCAGGGTAACCATGTTTTTAACAGTTTGTTCCACTGGAGGCATCATAAACACCGCAGGATTTTGAGGTGATTTATCTGCAAGTGCGACAGAACAACATTTGACCACAGGAAGTAGTATCAAACATTTACAGTTTTCTTACCAGCAGTTCTTTTATAGGATTTCTTTACTGGGTGCGCAATCTTTGAATGCTTCACCACGCAGTTGCGCCCTATGCCTTTGCTCCATTCGTCATACGTGATGTCAAGACGAGTCTCAAATGGGCCCGAATTGCCCGGCGGGGGGGCTTTCAAGGTCCCGGCCATCTCGTTGCCATCCTGGTCCTCCCACAAAATACTCTGCACAGATAGCCTGCTAACTTTGACCTGACATATCACCGTGCCTTTTTTGTTCAGAAAGATGTCCTCCATTGTGGGGCCGCTGATCTGTATATCGACATCCGCCTCCGGGCATCCTTCGCCTGTTGAATGGACAGGAAGACTTTTTCAAGGCCGTTGTGTGATTTACATTGAGTGTGTTGCATTTTAGCCCGCGTTCACACTGGTGGTTCGGACCAAAAATATATGCATTGAAGGACTTGATTGGACACTTTTATTGACCTAACTCAATTATTTCAAACCAAAATGAGTTGTTTTTTAGACGTTGCTATTTTTACCAGCTTATTTGTACTAGGGCAGTAAAATCATGTAATTAATCACAACATAGTGCATTAATCATGGGTACACGCATATTAATTACACATTTTGTTTTGAGCATACATGTTCCTTTACTTTAACTGCAGATGGTTACCTGAAAGGTGGCATACTTTTTTTGTTGTACCACAAACATAATGCACCCAATTCTTGAGGTGAGGATCAACACTTGATTCAAACCAATTTTTGCAAAATATTTTTTGGTGTAAAAATATAATTAAACTAATGCTGTTAAATGTAACGAGTTAACTCATGTGATTCATCAACTAAAAAATTGCATTAATCATGCATATACACAGATTAATCCCGCAATTTATTTTGACCGCACATGCTCCTTTACCTTAACCGTGGATTTTTACCTAAAAGGTGCGTGGGTTGGTATATTTATAGAGAGAGATCAGTGAGAGGACTCCGACTGGTGTGCTCTCTGGCATATTTAATTTCAAAATACCCCCGAGGGAACTCAGGATACAACTTTCTCTGAATTTTTGAGCAGTGCATTCAAGTAAAACATTTTAAAATGTTGCTGTATGTCATTGTCACGTTAAAAATTACATTTGTGCCCAATTGCGGGGGCCTTTTTAGGGTCATTTAAATAATGCAAGCAGGTAAAAATGTATATTTCATGCCAATTCAAAAGAGTGATTAATCAGATTTGAATAATTAATCATTTGACCGCACTAATTTTTACAAACACCCTGTTGTCACACACAAAGAGTCTTACATATTTGTAATTTTTGCATGCTTTGTTTGCAATCAGAGTTTGATTCAACCAAAGTGTGAACACAGCCTAAAATAAACAAATAGAAAAGTACTCACTAGATGAAACTGTTGCACGCGTGTTGCTCACAGATGAGTTGATATACACATCTCCATGTGCGTCCCTCCCCTTAAACTCGCACCTTACAGTGGTGCCAGATGACCACTCGTCGGACTTGAGCGTGATGAGGCTCGCCGCGCTGTAAAGCGTTGTTCCATTTGCAGTCTTTCTGGCCTTAGACAAAGTTATGACCTGCTCTATTCCGTGGGAGATGTCCTCTTCGTTATACAGCCATTTGAAGTCATAAACATTTGGGGAAAAATCTTTGGCAAAGCAGACGATTGAAGCCTCATCTTGACCATGAGAGGAGGCCAACACTTTCAGAGTTGGCAACTTGTAAAAGGACTCTGAAACACGAACATATTAAGTATATGTCTGCACAACAAATATATATACACAACTCAAAACGTCATTTGAATGCTATTTCTCATGGCTTCTGCAGGGTCGACACTACTAAAACAGCAAGATTAGATCGTACACAACCTGCATGTGAGACAAGCAAGCGTAGATTAAACAAAAAGCAAGCAAAAAAACGGCTGCAACAATTATTTCCCTGACAGACAAGGCAGAGTAAGCAGCTTCACAAGGAAGAGTCAGACCTTTCTTTCCACCTTACTGTTGGCTTTATCACCAACAATAACATCATTTGTGTGGATAGTATGAAATAATGTGCAATTTTCAGATAAATGTGTTGTGTGTAAAAAAATGTGAACATAAAAAAATCATCTATTTCTAATTACCCCGTTCCAGATATCCAAATATATTTACACAAAACACTTTTTGCAGAGCTTAATTATATTTTTAAAAACAGGTATAGTTTTTAACATCACTTTTACCTTTTTGGAGGACTACTGACAAGGATGAGCTACTAGCAGTGTGGTGCATTCAGTGACAGTCTGGAAATACGTCTTCTAGGGCTCTTGTTTGACTATTACTGTACACTACAACTTAATTTGGCTCCATAGTGGGTTATTTTGTGTAGAATACAAAATAACCCACTTTGAATCATACTAAAACCGGGGCATCTGAAAACCAATATATATTTTTTAAACAACTTCAAATACACCAAATCCAAATATACTACAAAAGTGACAGCACATTACTGCGATTACCTTTAGCTGTGTCACATTCATTGTACCTATTTTAAAACTACAGTACAAGATATGCTGTAAACACGTCTTACCTTCTGTTTTGGTGATCACGGCATCAACAGTTTTAGTTGAATGTTTGGCGACACATCGAAATTTGGCCCTGCTGTCCCAGTCGGCTTGCCTCACTCGGATCTGACTGACTCCCGTGTAAAGGTTGTCCTTCTCCACTGAAGGATACTGAATGAAGTCAGACAAATCGGCCCCGTCTTTGCTCCACGCAAACGTCAGTGGAAGAGGTTTGAAGCCGGTGGCCAGACAGCCGAGAGTGACCATGTCTCCTGCTCCGGAGCCACATTGCATCAGAGGAAAGACAGTGGGTGGGACTGGTGGGACTGGTGTGCCTGTGAAAGGAAAAGCAAGTTGTCAGTTGGGATCAAATTAAATGAAAATAGTAAAGGGAAGACACATATTAAACCATATTCAAATTGTAGGAAAAGAAAATAAGTAGTCGGTTATGATACAATTCCATGAAAATGGTGAAGAGATAACACCCACCATATTAAACCATATTTAAATTGTAGATCAAATTGCACAATAGACCTTATTATATTTTAAATATCACAAATTATTTAATTCTCCTTTATCTGACATTTTGAGTGAACCTTTTCTTAACATTGGAAAACATCTTTATAAATGGAATAGCTCACTCAAAAGCTTAGAAAAACAAAACCTGTTTGATTATTAAGATACCACAGTGCAGAAACTCAAATTTAAGCAAAATAATCATTGTCATATTTCATAAGACTCTGTTGCTGTCGATGATAGATCAATTTGCTAATGTATGCTTTAATAACCTGTCAAACCACCAATAAGAATGGACTCGCCAAAGCTTCATTATACTCATGTCAGGTATTTTTTTCAATTGTTATGTATTATCTCACAGATTTTAGCATATATTTGTCTACTTAAGATAGGCAAATTGGTCTAATTCTACTGTTCGAATACTGGAACTACTTGATATCAATAAATTATTGCACCAAATCAGAAATATTGAAATAATGTACTTGTCCTTTCCAGTAGAATATAATTACCACAAATATTGACTTACCAGATGTAACTGTGACTTGCGTTCCTTTACCCCAGAAGTCCAAGTACCTGTAGTAAACTGTCACAGTGATAGAACATAATGTGTTTACAATGAAAATACTATTACATAAAAAAAAGAATGAACACAGGAAAAGCTGTTCCTCAAAAAATATTTCTCAAGCAACTCCCTTGAGATTTGATATTTTTTCCGGTGTGCTCCCTGACGTTTTGATTGTGTTTGGATATGTGTGCATAGCCAGAGATGGGTAGTTATGTGCTACATTCATTTTGTTATACATTTACTCAAGTAACTTTTTGGATAACTGTACTTGTCTGAGTAGTTTTAATACAACATACTCTTTACTTTTACCACTTTCACTCCGCTACCTTAAGTTTAATTCTAATCGCTACATGTTGGTCTAGTGAGGGAGGTTACCAAGAACCTGATGGTCACTCTGTCAGAGCTACAGCATTCCTCTGTGGAGAGAAGGGAACCTTCTCCAAGGACAACCATCTCTGCAGCAATCCACCAATCAGGCCTGTAAGGTATAGTGGTCAGACGGAAGCCATTTCTTCGTAAAAAGTTTGCTTGAACGCACCTGAAAGACTCTGACCATGAGAAACAAAATTCTCTGGTCTGATGAGACAAAGATTACATTTTTCGCCATGAATGCCAGGCGTCATGTTTGGAGGAAACCAGGCACCGCTCATCACCAGGCCAATACCAGCCCCACATTGAAGCATTGTGGTGGCAGCATCATGCTGTGGGGATGATTTTCAGCGGCAGGAACCCAGAGACTGGTCAGGGTAGAAGGAAAGATGAATGCAGCCGGAATAGAAAACACTTTAATGCCTGCAAACATTTTTAGGGCTCTGGTGGTCTCTAATAAGCCTGCGTACTTGAAACACAAATATTTTAAAGCTGGATATGGGGAGACCCTAGAATAATACGTTACATTGTTTAATACGAGACGTAACAAACGCATGTATAATGATCTTTAAGTCACAAGTGGACAAAATGGGACACATTTCTTACATTGAACAAAGAGCACAGTCTTCAAGTCAAATTAATTGTGTGTTAAACACACTTGGCCAAAAAAGCTGGTTCTGACTCTGATTTTAGTGATATTACTGCTGTTTTAGTAACATTGTTAATATGCAGCAGAAACAAGAAAGTTGGGTCACAAATAATGCCAAGATTTTTTGGCAGAAAATTGTTTTATTATCGTAATTCAAATTAGTAACCGCAAACATGTGCTTGTTTCTAGCAGGACAATAATCAACATGTCTGTTTTCTTGGAGTTAAGATGCAAAAAGAATAACCATCTTGGTACAAAGAGTTAATACTATGTCTGCTGCTATTTTCGCAGACGAGTATGTTCTGACCCGCAAAGGAAACTTCAATAAAGCCTTTTCTCCATTGCAGCATGGTCCAATCACGCACCATCACATAAGTAGGCAACATGTGGCACCATCTAACTATGGCACATGTTGAAGAGGTTCATTTAGCCTACTGATGGCACAGTTAAAGTAAGGCTCATGTGCACATACTGCAAGAAACCTAGTAATTTTAAAAACAGCTGTCCCTTGTTGAAGTGAACCAAATCAAAACCAGTAGTTCTGGTAAAGGCCCCTTCAGTGCCACATTCCTTTAAAAGTGAGTGTGCGGATCCAGCTGTTTATTCCCCTTTTATTATGAAGGGTGCTGCCTCACTGTCTGATAGCAACGTAAAAGTCCCAGTTACTATTTTACGTAATACTGCAGTCTCAAGGTCTATTTTTCTTCGTGGTGTGTTGCCTGTTTCATATAAAACCTCCTTAAAACGTAACGAGCTGGTGCAAGGCTTTGGAATTAAATTTGCTAATTTACCCATGCACTCTGGTGTTGCAAGCAGTGAGCGGAGACGGGCCGGGGTGGTAATTCTTGTTGCCCCTCGGCTCAAAGCCCGTACGTTGGATTTCAATCCGGGTCGGGCACGGGTCCTGACTGTTGTTTGTGCTGATGCACCAAACAGCAGTTCAGAGTACCCACCCTTTTTGGATTCCCTTGAGGGAGTACTGGAAAGTGCTCATGGCTCATGGGACCCCAGAAGCAGCGGATAGGTACCGACAAGCCAAAACTCTGACATGGGAAGAGTTTGGCGAAGCCATGGAAAACGACTTCTGGACGGCTTCAAAGTGATTCTGGACCATCATCTGCCGCCTCAGGAGAGGGAAGCAGTGCACTGTCAACACCGTATATGGTGGGGATGTTGTGCTGTTGACCTTGACTCAGGACGTTGTGGATCGGTGGAGGGAATACTTTGACGACCTCCTCAATCCCACCTACACGTCTTCCTATGAAGAAGCAGTGCCTGGGGAATCTGTGGTGGGCTCTCCTATTTCTGAGGCTGAGGTTGCCGAGGTAGTTAAACTCCTCGGTGGCAGGGCCCCAGGGGTGGATGAGATCCGCCCGGAGTTCGTTAAGGCTCTGGATGCTGTGGGGCTGTCTTGGTTGACAAGACTCTGCAGCATTGTGTGGACATCGGGGCCGGTGCCTCTGGATTGCCAGGTGGTTCCTCTCGTTAAGAAGGGGAACCGGAGGGTGGTAAGTTGTATCTGGTTGTACTGGAGATGAGGCTACGCCAGATAGTTGAACCTGGGATCAAGAGCAGCAGTGAGGTTTTCGTCCTGGTCGTGGAACTGTGGACCAGCTCTTTACTCTCGGCAGGGTTCTTGAGGGTGAATGGGAATTTGTCCAACCTGTCTACATGTGCTTTGTAGACTTTGAGAAGGCCTTCGACTGTGTCCCTCGGGAAGTCCTGTGGGGAGTGCTCAGAGAGTATGGGGTATTGGACCGTCTAATTGTGGTGGTCCACTTCCTGTATGATCGGTGTGAGAGCTTGGTCCGCATAATAACTTTTATGGACAGAATTTCTAGGCACAGTCAGGGCGTTGAGGGGATCCGGTTTGGTGATTGTAGGATTAGGTCTCTGCTTTTTGCAGATGATGTAGTACTGATAGCTTCATCTGGCCAGGATCTTCAGCTCTCACTAGATCGGTTCACAGCCAAGTGTGAAGCGACTGGGATGAGAATCAGCACCTCCAAATCCGAGTCCATGGTTCTCGTGCGGAAACGGGTGGAGTGTCATCTCCAGGTTGGGGAGGAGATCTTGCCCCAAGTGGAGGAGTTCAAGTACCTGGGAGTCTTATTCACGAGTGAGGGAAGAGTGGATCGTGAGATCGCCAGGCGGATCGGTGTGGCGTCTGCAGTGATGCGGACATCGGTCCATCGTGGTCAAGAAGGAGCTGAGCCAGAAGACGAAACTCTCAATTTGCTGGTCAATCTACGTTCCCATCCTCACCTCTGGTCATGAGCTTTGGGTTATGACCGAAACGACAAAATTAGTTTCCTCCATCGGGTGGGGGGCTTTTTCTTAGAGATAAGGTGAGAAGCTCTGTAATTCGGGAGGAGCTCAAAGTAAAGCCGCTGCTCCTCCACATCGAGAGGAGCCAGATGAGGTGGTTCAGGAATCTGGTCAGGATGCCCCCCGGACGACTCCCTGGGGAGGTATTTAGGGCATGTCTGACCAGTAGGAGGCCACGGGGGAAACCCAGGATACGTTTGGGAGACTGTGTCACCCGGCTGGCCCGGGAACACCTCGGGATCCCCCGGGAGGAGCTGCACAAAGTGACTGAGTAAAGGAAAGTCTGGGCTTCCCTTCTTCAGCTGCTGTCAACGCAACCCGACATCGGATATGCGGAAGAAGATGGATGGATGGATGGATGGATGGATGGACCCATGCACTCTCTTCAGGTGGCCTTTTTTCTCCCCACCATTCACTGTGTTACGTGCACCATTTTATTGATTATTTCCCATTACTCTTTACTAGGTAATTCTTTTAGTGAGGTAGTAGCTAAACATGATAAACATGACATACCAATACACAATTTGATGCGATCTAAAAGAATGTTCTGATCAACGGTATTGAAGGCAGCACTGAGAACAACACTGAGGTAGCGTGCCTTTCAGCTGAGCTAGCACTATATTATACCATACCCTGAGTTACAATAGGTTACCATTTTGAGGGCACCAATACTCACATGTTTGTGATGAAAGCGTCACTCTCCACTTCACCTCTGCATCCTGACAGGCAGCAACGCCCTCTGACTGGTGTTGTTGTAGATCATCTGCACAGGGGTCCCCAACATACTTGCCAATCCTCCCGAATTTTCTGTGAGACTCCCGAATTTCTGTGCCTCTCCCGAAAATCTCCCGGGACAACCACTCTCCCGAATTTCTCCCGATTTCCAGCCGGACTTAAGGCACGCCCCCTCCAGGTCCTTGCGGACCTTAGTGAGGACAGCCTGTCGTCACTTCATATAAACAGCATGCCGGCCCAGTCACGTTATAACATCTACGGCTTTTGGAGAGTGCACAACTGCACACACAACAAGAAGAAGACGAAGCAGAAGAACGAAGAAGAGACAGTCATGGCGACGACGAGTGACAGAATAGAACGAGGATGGACAAATTCAACCCTAAAATCACTCCTTTCCTGCAAATTAAATTTCACAGATGCTGCCCATACCTATGCTCTTTCAGAGGCACTTTTAAATACAACAATGAGTAGAGGAGTGTCATGTGTGTGTATATGTGTAAATAAATGAACACTGAAATTCAAGTATTTATTTTATTTATATACATATATAGATAATAAAATACATATATATATATATAGATATATATATATATATATAGGCCCTTAACCCCGGCCCCCGCCTCTCCTGAATTCGGAGGTCTCGAGTTTGGCAAGTTTGGTCCCCAACCTTTTTTGCACCACGGACCGATTTAATGTAGGCATTTCCATTTGTGGCAGATAAATACAGCAAGAAAAATAAAACTCACTATAACGGGGGGGGGGTTAGTTTCTTTGCAATGACATCCCCAGCAGGTTGATGGTAACCTGCTGGGGACTGCAGATGGAAATCAGCCTTTGGCTACAATCTGTCACATTTATATTTTATATGTTCATTAATGTGCATTGTATCATGTCACAAAGTTATAACAAATATAACAAATGGCAACTTCCTATAAGGAGTTTTATTGTACATCTATAAATAATCTTATTGGTGTGTCTCGTGGGACAGGCGAAAGTTAAGTCGGAGAAAATGCAGTCCTTTATAAATGATTTAATGTTTCTGTGCGGCCAGGTAGCAAATGTGTCACGGACCGGTACCGTTCCCCGGACCCGCGATTGGGGACGCCTGAATTCTACAGTACATTCAGTGTCATTGAATCATCAATTAAAACTATTTTCTTCTTACCTTTTTCTGTTCTCTGCTCCACTTGGGTAAACTTTTCCTAACCGCGCCAACAAGTTTGTTTCGGAATGTCTTCCTGAAACAAGTCTGCACATGTGCAGTAAATAACGTGTAATACTCCATTGCGTGAGAAGGGAGAGGGCGGATCTACCTCAACAGTCATCTTTGATTATTTCATCCATCCATTTTCTACTGCTTGTCCCTTTTGGGGTTGCGGGGGGTTGCTGGAGCCTATCTCAGCTGCATTCGGGCGGTAGGCGGGGTACACCCTGGACAAGTCGCCACCTCATCGCAGCATCTTTGATTAAGTATTTTTAAATACATAAATTAAGACAGAAATAAGTAAATACTTGTTTTAAATAGAAGGAAACTTTAATCATTATTTTTTGAGACTTTTGGGGGCCTGTGGAAACCTGGGGGCCCCAGGCATCTGCCTGTGTCCTGGTGACAACGTGTATCTAGTGTGTGTGTGACAATCATTGGTACTTTAATCTTTAATCGTTAATCTTTTTATCCGTTGTGTTCTTGGCTTACAATATTTCAGTTTGTTGGCTATATTAAGATTAAAGATTAAGATTAAAGTACCAATGATTGTCACACACACACTAGATGTGGTGAAATTTGTCCTCTGCATTTGTCCCATCCCCTTACAAAACACCTGTTGAAGAAACGGTCGCTTCCTGTCTTGTATTAATATCAACCAGACAGGATGTTGATAACCACATGTTCAGAATGTTGGAAACATTTTTTCAGTGTTTTGATATTAGTTGTACATTCAAAAAGCTTTATAAGAAATTCAACATTTCTTTTATGAGATATTTATTAGCATTTTGCTAATTTTTTTGCTCACTCAATTCACACTATATATAACCCTTCTTTACCTTGTTTTCTGCTGTCTTTGTTTTCCATGTGCTCATTGTTACATGGTCTACACCTTGTTCCATCATTAGTACACCTGTGTCTTGCCGTGATCCTTGTGTCTCCTCCAATCAGCTCTCTCCTTCCACTTGTCCAGGTACTGCACTTCTGGTACATTCAATAGATGCTAGCTTTAGCCATTTAGCATTTTGCATATCACCAGTGTTGGGTTAGTTACTGAAAACCAGTAACAAGTTACAATTACTAGTTACTTTATTTCAAAAGTAACTCAGTTACTAACTCAGTTACTTACACCAAAAAGTAATGCGTTACTGTGAAAAGTAACTATTTAGTTACTTATTTTTTCCCCCCTTTTTTTTTTAAGGCTCCCATTAATGCCCTTTTAGCCTTCATTTCAGTACTGTTATTGCACTGGAGAATAATACAATATGTTGATCAACTTGACATGCATTTGCATCACTGAACTCTGCTAAGCAATGTGGTCTACATACAACACACAAACAATGTGGTCTACATACAACACACAAACAATGTGGTCTACATACAACATACAAACAATGTGGTCTACATACAACACACAAACAATGTGGTCTACATACAACACACAAACAATGTGGTCTACATACAACACACAAACAATGTGGTCTACATACAACACACAAACAATGTGGTCTACATACAACACACAAACAATGTGGTCTACATACAACACACAAACAATGTGGTCTACATACAACACACAAACAATGTGGTCTACATACAACACACAAATAATGTGCTCTACATACAACACACAAAGACAAAGATATGTTTCAAAGGGCCAATTTATTTCAGGCCAGAACAAATTGACAAAACTATTTTAAATAGCTGCAACATAATGGCACTTTAACTTTAACTTTAAGTAGATAGGATCTTTGATCCAAGACACAACTTACATTTAACTAAAATGTTATTTTCTTTGTGCTCGACAAAAGAAAAGTAGTGAGAATGTTAAGACACTCGACTTCTGGCTTCACCATGATGTCATGTTTGTTGTTATGAGAGTAGCGTATGTGTGTGTGTGTGGCCCTTTAAGATATGACAACATGTGAGGTGAGTGACGTCAGTGAGTGAGTGGGCGAGAGAGGTGAGCGAGTGGCGACAGTGAGTGTGTGCAGGTTCTCTAGCTTGGTGGATGGCTGCGTCCAATAAAGTCACAAAGTTGCAACAAACCGCCGGCCTCGTCATTCACTCTCAGCTGTAAAGACCCTCTTCCGGGTAAAGTGAAGGTTGTTAGTACATATACGTCTCCCCTGCGCCCCTCGACTACGGTATGAGAGTCCCCCCCGCCCCCACCCACACAAAGGCAATAAAACACACTCAGATCTTCAGTTTCTAGCCGATACTACATAAAAAAATAACGTAAAATAACGCAGTAACGCATCATGTAGTAACGGTAACTGAGTTACTGAATATAAAAAATAACGCGTTAGATTACTAGTTACCGCCGAAACTAACGGCGTTAAAGTAAAGCGTTACTTAGTCCCAACACTGAATATCACATGGTCATTTTGCAATTTAGCAACCATCGATTGAATCAAAAGATGCTTCCATTATATTACAGTGTACCACATCTGTTGTTAGCATGTTGGCTGTTTACATTGTTAGCAGTTTTATTTTATCTTTTAAAATTAGTGCTTGCCGTTTTGGATATATATTTAGATATATGATATAAATGATGTAAATTTAGTCGACGATAGAGTTTTTAATACTATTGTGTTATTGTGATAATGACACATTCTAGTCATGTCACGCATATTTGACAACGACAAGCGAATGACCGTTTCCTCAACGCCATGTCTGTTATGTACGTGAGGGGTGGAGGGGGACGACACCACGAAGAAACTCAGGTTACCGGGTTTATTGTAACCTTTGATGAGTGAGTGGGAGGTGTATGCTACTCTGTGTTTGTTGCAGGACTGTGTGTGATTTTAACCATGTGAATAATACCAGACGATGTTGTACGTGCGTGATGGATGAATCTTTCGGCAGGCCAAGAGAGCGAGGCAAAAAGGGTGTCCGTAAGCAGGCAGGTGGTCGAGGGCAGGAGAGAAGCGACAAGGTCCGTGTCCGGGCAAGGGTCGAGGATCGATGAAGGCAGTCCAAAGTCCGGAAGGAGGTCGAGGCACAGAGATCGAGCGAGCACACGGGACAAGACGTACGGGTACTGCGGGAGAAACAAGGAACATGAGACGAGGGAACAAGGAGGACGAGGAGAACGAATGCGAGGACAACAGGAGGGAAGCCAGAAACGTAAATGCTTACTACGATGACTTAACGACGTTGATTCCAAGGGTCCACTGATCTTTATGCTGTCTCCCTGATTATTGCCAGGTGCGCGGATAGCCGGTAGTCTGCAGCTGCGGCGTTGCGGGGGAGTGAAGCGCCCGGCGCGTGCGGGGGCGTGTCCTGGCATACTGCCAGCCTGAGTGTTGGTGGATCTTGCTGCAGGAGAATTGTGGGTTCGAGACTGCGCCGTGACAATGTCTTTGCAAGTGAGATAGATGGTGGCTAACTAATCCTAGCCTCAATGGCAAGAAAATAAGCAACAATAACATTAACATTCTTCAAAGTGACGTTATCACTGGAGGACTAGAGTTGTTGATTGATTGATTGAAACTTTTATTAATAGATTGCACAGTTCAGTACATATTCCGTATAATTGACCACTAAATGGTAAGACCCGAATAAGTTTTTCAACTTGTTTAAGTCGGGGTCCACTTAAATCAATTCATGGTATGAATGAGGAACAGCTAAACATGCTGCACTAAACACCAGAGGAGGACACAATAAGCCATGCTAATCACTAAACTAGAGCTTTTGAATGTAAACAGGGGTGAGCAGACTGATACAAATATTCGACAGAACTAATGCCAAGTATAGTATTGGTATATGGTTGATACTACAATGATTAGATCGGTATTTTTTACTATTATAAAAAAATAAATTCTGTTATTCTTTTGTTATTGTTTACAGGAGTTTAGGACTTCATACAAGAAGCAATGCTAAGGTAGATCTCTTGAATGTACACAAGGGCCGGCAGCCAATTGATACGAATATTGACTGTAATGATACCAAGTCTACTGTAATATCAGTATATAGTCAATACTAGAGTGATGAGATCAATATTTTATTTTATCACAAAATATTTTTTTCAGTTGTTTTGTTGTTGTGTACAGGACTTTAGGACTTTAAATCAAAGCCAATAGTTGTTTTCACTTATGTTTGGTTATTTTGCACCTCCAAATTTATTTTACTCGAAAATATTAGGGGATCGCTTGGCGTGGTTGGGAGAGTGGCGGTGCCAGTAACCGGAGGGCTCTTGGTTCGATCCCCCGCTTTTTCCAACCTAGTCACGTCCGTTGTGTCCTTGAGCAAGACACTTCACCCTTGCTCCTGATGGGTCGTGGTTAGCGCCTTGTACGGCAGCTCCTGCCATCAGTGTGTGAAGGTGTGTGAATGGGTGAATGTGGAAATAGTGTCAAAGCGCTTTGAGTATCTTGAAGGTAGAAAAGCTCTATACAAGTATAACTCTATAAAAGTATATTGCTCAAAAATATTGTATGTACTAAAATTAAATAATACATTAATTTAAATATTTAATTGTTAGCTTGTCAGACAGCCATTCTGTGTATTGTTTTTATAATTGTGATGAAAAATGTAATTAGTAAATGATGTTACAACAGAAAGTAACCAGACTGTACCAGTAAATTTGCAAATAGAATAATAATATTTATGATTAAAAAAAACAACATTAAAGCATTCTACACAGGACTTAAGCAGTTTAATTTTTTTACGTTTTTGTTCCCTTACTGCCCCCAAGATGAACCAAATCGTGACATTAAAACCAAGGTATTTACTAAACCAGGATTATGGCGTTTTGTTAAACCCCAAATGCATACCCATTATTGTTAATGTATAGTTACCATAATATTTTAGAATAAATTCAAACATTTGTCTTTACAGATTAGTGATATTAAGAATTTATAATCCACAAAATGCATATCTTGACTTTAACACATCTTATTTCCAGCCATGTGATACAAACTAAACAACTAACAAGTCTAATGTTTACAGTGTTAATGTTTTGTATAAAATAAACTTGTTTTTAATTGAGCTAAAAGTCTATACAGTCATTTAGTTGACTATGATTTAGTTGGGGAAAATACGTATCAACCTTTTAGAGATAACAATGTGCATCAGAGGGCGTGCACACCGCTTGAATAATGAAAGGTTTTTGTTATGGTGTGTAACACTGTGCCACCCTAGTCCCGCTGTATAACCACAGTGACACATGCCCATACAAAAACCTCCCCAGTCCAGCATGTAGCAGAGGATTTTTTTGGGACACAGAAACAAAGGTAGGAAATATTTATATTTAAAAAAGACTTGGAAAATACTAAATATTATTTTTGACAGGGTATATGTGTACAAAATGTTTTTTTTCGACACTTTGGAACAGCAAATAGTAGAAACATCTAAGCCTGTAAGGGTTTAATTTATATATATATATATATATATATATATATATATATATATATATATATATATATATATATATATATATATATATATATATATATATATATATATATATATATATATATATATATATATATAGCAATTGTAATAATATTTAATACAAATATGATGCATACTGTATATTTTCAAACTTACAGGACCTACAGAGTTGAAGAATGTCTAAAACATTGACCAAAGTCTTAAATGTCAAACTGTCATCAAGGAGAAGTCCAGAGAGAACAGTCAAAGCAGTAAGTTGTTTTACTTTATTTCAGTTTCATGTAGAACTTTTTTTTGCATTGGTTAAATTGTCTTTACTCTTGTATGGCAGTCGGAAATGTAAACACTTGACTAAAACATTGCCTGTACAGGTTGTTTTATTGGTTAAACTAGTGGTTCTCATACTTTTTTCACCAAGTACCACCTCAGAAAAAATTTGGCTCTCAAAGTACCACCATAATGATCAACATTAAAATAAATTAGCGTGGTAGGGCTAAGTATTCATTAAAAACAGGCCAGGGGTTTTATTTAACAAGTATGTTCAATCATTTTGGCCTGACTTAACATTACACACAGTTTGAACAGTAACACTGTTTTTGAATATAGCAAAATATAACACTGTACTTTAATTAAGTGATTCTTTGGCGTACCACAAGTGGTACACGTACCACAGTTTGAGAATGCCTGGGTTAAACATTGTGTCTCTCAACAATTGTATCTGTTAAGGTTAGTGAAACTAATGTCACTGTATAATATATACATTGACATTAAATAATTAAAACACCCCATCAGGTGACTGTGAATAATATTTGTGTTGCCCATACATCTAACACAGATATCCTCAAAGTTGTATAATCAATAGTCATTGACTTATGGGCAATAAGTTGCTAAGTCGCACCAGTGCCCCATCAAAGATGTTATGCTTAATGGTTGCCATGTTTTTTCAACCAATCTTGGTCAGATTTTACAGACATGTCCTTGTCCATCTCGTGGAGATTTGTAACACATTGTGTGGCGATTTGGCTTCACACCATACAGTTGCAGTTGTTTTTTTTTCCACTGTAGACCACATTGAACTGCATGAGAAATTTCAAGTCAGTTTGCCTTTTGGGGTCAAACTTTGGAGTTTGATAAAAGTGCGTACATTTGTCACAAAATAATAGCACAGGCAACACGGCAGGGGTGCTTGAATGGTTTTGCTCTATTGTGATCAGAAGTGTGGACTTAAGTCACAATTTTGATGACTTCTGACTCAACTTGAAAATATCCAAGACTTGCAACTCGACTTGGACTTTGACTTTACTGACCCGGACTTAAGCATTACTACTTCCTAAGACTTGAGAGATGGGTGAGAGTGTTCAGAAGATGTATCCTCAGCTGTGATTACAAAAATTGATATAATCAATATAATTACAGAATGAATATCTTGCCCACATGAAAAACTTGCATTGCAGCCTATTCGCTGATTCATGTCCCAGCAACCACTACCTAATAATAAAAATCACACGCGACAATAATGTGAAAATTCTTCTTGTCGCAATTGTGCACTCAATCTTGTATTTAAGACCTTTGCAGTCTCAATTGTCATTAACAGTTAAGAGTACTTGACTACACAACATGCTGTCTAAACTTACACTCCCACTAACTACTTATTAACTGTGCGGGGAATAATACACAATAACTAACAATAAACACGTCATAAAACAAAACATAATGTACAAATTGCGACGCAAAGGACGACAGAACACCCTAGACACGTCAGCACTGGTGGAGAACAGCCTGACATTAAGTGTCTATAAAAGTGTCTATGCATGTACACAGTTTAATGAAAATATATTATTATATTTCATATCTTTTTTTTTCTTTTTGTCAGTTTACACACACATTTTTCCTCTTGTACACATTGGTTTCTTGTTTTATGTTCAATGTATTGTGTATTTGAAAAAGAAAGAAAATAGATCACAACTTGCCCAATTTCGACAGATTTTCATGCGGTTCACTTTATTGTCAACGTCCAAAGGTGTTAATAATAAACTCAATTACAAAAACTAATTTTATCAGGGGAGTAATGATTCGTTTTACAAGGATTCGATGCAAATAATAATTGCCGGTACGATTAAGGGTAACTTTAAGCCAAAGTTTTTAGCCAAAAATTCAAGTTAGAACCTTTATTTAACCAGATAAGAAAACCCATTGAGATCAAGATCTCTTTCACAAGGGTGACCTGGCCAAGAGGTCAACAGCACATGTCACAGAGCAGTTTAAAAAATAATACATTAAGACATACATTTTAAAATACATAAGAGAACTGTAAAACAACAGAGATTTACATCTTTAAAAACACAGGCACTGTGCAAACGTCTCTCGCTGTTTGTCCCTCAGGACAGAACGGAAGGCTCCAAATGGAAGTAGTTCTGTAAGTTTCAGTTTCGTCTGCAATGCATTCCATGCCATAGGGGCAGCAATGCCAAAAGCTCTTTTGCCAAATTCAGTCCGTACATGAGGAACAGTTAAAACATACAAATGGTTAGAACGTAATGCGTAAGAGCTGCTTTTTCTTTGTAACAGAGTACACAAGTATGGAGGTATTAAACCTAAAAGAGCCTTATAAATGATAGTCAGCCGATGTGTGTATCTGCATGCACTCAATGAAGATAAGTCTGACTTCATATACAGTTGACAATGGTGGGTGAGACTACGACAGCCAGTAACAAATCTTAGTGCTGAATGAAAAACGGTGTCCAAGGACTGGAGGCATTTAGATGAAGCACTAAAATAAAGCACGTCTCCATAATCAATTACAGGCAAGATAGTTGCTGTCACCAATTTCTTTCTGACTTTAAGAGAGAAGCAGTTTTTATTTCTAAAAAAGAAACCAAGCTTTACCCTAAGCTTAGAGACCAAGTTGTTAATATGGGCTTTAAATGAAAGCTCCTGATCAAGAGTAAAACCCAAGTACTTGTAATTTAAGACCTGCTCTATATGGTTTCCATTTGATGTTACAATATTTGGAATATTTTCCAGTAGCACCCTTGAATGAGAGAAAACCATTACCTTGCTTTTATCTGTATTTAAAACCAATTTAAGATCAAATAAGCGAGCCTGGATGACATCAAAAGCAGCTAGTAAAAACTCAAAAGCCTGAGTGATGGAGGTTGAACAGCAATAAATAATGGTGTCGTCTGCATAAAAATGGTACATTGCATTTGACAAATTATTACAAAGATTATTTATGTAGATAGAAAATAAAATGGGCTCCAGCATTGAGCCTTGTGGAACGCCTTTGGTAATGTCCAGTAATGAAGAGGTGGTCCCAGCCACCTGTACACGTTGTGTTCTGCTGGAGAGATAGTCTGTGAACCAAGCAGCTGCATTTTTAGATAATCCAACGTGATGAAGGGCTTGAATTAACAGACTGTGGTCTACTGTGTCAAATGCTTTTGACAAATCAATAAATAGGGCGACACAATATTTCTTGCCGTCTACAGCCTCGATTAAATCATTGAGGACCTTTAGAGCAGCTGTAATAGTGCTATGCTGTTTTCTAAAACCAGATTGAAATGGAGATATAATATTGTTTGATTCTAAAAAATCCTCTAGCTGGTTACTGATGATCTTCTCAAACAATTTTGCTAAAATGCATAATTTAGAAATTGGTCTGTAATTATTTATATTTGTGGGTTCACCCCCTTTTAGCAGGGGAAGAACAAAGGCCGATTTCCAGATTTTTGGAATGCTTTTACTTGTTAGACTTAGGTTAAAAATATGCGAGAGAGGCTCAGCAACAAAATCAGCAGCCAATTTTAAGAAAAAGGGTTCAATTTGGTCAGGTCCTGCTGCTTTAGTTGTGTCCAGGCTCTTTAGTGCACTGTTTACCTCGGATATTGATACCGGTGTGAACTCAAAAGTGCAGGTGCTGCGTCTATTTACAGCCTGTGGTGTATTTGGTATATTAACATTAGTTGAACCAACATTTGACAATTGAGGATTCAACGACTCAAACAAGGATCCGGCAGAAACAAAATACTCATTAAAACAATTTGATATAGTTGTCTTATCAGACAAAGTACCAGATTGAGTAATTAAAGGACTTGGAAAGTCATTTGTTGTCACATGATTTAAAGAAGCTTTTATGGTTTGCCAAAACTTTTTGGGATCATTTATATGTTTTTTGCATTCATGCAGGTAAAAATCAGACTTGGCCCTCTTAACAAGCGAAGTACATTTATTTCTAAGCTGGCGAAAGCTAAGCCAGTCAGCCTCTGTCTTTGTTTTTCGAGCCCTGGCCCAAGCAACGTCTCTCTCTTTGAGAAGGTTTCCAATTGCAGAGGAAAACCAGGGATTATTTCGACCTTTAACTCTAAGTTTTCGAAAGGGAGCATGTTTATTGACTATACGTTGAGATTCATTATAAAAGTATTTCAACGCTATCTCAATATCATCAATTAAAGCAACTCTGTTCCACTGAAAGGCAGCTAAATCGTATATAAAAGCTGGGAGGCAAAAGTTTTTAATATTTCTTTTGCATGTAATAGTGGGTTTTGATTTTGGTAGCTTGCAGTTTCTTACAGCTGCAATTGTACAATGGTCACTCAAGTCATTGGCAAACACCCCAGTGCCAGTGTACTTATGGGGAGCGTTGGTTAGAATTAGATCAAGTAAAGATGATTTTGAGGAGTTTTTAGTATTGGGTCGAGTTGGGGAAGTGATTAATTGAGTTAGGTTTAGTGAGTTCAGGGCCGGCCCGTGGCATAGGCCGTATAGGCAAATGCTAAGGCCGCCGTCCATCAGGGGGCGCCACGCCAGTGCCACAAATGTTGGAGGGGAAAAAAAAAAAAAAAAAAAAAGTTGGTACTATTATTTCTAAATACATAAAATAATCCCACGTTAATTAAAATGCAAAGTAAAGCCTATTTAATAGAAATATTATTTGTTACAACAGGGAAGAAAAAAGAGAAAAGAAGGAAAACGACAAAAAGACAGAGGTAGCAGGTAGGTAACGTTAGCCTACATTAAATTATTTGTCTGTTACAGAATGTGATAGTAACCTGTCTTTTTAGCATTAAGCTAATGTTACATGATTCGGCAATTGCTAATCAAAAAATAGCTAGTTCTGTTTTAACGTCGGGTTAATATTGTGGAGGGGGCTTAATTGTTATGGAAAATAATAATGTAACGTTAGGTAATTACAGTACTCCCTGGTGTACAGTAATTTGTAAGTCATTCTAGTTAATGCAATATTAAAAAGCACAAATAGAGAACTCTGTAGGATTCCCTTTTTTTGTAATATAGTTGTTAAAGTCATACTGGTTTGATATCTTGTTTTGTGCAGTGCCTTATTTATATTGTATTTTTAATTTATTTTATGCAACTTGTTGACACGTTTTATTTTGTGTTTATGTATGTAAAAAATATTGTATTTCATATATTCCTTTTTTATTTTTTGTATTCATTTATTTATCAATTTTTTTTTTTTCTTGTTGATTGATTGATTGATTGAGACTTTTATTAGTAGGTTGCACAGTGAAGTACATATTCCGTACAATTGACCACTAAATGGTAACACCTGAATAAGTTTTTCAACTTGTTTAAGTCGGGATCCACTTAAATTGATTCATTATACAGATATATACTATCATATATACTATCATCATAATGCAGTCATCACACAAGATAATCACATTGAATTATTTACATTATTTACAATCAGGGGTGTGGAGGGGGGTGGGGGGGTAGAATATGGACAGCAAGTAGTGGACATAGAGAGAGAGAGAGAGAGATCGGAAGGCATAAGAAAAAGTATCTGCATTTGATTGTTTACATTTGATTATTAGCAATCCGGGGAGGGTGTTAGTTTAGGGTTGTAGCTGCCTGGAGGTGAACTTTTATTGCGGTTTTGAAGGAGGATAGAGATGCCCTTTCTTTTATACCTGTTGGGAGCGTATTCCACATTGATGTGGCATAGAAAGAGAATGAGTTAAGACCTTTGTTAGTTCGGAATCTGGGTTTAACGTGGTTAGTGGAGCTCCCCCTGGTGTTGTGGTTATGGCGGTTATTTACGTTAAGGAAGTAGTTTGACATGTACTTCGGTATCAGGGAGGTGTAGTGGATTTTATAGACTAGGCTCAGTGCAAGTTGTTTAACTCTGTCCTCCACCTTGAGCCAGCCCACTTTAGAGAAGTGGGTAGGGGTGAGGTGGGATCTGGGGTGGAGGTCTAGAAGTAACTTGACTAGCTTGTTCTGAGATGTTTGGAGTTTAGATTTGAGGGTTTTGGAGGTGCTGGGGTACCAGGAGGTGCATGCGTGATCGAAAAAGGGTTGAACGAGAGTTCCCGCCAGAATCCTCAAGGTGCCGATGTGGGGGGGCGCCACCTAAAATCTTGCCTAGGGCGCCAGATTGGTTAGGGCCGGGCCTGAGTGAGTTGCATACAGCTTTAAGGTTATCAGAAGAGGAAGTCAACCAGTCAAAATTTAAATCACCAACCAAGAGAAGTTCACTAGCATTTAACCCACTCATAAAGGATTCAAGCGAGGCAAGGGCTTCAGTGGAGGCAGAGGGAGGTCTATAACAGCCTACAATTGCGAGATGTTGGCCATGTGAGAATTCAAGCTGCAGGGCAAGGAGTTCACATTGTTTAGTGATTGACAGTGATGATAATAAGGTAACATTAAATTTGTTTTTGATATACATAGCCACTCCTCCACCTTTTCGAGGACGATCGCATCGGAAGACATTATATCCATTTATAGCAATGTCCTTGTCAGAGACTGCTTTGGTTAGCCAGGTTTCTGATAAGATAAATATGTCTGCATTGGTTGTTTGAATCCAGATTTTGACTAAGTCTAATTTTGGCAGTAGACTTCTAATATTTTAATGAATTAAACCAAGACCTGACCTATCTCTAAATTCATCAGGAGTACTGATGTTGTACAAAGCTGGGCCTGGATTTGGTTGCACATTGCCTGATAGAAGAAGTAAGAGCAATATAAAAATGTTTCGTTTCATATGGCAAGGTAACCCGATGACAACATTACTTGGCTTCACAATGTCAAAATGAGTAATTTCAGAAGGAGAAAAACATCTATTTAACACAGAAATACACCATAAATGAAGCTGGTTAGAATTATTTAGCACTGACCCACATGTAGATATCAATAAGCTTTGTGTAAATGCTGTAGTTTCGTAGGACCAGGTGATTGTTATTGCGTTCGGTAGAGTTAAAGGTTGGTGGAGCACCTGGTCAGGTACCCCACTACAATTGCAGAAAACAAGTCCAGGAAAAAGCATTAATATTAAATACAGAGCTTTTGTCAAAGTCATTGTTAAATTGTTTCACTACCTACCCAGGTCCAATATTCAAAGTTCAGATGTCCAGGCTACAGCAGTTGGAAGGCCAAGCTAAGGCTAGCAGAGGCCCAACCTTAGTCAGTCTGAGGCTAAGATAGATCCAGGCTGTGGCAGATGGAAGGCCAAGATGAAGCTAGCAGACCCAGTCTGTAGGCAGTGAGAGGCCAAGCTGGGGCTAGGTTAGAGCCAGGCTGTGGCAGATGGAGGGCCAAGATGCAGCTAGCAGACCCAGACTGTAGGTACTGGAAGGCCAAGCTGAGACTAGGATAGATCCAGGCTGTGGCGGATGGAAGGCCAAGATGAAGCTAGCAGATCCAGGCTGTGGCAGATGGAAGGCCAGGATGAAGCTAGCAGATCCGGTCTGCAGCTAGCAGATCCTGTCTGTAGGCAGTGGAAGGCCAAGATTAAGTTAGCAGACCCAGTCTGTAGGCAATGGAAGGCCAAGCTGGGGCCAGGATAGATCCGGGCTGTGGCAGGTGGAAGGCCAAAATTTCAGCTAGCAAAACATCTCCTGGCTTCAGCAGGTCAAAGGCCTCCAGATTTCCAAATCCAACAAAAGCAGTCAGAAATGCCACTTTTTGGAAGTAAGCCTTCATTCATCAATTGTTACGCTTAAAACTAGTACAATTTACTTAAATTGGCTAAAAAATAAATTAAAACAGATAGAAATTCAGACCACTTTGACAAGCAGACAAACAAAAGACAGTGCTGTCGGCCATCAAGCAGTGTGACTGTGAAATAAATAGTGGACACTGCAGGTGAAGTTTCCTATATTCTTGTGATTTCTTGTAAGGGAATTAGATATAAATGAATTATGGATACAGACAAGCAAGTAAACTACAATTAATGGCCAATGCATTCACTTCTTATTTAGGTGCCACCATCACTTTCGGTTGAATTAACAAGAGTAAACCTTTTCTGCTCTCATTTTCAGTAATATCAAAAGTGCAACCAAAATATCTGTAAGTTGAATTTGCAGTAGATTTACCAACGACTTTTGCTGTTGTCTAATATAGAAATAATTCAAATCCAGCATTAATGTAAACCAGTGACGTGGAGTCAGGGGAGGCAGGTGAGGCGGGGCCTCACGTGCCATCATGGAAAGAAAAAAAATGTAAAAAGAAAAAAATAATAATTAAATTGTTATATGTATCCAATGATTATACTATAAAGTTATTTTCCATTTAACTTCACCAGTTTTAGATTATTTTTATTCAAAGTCGCTGAATTTTCACATTTGCCGTTCAAATACTGAGAAGAGACTTGCGGTGATCAGCAGCCAGTTGAGCCTCACCATGGATTGCGCAATGACTCGGCTAACTGCTGGCCTGCTGTGCAGTGAGACCGTATTGCTATATGAATTATATTATACATTTCCATAGTTTAATTAGCTGACGTATATAATGTACAGTGTATTTTGTCAACAACTGTATGTGTGTTAACGTATTTCTTGTGCTGAGCAATCATAAAACGGCTGCGAAGACGCACTGGCTGAGGCTCGCAGTAATCCCGCCTCATGGTGGTAGAGGGTGCTAGTGATCCCAGGGATCATTTTTCCGACTACTCGGCTGCAGAAGAAGTGACAACAAGCAGCAACAGTTAGCGATCGATTAATTTTTCCTCTCGCCTGGACTTTTAACATGAAGGATTACATATCTAAAATAAAACAGTTTTCTAAACTGGACTTTCAATCGAAGCAGGAGGTAATAATTAAAGGAAGATCTCCATCGAGACAGAGAGACTTTTAAAACTGAAGAAAGATAAGGAAGACTTCTATTAACAAGTTATAGATGCTTTTGTTCAGAAAGAGCAGCGCATGGACTTCATTTATAAGCAAAGGTAAGACCATAATAAAGTTGTTTTTATAAAATGTACTTTTTTGTGTGCTACAGTTTGTATGTGTAAAGTTAAAGTTAAGTTAAAGTACCAATGATTGTCACACACACACTGGGTGTGGTAAAATGTGTCCTAATTCCAACCCTTGATGCTGAGTGCCAAGCAGGGAAGAATGCTGGTATGAGCTTTTAAACATAACCCATTAACTGCTGCCAATCAAATGGTGAATAAGATACTCTTTAGGTTTCATATGTTTGTAAATCTGACTGTGATGAAGTCAGTGCCTCACCAGCAATGAACCTCACCGCACGTCACTGATGTAAACATTTAAGTGTAACCAAATCTCTTCAGCTTAAATGAACAGTGGTTTGACCTGCAACTTCTAGCGTCCGAGTTGTAGGGCGTTTAAAGCACTCTTTTGAAAGACAAACTGTGAAACACCACAGATGATAAAACATGTTTGGCAGAAGTGTGATGTGGATTTCTTTAATATACTGTAATTCAGTTCTATTCAACTTTCCAATCAACTTCAATAACACCATACCGGCCCCCGAGTTCAGTTCAAAATTTGGGAGAAAAATTAAAATTGTCCAGCAAATTCCTAAAAACAGTAGAGTGCTCTTGTTGTATAGAAGAACTCGAACCCCCGTAAACACATTGACAGATCCTTGCATTGACATTTTAACCAAGCTAGCAAACATACAACACAGGTGTCCAAACTTGTGATTTACATAACTGAGTCGTTCCTTAAGGCACCTCTATAGGTCCTCTCTTTTTCATCATTTGGATGATTCAACTGGTGGACCACGAGTGTAGTTAAAAAAAACTTGTGAGTAACTCACATTTTTGCAGATTCTTTCCAACACTAAATTGCTGTCATAGAAATTATCTTTGACTAGCTTTTTTCGTAGTTTGTCCTTAAAAACAGCGGAGCGCTCCTGTAAATCTGACAAAATAAATAGACAAAAATCAAATGTCTACTGCAGAGGACAATGGTTCTCCGGAATATACAAAATAAGACTAAAAGTGAAGGGACAAGTCAGGGCCCCCGGTCCTCAGCTTTCTGAAATTACATTGAAATAACATTGTAAACACAAACATTGCAGCACAACAAACAAATACTGGGCAACACAAAGAGCAACTTCCTGTAAGCAAGCAGAAGTTTATCGGGCCATTTCCTTCGCCCGCTTATCCAAAGTCGGGTCGTGGGGGCATCAGCCTAAGCAGACATATATTAACCTCAGGCCTACCATAGCTCAGATAGAAGTCGCTAACAAATTTAGGCGCGTCGTAAAAATGTGATATAGAAGTGAATACAGTTCTTTGGATTCCATTTAACAAGTGACTAGAACATGTTTGTCACGCTGCACAGTGTTGTTGTTTTTGTTCTAGTCTGCTGATGCTTTGTGTTGTTGTGGTTGTCTGGCACAGTAATACACAGCCGTGTCTCCAGGCTGCATATTCTGTCCATTTAGAGTCACTGTGTTGCTGGAGGGGTTCACATTAATACTGAACTGGTTCTTCAGTGAGTCCTTGTAGTAAGAATAGCTAGTAGACTTCATCCCAATCCACTCCAGTCCTTTCCCAGCAGGATGTCTGACCCACGCTGTGTAGTAGCTAGCCACAGAATAAGACACCCGACAGTCGATGCTGAGACTCTGACCAGACTGCAGAGTGACAGACGGTGGCTGGGTCAACTCTTCACACTCGACACCTGCGGAGGAAAAGTTATTAGATATGGGATGTAACGGATCTATGGTCATGTGTGCCTCAGTGACACTCACAGGAACCTGCAGCCAGCAACAGCAGCACAACTACACGGAACATGGTTGGTACTCAAGTTGTTGTGATGGGATGGAATGTGTGCAGCTTTTATAGCACGCTGCATGGTGGGAGGGTCACTTTGCATATAGTGGCACTACAGGTGTGCTGCAAGATGGCCGCTCATTACGTAAGCTGCAATACATTTTACAATCATGTTTACTATTGATCTTTTTTGTTGATACTGTTATTGCAATAGTTTCATTGTTGGTACAGTGACTTTGCTTAGATTTGTGCTTATGAATAAAATTAATACCTATCACTATTTGTATTATTCTAGGATATTAAATATCTCCAAAAATGAGGACAGTATCAGCAAAAAACTTTCACTCCCAGGGGGAAATAATTTATGTTCACTCACACAAACATATTCAAATTTTTTTATTTATCATTCTTAATATTATTGTTGTTATATTAATGTTATTATCCTTAAGTTTTTTATTTTCTAAAAATAGTATTACAATTGAGAGGGACAAGCAGTAAAAATGGATGTATTTCTTCTTTTAAGATTTGCACAAGTTCAACTAAGATATGTTATTTATTTTTTTATATTCAAGTTAATGTATATTTTTTCCTCTAAATTGCAGATAAAAAATTAAGTAAAATAAAAGAAAAACAAGTGCTGTCTAAAATAATAAATCAACTCATCAATAGTCACAAAACATATCGTAATAATCATCAATTATTAATCATGTATATCCAAGCAGACTAATATTACAAAAAGCGTCAACGTTTATTACAAAATGTGGCGTTATTACATGAGGTGAAAATGTTTTACATTGTTACATAATGCACTGTTATTACATAATGTGTTGCTACACAGTGCAAACACAAAAATGAAAGCTCAATTAACACATTGGGCGACACAAAGAGCAACTTCCTGTAAGCAAGCAGTATGACCATTTCCTGGGAACTCAACAGTGTGAAAATATAAAATGTTTACATATAATTTTATCCATTCATTCATCTTTGTCCGCTTATCTAAAGTCAGGTCGCGGGGGCAGCAGCCTAAGCAGACAAGTCCAGACCTCCCTCTCCCCAGCAACTTCTTTCAGCTCGTCCTGGTGGATCTTGTGGCGTTCCCAGACCATATGGGAGATCTAGTCTCTCCACGTGTCCTGGGTCTTCCCCGTGGCCTTCCACCGCCCTAAACACCTCCCCAGGAAGACTTCCGGGGGCAACCTGAGCTGATGACCGAACCACCTCATCTGGCTCCTCTCCATGTGGAGGAGCAGTGGCTTTAGTCTGAGCTCCTCCTGAATGACAGAGCTTCTCACCCTATCTCTAAAGGAGAGCCCCGCCACCCGACTGAGGAAACTCTTTTCGGCCGCTTGTACCCGTGGTCTTGTCCTTTCGGTCATAACCCAAAGCTCATGACCATAGGTAAGGATGGGAACATGGATCGACCAGTAAATTGAGAGCTTTGCCTTCCAGCTCAGCTCCTTTTTCACCAGATGGCTCGATACAGGCTCCGCATCACTGCAGATGCCGACCAGCCTGTCGATCTCACAATCCACTCTTCCCTTAATCGCGAACAAGACACAAGGTACTCGAACTCCTCCACTTGGGGCAGGATCTCGTCGCCAACCTGAAATTGTCACTCCACCCTTTTCCGGGTGAGAACCACAGACTTAGACTTGGAAGTGCTGATTTTCATCCCAGTCGCTTCACACTCAGCTGCGAACATGCAGTTTTACATTCATGATAACTTCAAACCTACCACAGGTCAGGTAGAAGTAGTTAACACATTTAGTCACGTGGTTAAAACGGGATTTTAAAGTGAATACAGTTCTTTTTCTCACGCAGACTCTGCCTCGACTCTGCTTTGAGACCCCTGGGACTGGACTCCATTTAACGAGTGACTAGAACATGTTTGTCACGCTGCACAGTGTTGTTGTTTTTGTTCTAGTCTGCTGATGCTTTGTGTTGTTGTGTGTGGGTGTCTGGCACAGTAATACACAGCCGTGTCTCCAGGCTGCATATTCTGTCCATTTAGAGTCACTGTTTTGCTGGAGGGGTTCACATTAAAACTGAACTGGTTCTTCAGTGAGTCCTTGAAGTAAGATTTGCCAGTATACGCGTACCCCATCCACTCCAGTCCTTTCCCAGCAGGATGCCTGACCCAGTTTGTGGAGTAGCTAACAGAATAAGACACCTGACAGTCGATGCTCAGACTCTGACCAGACTGCAGAGTGACAGACGGTGGCTGGGTCAACTCTACACACTCGACACCTGCGGAGGAAAAGTTATTAGATATGGGATGTAACGGATCTATGGTCATGTGTGCCTCAGTGACACTCACAGGAACCTGCAGCCAGCAACAGCAGCACAACTACACGGAACATGGTTGGTACTCAAGTTGTTGTGATGGGATGGAATGTGTGCAGCTTTTATAGCACGCTGCATGGTGGGAGGGTCACTTTGCATATAGTGGCACTACAGGTGTGCTACAAGATGGCCGCTCATTACGTAAGCTGCAATACATTTTACAATCATATTTACTATTGATCTTTTTTATTGATACTGTTATTGCAATAGTTTCATTGTTGGTACAGTGACTTTGCTTAGATTTGTGCTTATGAATAAAATTAATACCTATCACTATTTGTATTATTCTAGGATATTAAATATCTCCAAAAATGAGGACAGTACCAGCAAAAAACTTTCACTCCCAGGGTGAAATAATTTATGTTCACTCACACAAACATATTATAATTTATCACTATTTGTATTATTCTAGGATATTAGATATCCCCACTCGAGTAATCTGTAATCACTCTCAAGGTAAAACAAAAATGTATGTTTGCTCCCACAAACATATATATATTTAATGTATTCCTTTTCTTATTATAATATCCTTGTTTTTTTTTGTTCAGTATTTTTAAGTTTTACAATTGAGAGGGAAAAGAAGAAAAAAAAATGGATGGATGTATTTCATTTTTTAAGTTTTTCACAGGTTCAACTAAGATATATGTTTATTTTTTTATCAAGTCTATTTATAGATTTATTTTAAAATATGAAACACTTTCAGTCCTAAGATCACATTTCAGCACTATTAGAATAATTTTTTTTTTACACATACTGTATTTATACACTATTTCCTGTTGAAAAAAAAATCTTGAAACAAGCGCTGTCTTAGATAATGAATTATCTTATCTTGTATTACCTGCATATGTCCGTCTATCAGCCACGCAATCTGACATCGATGGACAAAGATAGTTTTTTTTTATTTTCCTATTTTCAAACACAGTGTTACTGTTCAAACTGTCCTTGATGTTACAATGGCCAAAATAAGCAAATATACTTGTTAAAGTAAACCTCTTTGTTGTTTTGAATGTATATTTAGGCCTACTACGCTACTGTATTTTATTGTTGGCCATAATGGTGGTACTTGGAGAGCCAAGTTTTATCTGAGGTGGTACTTGGTTAAAAAAAAAAAAAGTTTAAGAACCATTGTTTAAGACATTCAAATATACCGCAGGAGTAAAAAAAAAATACAGTCATGACAATAAAACTCTTTCACTCTCAGGGTGAAAAAAATAAATGATGTACACTTCCACAAAAATGTGTATATGTATATTTATTGTCTCTAAAAACTTTAATTAAAAAAAAGGTACATTCAAGAAGAAACACGTTCACTCCCAGAATCACATTCCAAAACTTTTAGCGTATTTTTTTTGGCATTTTTGGTTTAAAAATATTGCAATAATCATGTAAATATGCAGATTATCATGAATCACTTTGTAATAACTTATACCATATTTAACAAAATGTTTCAAGGTTTATTACAAAATGCGTTATATTATTAAAAAATGTGGCGTTATTACATAATGTGTTGAAAATGTATTACATTATTGCATAACGTGTTGTTATACACAAACACAAAAATGACAGCCCAAAAAACACATTGGGCAAAACAAAGAATAACTTCCTGTAAGCAAGCGGAATAATCATTTCCTGGGGGACTCAAGACTTTGAAAATATACAACTTGTACATGCAATTTTAAAATTAATATGACTTAAGGCCTACCATATCTCAGGTAGAAGTAGTTAAAAAATGTTGTCATGTGGCTAAAACATGATTCTGAAGTGAATTTTCATAAAATGAGTTAGAGACGCCTGTTGCAGCTGAAATTAAATAATTGATAAATGCAGGAGAAATAAACTGATATCAATTAAGTTATAATGTATTACTGTGTACTTAATTGATGATTACGATAAATTCAGGATAAATTATGTCTGACGGCATTTTCTTCTTTGAGACAATTGAATGTTTCCGACTTTGTGGGGACGTCAGAATATCCTTTTCTGTTCCAACATGGGATCCGTAAAGACGTGATTGAGTTAGTTCAATTGAAAACATTTATGCAGGAACTACAACTAAAATAATAACCTCATGTGGTGACCTCTGCCCTCACAAATGTTAGGTGATTCTTGGTTTTACCTAAAGTCAAACCGAGAATCTTTTTTTTTTCTGTCAGTCATCTCAACTCTCTCAGTCCAAATGCAAAACAGCGGTGTCAAGCATGGTTGGTCCAACAACAGATGGTCACCTTGTTTCTAAGAGATGCACATTTTTCATTCCTACTACCTTTTTGCACATCTATAGTACACTTTCACAATATTTATTCAACACGCAAATTATTTTTGGGTGGAAAACAGGGTGAGAATATAGAATATGTTTTTATGGGTCCAGTTTCAAAGCAGCAGGTGGTGTCCCAGGGGGGCAGCCAGAGGATGTGTTTGGAAACTGAAAAAGCTTAACAGATCAGAATTATTTTATTTTTGGTTCGATGGGTTTTTTTGTTTTTTTTTGTGCATATATCTTCACTCAAAGTGCAAAAAAATATATATGTATATATACTTTATCTGTATTCATATATATGTATTTTATGCATATTCATATATTTTTGCCAAGAACATTTAAAAACAATGTATCTATATTTTTCCATGTGTTTTTTGTAACCGATTTGCCATATATTTTTTAATGCATACATTCACACCTCTTATGGTTTTGAATAATTAAATCACCTTTTTTTTTTTTAAATATAAAAGCAACGGCTCAACTAAGTAAACACCAATTGTATTTAGGTACACTATATTGCCAAAAGTTGCCCATTCTTTCACAAATGTTTGTAGAAACAGTCTCCATGCCTGAGTGCTTGATTTTATACACCGGGCCAAGTGATTAGGACACCTGATTCTCATCATTTGGATGGGTGGCCATATACTTTTGGCAATATAGTTAATGTATGTTAGAGACAATGATAATAATGTGAAATATATTCTAAACTAATGTATTAACTATCCATCCACAAATGCAATTAGTCATAGAGAACACAAAGAATACAATATTGAAAGTGATGGATATTTTCATCTGCTGAGAAAACTGGACACAAAAAAGCTATCAAAACTTTAAAAGTTTATGATTCAAGTATTTAATGTTCCTTTGTTCACCGCTTTATTATTGTGTATCTTCACACTACATGTGTAAATGCGACATGTATTGTACTAGTTTTGAAATGGTATGTTATTATGTACAATCATTAAAAAAAAGAACATCTACATCAAACAACCCTTGTTGGTTAACCCTCACTTGTCATTTATTTTGTTTGAAATTTAAGAAAAATTCAATATTTATTTTGCTTAAAAGCTTGAAAATGTTTATTATGCCCTTTCTTCAAATATATGTTTATGTTTCCCTTAATCATAAAGGTTGACAGTCCAGTATAGTTTATAAGTCTAATATACAGGACCTACCAAATATTTATTCTTGCTTAAATATGTTTTTAGATTGAACACTTAAATAAATAGATATTAAATAAATATTAAAATAATATTAAATAAATTCATATTTTTCAACAGTAGGGGGAGTCCTGCAGAGATTGAATTGATACAGTAGGTTTCTTTATTTTTTAATCAAGGCACTGTTTATCATATATTTTGTATCTCAGGGCGTTCAATCGATTGCAACTGGACTGTTTGGTTTGTCTGAGAAGACGTTTCGCCTCTCATCCAAGTAGGCTTCACCAGTTCATGCTCATAGACTTAGTTTGGTCAGATCTAGTCTAGCGGCTGGTGCCAATACCCCAAATATTTATACTCCAAAACGAGAAGGGCGTGCCTGGGCAAGGATGGTTTCGCTCCATCGTAGTGAGAAAAAGAAGTGTTTTGATGCAAAACAGCAATTTCCACTTGTTAGCATAGTCCAAAATAGTCAGAATCCCCCACTTAAGCATTCCATTCGGGTGTAAACAAATGGCGTTCTGGTCACCTTCTGTGTTGGAAACATTTTAATGGGGGTGAAGCTCCAAATAAAATACGGCTAGAAAGTGTCATATTTAGAGATGTCAAAGTTAATGCATTTATGCTGGGGTGTCCAACTCATTTGAGCTCAGGGGCCGCATGGAGGAAAATCTGTGCACTGGACTATTAAAATCATGGCATTAAAACAAAAAAATAAAGACAACTTCAGATTGTTTTCTTTGTTTTACTTTGGCCGAAAATAGAACAAACAATTTCTGAAAATATTACAATACAAATATAGAAAAAAAAATACCGGCAGCGGTAAAGTTTAGATCCATAAAGGAAAGAAGAAAGTGAATGAATGTTTACAACGGAATAAATGTACATATTCATAACAATTTGTTTTCTTTTGTATTATTTTTTTAAATGAATTAAGTAACGTTTATGACAACGTTTTTTCCAAAATACAATATAGAATGTGAGATATAACATGATAATGCATTCTAGTGTTGTCCCGTTACCAATAATTTGGTACCGGTACCAAAATTATTTTGATACTTTTCTGTACTTTTCTAAATAAAGGGGACCACAAAAAATTGCATTATTGGCTTTATTTTAACAAAAAATCTTAGGGTACATTAAACATATGTTTCTTATTGCAAGTTTGTCCTTAAAAAAAATAGTGAACATACAAGACAACTTGTCTTTTAGTAGTAAGTAAACAAACAAAGGCTCCTAATTAGTCTGCAGACATATGCAGTAACATATTGTGTCATTTTCCATTCTATTATTTTGTCAAAATTATTAAGGACAAGCGGTAGAAAATTAATTATTAATTTACTAGTTCAATTACTGTTAATATCTGCTTACTTTCTCTTTTAACATGTTCTATCTACACTTCTGTTCAAATGTAATAATCACTTATTCTTCTGTTGTTTGATGCTTTACATTAGTTTTGGATGATACCACAAATTTGGGTATCAATCCGATACCAAGTCGTTACAGGATCATACATTGGTCATATTCAAAGTCCTCATGTGTCCAGGGACATATTTCCTGACTTTATAAACATAATTTTTTTTTTTTTAAACGAAAGAAGATGTAGTGATGAAATATCGACGTAATCATAGTAGTATCGACTGGATTAACGCATGCAAATAATTTAAACAAATATACATCACATTATTCTTACATAAATCCAGATTAGTCATCTAATCTATTTAAATGGCAAATTCCCTTTACCTCAACCGCGAAAGGTTATCTGAACAGCAAATGTAGCTTCAAAATACACGTTAGGGCAGGGGTGTCAGATCAGGTCCGCAAACAGGTTTTATCCGGCCAGTGGGATGAGTTTGCCAAGTATAAAAATTAACCTGAAATTTTAGAATGAAAGAAACAGCTGTTCTAAATGTGTCCACTGGATGTCGCAATAGCAATTCTTTGTATCTTTGTAGATGATGCTACATATGTACAAAATAAATCACATGATGTTAGTACATCAGTCGAGGAAAATGATCAAACTACATAAATAACATCCTGTAATTTGATTTTGATGTATATTTTTTTATCTTGATAGATTGAAAATTAACACCAATGAGTTGACTGATGAACATTATCACATAATTTAGTCAGAAAATATAAATAACGACAAATAAAGGTAGAATACTATTAACCGCAACATGTAAGTGTAAAAAAACAACATTATGATAAGTACAATTTCAGAATGTGCTTGTTCTATTTTTAAACAAAGAAAACAATCTGAAGTTGTCTTTATTTTTAAGTTATCATGCCGTGATTTTACCAGTCCGGTAAAATGTTTCTCCATGTGGCCCCCGATCTATAATAAGTTTGACAGCCCAGCGTTAGGGGACTCAAGATAAAACTGTTGCCACATTTTTTGAGCAAATAAATGTAGTGCGTTTAAGTCAAAACATTTTTCTAAAAATGTTTGTGTACACTTTGAGAAAAAATGTCAGTGGATTTTACGGCAAAAATAACTGACAGCTGTCACCAGATATTCACAGTAAAAACAAAAGTAGTGGAACTTGAGTTAGGAGTAAAGGCATCCGTGTAAACTAAAGAGGTACAGTAAATAAAGTTTAACGTGTGATCTATATGAAGCATTGCTAGATATACATAATCATAAAAGGACTATTTGCAACCTTTAGGCAGATGCTGTCACGGCCAGGGCTTATTCCAATGCGCCCTCATCTGTGCGCTCTGCTTGTTGCGCCTCCAAGAGCGCACCTCGGGACACGCCCACAAACGCACACTGCACACCGCTGCAGCCGGCAGCTGCAATCATTCACCGGCAATCAGCGCACCTGAAGCTGATCATCAGAGGACTGCCTTCAAAAGCCTGCTCAACCTGCTATCCGGGGCCAGAACGTAAATCAGCTGTTCGAGAACCTATCCTCCGTCGCCTTGGAAGTGAGCTGTGCGCCTCACTTCCCTGGACCCCCTCTGGATTCTGACTGCCACCCTCGATTCTCGACCCCCGCTCTGGACACGGATCTGTTGACGCCTCGCTATACCCTTCAGACTACCTGCCTGTCTCACGGACCTCCGTGATCTGCCTTGTCCCTCCTCTCGTTCAACATTACGGTAACACTCAGCAGTTAATTCACACACACACACACACACACACACACACACACACACACACACACACACACACACACACACACACACACACACACACACACACACACTCCCTTGGATTTTGTCAGACTCCAAACCCTTGTTAATTAATACATTGTTTGTTATTTTATATATATATATATATATATATATATATATATATATATATATATATATATATATATATATATATATATATATACATATATATATACTAAATCATAGAGCTATATTTCCCCCTTGTGGTCTGTGCTGTCTACACTCCCTCCGTAACTATAACAGATGCCTTTAGGGCGTTAATTTTCCAATGGTGGCCCAATTCGATATTGATATCGGTCCAATATCAGCAAAAAAAACAAGTATTGGATGATATTGGCTTGCATATAAAATGTCCTCTCTGACACAAGCAGTCCTACAGGTCGGTGCCTTGTGCAAAGCTAACATCTAAATGTCATTCCTACATCTTTTTTACTTAAACTCCATCCATCCATCCATCCATCTTCTTCCGCTTATCCGAGGTCGGGTCGCGGGGGAAGCAGCTTAAGCAGGGAAGCCCAGACTTCCCTCTCCCCAGCCACTTCGTCCAGCTCCTCCCGGGGGATCCCGAGGCGTTCCCAGGCCAGCCGGGAGACACAGTCTTCCCAACGTGTCCTGGGTCTTCCCCGTGGCCTCCTACCGGTCGGACGTGCCCTAAACACCTCCCTAGGGAGGCGTTCGGGTGGCATCCTGACCAGATGCCCGAACCACCTCATCTGGCGCCTCTCATATTCGATATATATCTCAATATATTTTTCGGTGAAAGTATACATATAACGATATTAATTTTTGAGCAATATTCACTGAAATTGAAGTGAATGACAACTGTACTGTAAACAGTCAGTGGCACTTTTATTAACCCAGTTAGTCAAGAAGGGTATTAACAGCACAGAAAAGAAACGGTGTAAGTAGTACAGAATTAAACAACATAACTAAAATAGAAAAATATAATTTCTACGTAAAATAAATGCCATTGTTGTGCAAATAATACAAAATGTATCAAACTCAGATAAATACATTTGCAGGCAGGGACTTTGTGATTTCCCTTCCTGGTTCCATGACCCGCCCTATCTTGCCTCTGATTGGCCTGTCCCTAACCAATCATGACTCATCATAGTAAACAACCAACCAATCATGGATGTTCTTATATGTGCAAGCACATCTTGGAAGGAGGAAGGGGAGGGGTTTAGTAGGAACAAAACAAATAAGCGGCGTTTGGTCATTTTAACGTGAAATAAATTATATTGATATTACGATATTTTCTTAGTTCACATCTTGTTTAAAAATATATCGATGTCTTAGAAACTCGACATATCGCCCAGCCCTAGAATAGACCCGCTCATCGGCAGTGCGCCTTATAATCGATGCTCCCTATGATTTGAAAAAAATTATTAATTAACATCAGTATCGGTCAATACTCAAGGCTCCAATATTTGTATCGTATCAGAAGTGAAAAAGTTGTATCAGGACACTCATAGTTTGAAGTATTATATCTCGCCATCTTACAGCTTTTACATCCTTACTACATCCATTAGCTTTGTGTGTTGTTAGCTAATGATAGCAGTTTAGCTATCATAACAGCATGACTGCAAATTGTTAGTTGTTTCTCTTGAGTGAGTAACAAGCCTGAACAGCAGACAATTTTCTCGGGCTGATAAGCACTTTTTATTGTTAAAAATATTTAAAAATACATATGTTCTGTTCTTGTTCTCGTTTTTGGCTTAACAAAATTGAACTTTGAGCAAGCTGCAAACAGCTCCCCTAACTTTCAACAACAACAAAAATGTTCAATGTAAGATGTTCAATCATATTCCCATTTTCCTCGGATTTACGTCAAATGATGTCTCTGTCTGAATGTGCACCATACACACAACATTGCAAATGTGTATATGTACATCATTAAGCCCATGTTTCTTTTCCAGACCAAAGCTGCAGAGATAATCCACCAGAGACTTCATCCCTCCTCTCTGACATACACACATCAGCAAGTGATCACATTTGACACTCAACATACGTACACTCAATAAAGACAGCATACATACATATATACATACATACACAAAATATGTGCATTTTTAATATATATTTCTTTACAAAAGCAGACATGAGCCAGAAACAAGCCTGCATCTTCCTCAAAGTGGCGTCGAGGAGACAAGTAAGTCACATTTCAAGGAATTACAAGCAAAATATTCAAAGAGACAAGCTAAAAGTTCAACTTAATACATTTTTTGCAGAAATATGGTGTTGTGTTTATGGCAAAATTTGTGTATTAAAATGGGGAAATAATAAAAACAAATGCAAATCTATGATACATATATATGTGTATATGTATTATTATTATTATTATTATTATTATTATTATAGGCATCCGTCCGTCAGTAGTGACGATGGGTTGCGCCTGGGGGAAGTCTTCCTCCCACCGTCATAGTTGGCGCCAATCGGGTGGAGCTTAGGACTGCCAGCTTCCGTGTTGTTTCCTCTCTTTAGGGGGGAGGCTGGAGTGACCTCTCCGTGGCGCATGCCTGGGCAGAAAATATGGAGATCTTGGGTTGCCCAGTCATCAAGGTCCCCCTCTCGGCCGTGTCGATGTGGCCCAGAGGAAAGCAAGGCAATACGTCTGGCATCGGCTTGGCTGCAGGAGCTGCCGGCAGGGGGTCAACAATGACACCCAGCCACCTCAGGGGCTCCACTCCTGATTTTCTGTCTGGGTTTACTCCCATAGCCTTTCCTTCTCCCAAAGGTACCACAAGGCAGCAGGTATATGTATATGTACTGTGTATATGTATATACATGTGTATATATACTTCTATGTATTTATATACATATCCCGTTTCCATATGAGTTGGGAAATTGTGTTAGATGTAAATATAAACGGAATACAATGATTTGCAAATCATTTTCAACCCATATTCAGTTGAATATGCTACAAAGACAACATATTTGATGTTCAAACTGATAGACTTTTTTTTTTTGTGCAAATAATCATTAACTTTAGAATTTGATGCCAGCAACATGTGACAAAAAAGTTGGGAAAGGTGGCAATAAATACTGATAAAGTTGAGGAATGCTCATCAAACACTTATTTGGAACATCCCACAGGTGTGCAGGCTAATTGGGAACAGGTGGGTGGCATGATTGGGTATAAAAAAGCTTCCCAAAAAAAAAAAAAAGCTCAGTCTTTCACAAGAAAGGATGGGGTGAGGTACACCCCTTTGTCCACAACTGCGTGAGCAAATAGTCAAACAGTTTAAGAACAACGTTTCTCAAAGTGCAATTGCAAGAAATTTAGGGATTTCAACATCTACGGTCCATAATATCATCAAAAGCAGGGGTCCCCAAACTATGGCCTGCGGGCCGGATTCGGCCCCCCAGCATCCAAAATCCGGCCCACAGGAGTTAATTTTTTTTTTTTTTAATACTAATCCATTTTCTACCGCTTGTTACTCTCGGTGTCTCCCAGCCGCTGAGGCAAATCATATTGTCTAAAAATGTATTTTCCCATCGATCACGTGACAATGTTAAATGTTGATGAACATCAATGTTAATTGATGTTAAATGACAAAACAGATTATAAAGACAATGTATATATGTATGTATATATATATATATATATATATATATATATATATATATATATATATATATATATACACACACACACACACACACACACACACACACACACACACACACACACACACACACACACACACACACACACACAGCCTGGCCCCCGGCCAAATTTTTTTAACCCAATGTGGCCTCCGTGTCAAAAAGTTTGGGCAGCCCTGATCAAAAGGTTCAGAGAATCTGGAGAAATCACTCCACGTAAGCGACATGGCCGGAAACCAACATTGAATGACCGTGACCTTCGATCCCTCAGACGGCACTGTATCAAAAACCGACATCAATCTCTAAAGGATATCACCACATGGGCTCAGGAACACTTCAGAAAACCACTGTCACTAAACACAGTTTGTCGCTACATCTGTAAGTGCAAGTTAAAGCTCTACTATGCAAAGCGAAAGCCATTTATCAACAACATCCAGAAACGCCGCCGGCTTCTCTGGGCCCGAGATCATCTAAGATGGACTGATGCAAAGTGGAAAAGTGTTCTGTGGTCTGACGAGTCCACATTTCAAATTGTTTTTGGAAATATTCGACATCGTGTCATCCGGACCAAAAGGGAAGTGAACCATCCAGACTGTTATCGACGCAAAGTTGAAAAGCAGCATCTGTGATGGTATGGGGGTGCATTAGTGCCCAAGGCATGGTTAACTTACACATCTGTGAAGGCACCATTAATGCTGAAAGGTACATACAGGTTTTGGAACAACATATGCTGCCATCTAAGCGACGTCTTTTTCATGGACGCCCCTGCTTATTTCAGCAAGACAATGCCAAGCCACATTCAGCACATGTTACAACAGCATGGCTTCGTAAAAAAAGAGTGCGGGTACTTTCCTGGCCCGCCTGCAGTCCAGACCTGTCTCCCATCAAAAATGTGTGGCGCATTATGAAGCGTAAAATACGACAGCTGAGACCGCAGACTGTTGAACGACTGAAGCTCTACATAAAACAAGAATGGGAAAGAATTCCACTTTCAAAGCTTCAACAATTAGTTTCCTCAGTTCCCAATCGTTTATTGAATGTTGTTAAAAGAAAAGGTGATGTAACACAGTGGTGAACATGCCCTTTCCCAACTACTTTGGCACGTGTTGCAGCTATGAAATTTTAAGTTAATTATTATTTGCAAAAAAAGAATAAAGTTTATGAGTTTGAACATCAAATATCTTGTCTTTGTAGTACATTCAATTGAATATGGGTTGAAAAGGATTTGCCAACCATTGTATTCCGTTTATATTTACAACTAACACAATTTCCCAACTCATATGGAAACGGGGTTTTTATATACAGTATGTATATTTTTTTGTTGTTTTTCTAATTTAGAAATTATGCACATCTGGAAGTGTTAAATAGAAAAATAATAGTGGAGTCTTCTTACATATTGACGTTAGCTCTCAGATATAAGGTGTTGTTATATGTTTTTAATCACACAACAAAAATATTCTAATATTAATTTTTTTTTTGGACACAATTTCAATACAGTACTGTTTTATATAACATTTACCAAGAAGTGTCCAGGGGGTTTATGGTATTTTTTTTTTGTCATAAAAAAATACAATCATGTGTGCTTACGGACTGTATCCCTGCAGACTGTATTGATCTAATGTAGGAACCAGAAATATTAATAACAGAAAGAAACAACCCTTTTGTGCGAATGAGTGTGAATGAGTGTAAATGGGGGAGGGAGGTTTTTTGGGTTGGTGCACTAAATGTGAGTGTATCTCGTGTTTTTTATGATGATTTAATAAAAAAAAATTAAAAAATAGAAAAAATGTTTTTTTTTTATTTCTTGTGCGGCCCGGTACCAATCGATCCACGGACCGGTACCGGCCCGCGGCCCAGTGGTTGGGCACCACTGCTCTACAGTAGACATTTTGGTCTATTTAGTTTGTCAGAGTTACAGGAGTGCTCTGCTGTTTTTAAGGACCTACTACAAAAAAGCTAGTCTAAGATAATTTCCAACAGCACTCTAGTGCAGTGATTCTCAAACTGTGGTACATGTTCCAGTAGTGGTACACGGGCTCCATCAGCGGTGCACCAAAGAAACACTGTATTAAAGTGCAGTGTTTTGTTTTTCGATATTTAAACACAGTGTTACTGTTCAAACTGTGTGTTACAGTGACCAAAAATTATACAAAAATACCTGTTAAATAAAGCCTCTGCATTGTTTTTTAATGAATACTTAGGCCTACTACGCTACTGTAGTTCAATGTCGATCATCATGGTGGTACTTGCAGAGTCAAGTTTTTTCTGGGGTGGTACTTGGTGAAAAAAAGTTTGAGAATCACTGGTCTAGTGCAGGGCCGTAATCAGGATTTGACAAATACAGAGGTCAAAAATTTGGTGGTCCAAGAGGAGCTTTTGAAAGGCTGAAATCATGGGTATCCAGCAGCATATAAACAATATTACCTTCAGCAACACAATTAACAATCCACTTTTTTAATTACTATGCTGACATTTAATGTAATAAACAGCTTTAATATCATTAAAACATCAATTTGAAAACTTAACATCATTTATACCTTGACATGGAATTGAACCCACGGTCTCTACTTTGTAGCTTTGGTCCTAATGATACGTGACACCAAGAGTTATGAGGCAAAATTTGTCTTCATGTTCTAATCAGTGACAGTGCTTCGGAGTAAAATTTCATGTGAAGCGCCTCTGTAACGACCTGGTCGCATCGTGGTGCGAGGTGTTCTCCCAAGGATGCAGACGGGCTCGGACACAGCTTGCAGGTAGGAAAAATGATTTATTCAGGAACTAAATCAGACAGGAAAAAACAAAAACGACTAGCGTGGGAGCTAGCAAGCAAAATAATATAGCATGAGAGCTAGCAGGAAACAAAGTGGTCGTTAGCTGTTGCGTGAAAGCAAATTAGGAAGCCAGGCAGAGTGCTGCCCGGGCGAAGGCTAAATAGCCCTCTGATTAGCGCTTGGGCAACAGGTGCGCGTCCCAAACGCTAACCAGAGGCAGGTGAGCAAAATCTGCCGTCATGGCAACAGAAACAAACACACGTGACACTAAAATGTAAACAAGCTGTGATCCGAGCAGCGGATCGTAACAGTACCCCCCCCTAAAAGGACAGATTCCAGATGTCCCTTGAAAACAAAAAAAACAACTGGAACCCAAAAAAAACAAGCAATAGTTCAGGAGTCAAGGGCGGGCGGGGGGAGGACTTGGTGGTGGGTCGCCAGGCCATGTGTCCCCGAATCCACCGGGGACGAGTCAAGTGGCGGCGGCGAATGGAACGCCGAGGCGGGCGACCACGGAAAGGCCACATTCGTGGCCGCTGAGAAGGTGGGCGTGAGTGGCGCCAGAAGTTCAGCAGCCTCTGAGTCCTGCAACAAAGTCTTAGATGTCGCTGCTGTTTGCGCCACTGGCGTCCATTACCTGACCTCTGAGAGAGCTGCTTGCGCAGCCGGACCACTCGAGGTCGCTGAGACGTCGCCGTGGAAGCGGAAGGTGTCGACGTCGCCGTGGCAGCCGGAGGAGTCGACGTCGCTGTCGTGGCAGCCGGAGTCGCCGCTGTGGCAGCCGGAGTCGCTGTCGTGGCAGCCGGAGTCGCTGTCATGGCAGCAGGAGTCGCTGTCGTGGCAGCCGGAGTCGCTGTCGTGGCAGCAGGAGTCGCTGTCGTGGCAGCAGGAGTCGCTGTCGTGGCAGCAGGAGTCGCTGTCGTGGCAGCAGGAGTCGCTGTCGTGGCAGCAGGAGTCGCTGTCGTGGCAGCAAGAGTCGCTGTCGTGGCAGCCAGAGTCGCTGTCGTGGCAGCCGGAGTCGCTGTCGTGGCAGCCGGAGTCGCTGTCGTGGCAGCCGGAGTCAGCCGGAGTCGCTGTCGTGGCAGCCGGAGTCGCTGTCGTGGCAGCCGGAGTCGCTGACGTGGCAGCCGGAGTCGCTGTCGTGGCAGCCGGAGTCGCTGTCGTGGCAGCCGGTGCTGGTGCGAGAACCAGCCGTGGTGCAGGTACTGGTGCGAGAACCAGTCGTGGTGCAGGTACTGGTGCGAGAACCAGTCGTGGTGCAGGTACTGGTGCGAGAACCAGTCGTGGTGCAGGTACTGGTGCGAGAACCAGTCGTGGTGCAGGTACTGGTGCGAGAACCAGTCGTGGTGCAGGTACTGGTGCGGGAACCAGCCGTGGAGCAGGTACTGGTGCGGGAACCAGCCGAGGTGCAGGTACTGGTGTGGGAACCACCCGAGGTGCAGGTACTGGTGTGGGAACCAGCCGAGGTGCAGGTACTGGTGTGGGAACCAGCCGAGGTGCAGGTACTGGAACCTGTGGTGGAGCTGGTGCTAGCCTTAGCCTTGGCGCTAGCTTAGGTGCAGGTGGCCTAGCTGGCGGTTGCGGCTTAGCAGGCCGAAAAACCGGTGGTGGCGGCCGGGCAGGAGGTTGTGGCTTAGCCCGCCGAAGGACAGGTGGCGGTGGCCGAGCAGGAGGTTGCGGCTTAGCACGCCGTTGTGCCACCCCACTCGCAGAGCTCCCAGTACTAGCCCCCCCCTCAAAAAGCGGATCCCAGACGCGCTCCTTGCGGATTGGAACCGTCTTCAAGGGTGGGTGGAGGGAGGTCAGGGGGAGGGCAGAATCCTCTCCTCTAAATTGTCGAAAATGTCTATTGTCGCCCCCCACTTGAGACTGGGACTGACTAGATTTAGTCCTTAAAAAAATGTCCTGATAATGATTAAGACGTCGCCGTGGAAGCGGTAGGTGTCGACGTCGCCGTGGCAGCCGGAGGAGTCGACGTCGCTGTCGTGGCAGCCGGAGTCGCCGCTGTGGCAGCCGGAGTCGCTGTCGTGGCAGCCGGAGTCGCTGTCGTGGCAGCAGGAGTCGCTGTCGTGGCAGCCGGAGTCGCTGTCGTGGCAGCAGGAGTCGCTGTCGTGGCAGCAGGAGTCGCTGTCGTGGCAGCAGGAGTCGCTGTCGTGGCAGCAGGAGTCGCTGTCGTGGCAGCAGGAGTCGCTGTCGTGGCAGCAAGAGTCGCTGTCGTGGCAGCCAGAGTCGCTGTCGTGGCAGCCGGAGTCGCTGTCGTGGCAGCCGGAGTCGCTGTCGTGGCAGCCGGAGTCAGCCGGAGTCGCTGTCGTGGCAGCCGGAGTCGCTGTCGTGGCAGCCGGAGTCGCTGACGTGGCAGCCGGAGTCGCTGTCGTGGCAGCCGGAGTCGCTGTCGTGGCAGCCGGTGCTGGTGCGAGAACCAGCCGTGGTGCAGGTACTGGTGCGAGAACCAGTCGTGGTGCAGGTACTGGTGCGAGAACCAGTCGTGGTGCAGGTACTGGTGCGAGAACCAGTCGTGGTGCAGGTACTGGTGCGAGAACCAGTCGTGGTGCAGGTACTGGTGCGAGAACCAGTCGTGGTGCAGGTACTGGTGCGGGAACCAGCCGTGGAGCAGGTACTGGTGCGGGAACCAGCCGAGGTGCAGGTACTGGTGCGGGAACCAGCCGAGGTGCAGGTACTGGTGTGGGAACCAGCCGAGGTGCAGGTACTGGTGTGGGAACCAGCCGAGGTGCAGGTACTGGAACCTGTGGTGGAGCTGGTGCTAGCCTTAGCCTTGGCGCTAGCTTAGGTGCAGGTGGCCTAGCTGGCGGTTGCGGCTTAGCAGGCCGAAAAACCGGTGGTGGCGGCCGGGCAGGAGGTTGTGGCTTAGCCCGCCGAAGGACAGGTGGCGGTGGCCGAGCAGGAGGTTGCGGCTTAGCACGCCGTTGTGCCACCCCACTCGCAGAGCTCCCAGTACTAGCCCCCCCCTCAAAAAGCGGATCCCAGACGCGCTCCTTGCGGATTGGAACCGTCTTCAAGGGTGGGTGGAGGGAGGTCAGGGGGAGGGCAGAATCCTCTCCTCTAAATTGTCGAAAATGTCTATTGTCGCCCCCCACTTGAGACTGGGACTGACTAGATTTAGTCCTTTAAAAAATGTCCTGATAATGATTAATCGCAGAATTAAAGTCACTTGAAAATGGCTGGCAGGAAGAATTGACATAATGTCTAAAAAAGTCTTTGTCTATGACGTCATCCAAAATGGACGGGACAACGTCATCAAGCGGCGTGTCATCAGGGGGTGCCGACGGAATGACGTCATAGCTGCAGTCCCAGTGATTGACAGGCCAGTCATAACAGTCTTCGGTAAGGTAGTTGATGGGATTAACAGACCTTTGAAGAGGGGAATCTTGGGCTGAATGTAGCTTGCTGTGTGATGGTGGAGGAGTCTGTAGGAGTGGCGCGTCTTGGCAGCGAAGTGAAGACCTCGTTGGCGGCTTCCGTCTTCGCTGACGCGTCCGGTGGTGCGGGGGTGTGGCGATGTCCTCGGGCCAAACGGAGTGGATTGGGACCAACCTTCCGTTAGGACCCCATATCAGGTCCTGGCGCTCCGAAGGGGAATAGCGGAGAGTCTCCGCCTCCATCGCTCGCAACACCATCCACGCACCTTCGTCCATCTCCTCCGACATGCTCGCTGCGAGAGAACTTCTTCTTGCTGACTTCCTACTGTAACGACCTGGTCGCATCGTGGTGCGAGGTGTTCTCCCAAGGATGCAGACGGGCTCGGACACAGCTTGCAGGTAGGAAAAATTATTTATTCAGGAACTAAATCAGACAGGAAAAAACAAAAACGACTAGCGTGGGAGCTAGCAAGCAAAATAATATAGCATGAGAGCTAGCAGGAAACAAAGTGGTCGTTAGCTGTTGCGTGAAAGCAAATTAGGAAGCCAGGCAGAGTGCTGCCCGGGCGAAGGCTAAATAGCCCTCTGATTAGCGCTTGGGCAACAGGTGCGCGTCCCAAACGCTAACCAGAGGCAGGTGAGCAAAATCTGCCGTCATGGCAACAGAAACAAACACACGTGACACTAAAATGTAAACAAGCTGTGATCCGAGCAGTGGATCCTAACAGCCTCGTCATTAAGTAGTTTACATTTGAAGTGCGCTTTTTCTCACAAAACGGGCCCAAATCGTTAAAACAAATTGTACACTCCTATTATTGTTTTATATTTTAATTGATAATAGTATAAAATTGGTACTTGAAAAACAGTGCAGTTGCTTAAACAGTGCCTGAACTGGTACTTGAAACATTAAAAACATGCACATTTTTTGTAAAAAAAAACCAAACAAACAATAAAATATTAATTTCTTAGAGGGGACTGCAATTTTTGGGAATTTTGCCTATCATTTGCAGTCCTTATGTAAGACAAGGACACATGTTTTTCTTTTTTTATGCTTTGTAAATCGTAAATAAACGTTAGCAAAAGTCAGTTAACTATTGAGTCACGGGAAGTCGCTATATTCCGCCTATTCAGCGGTCTTAAAAATATCCAAACCCCTCCATCAACGTTTTATATCCATGCTATAAGTATATATGTAATGTAGTAACAGGCACATTCATAATAACGTAATGTAATTACGTATTTTGCTCATTTCAAGCATACGGCGACGCATTCATTTCACAGACGTATCTCAACATTTGCTTTTCCCTTCAATGACAAATCTACTATTCACGGCATTTGTGAGAGACAACAAGGACTACTTTGAAACAATTTATGATCCACAACCTAAAAATGTTTAGCCTAAATATAAGAAGGATGAGCAACAAGATTTAGAAGCTGTGTGCAAAACAGATGCAGCTTGAGTTAAACCTAAGTATACTACGAACATAACAAACAAACACTCTACAGTGTCTGCTCTCACTGGGATGCCAACTGGTGGAATGTTCATATCTTCCCGTTTAGATGAAGAATTAATCATAATCCCCACAAAAGGTTGAAAAATAAAACTTCCTGCTAACAATCTTTTTGTGTCTTTGTCAAAGTTGACCACTTCTCGATTTGTTAGTTAGCTCTGTTATACATGCTCCGCAAAATTTCGATTAACAATAATAATAATCAGGTCACAAGATATAAATGGACTTTTGTTGGCGTTTTTTGGATGGTTATTTAGATGGCTTTGTGGGCATAATACAGTTGCTCCTATTGACTCCATTGTTAGCTGAATTTTGTTTTTACGTTTATTTACACTTTAGAATGCATATACAAAAGAAGATCATATATGTGTTTGTCTTACATAGGAATTTTGAATATCAGGCAAAATTTACAAAAAAAAAATGTCGTTCCCCTTTTAGGAACTTTGTGACATTCAAGCTGAATAGACTAGCAATTTCAATACTTTATTTATATAAATCAAACGTAATACTTTCAAAAATGAATAATAAAATCCACAACAAAATGTCATATCTTTTGCAGCAATACAGAACATTTTTTGCAGCAATACAGAACATAGAGAAAGTGCCAAAAGTGACTCTTGCAATTATTGATGGTCATAAATCCGTGGGTTCCTGAAAGTCACTAGCCATAACCGACCCTGGTGCATAATAAGGGAGTGCTCTGTTTTTGCTGTGGCTAGCTTAGTGCTGCAATACTAACGGTGTTATGATGGCTGCTGTTGGCGTGCTAAGGCTCGTAATTAAGTTTAAAACGAGCTTCAGACTCTGTGTACTTCTGTCAGGACACTACAGTACTTAGAGGGAACCTATAATGCAAAACCAACTTTTCTTACCGAGTGGTACTTGCTTTTGTGTATTTGGGATCCCCATAAGTCTCGAAAATGTGAAATATAACAGTGGAAGTGTTACAGGCCTCGCACTGAGTAGCCTGGTCCCAGTGTTCGATGTGGTGTGTCCTGTTTTATAGGAATAAAAACGAGACAGAAAAGGCTTGATTGCGTTGTCATCGCAAGGTGTGACCTGACTCTTTTATTAAACATTTCTTGATTTCTTTACTCTCATTTGCATATTGTGCTTTTATTCACATCCAAATGGTTTCGATAATGTAATTTCAGTTCTACATTTGTTCATTCACATCGTTAAACAATTACATCTTGACTTTTGAAATGATAAAACAAATCCACAAAAACATGGAGGATTGATCGTTACATACCCCAACACTATCTTTCTGTGTATAAGCATCACGTAACGGTACTGTTGCTTTAATAAACCTCTTCATCTTACATGTTTGTACTGTATCCTGACATTGCTTCTTTTTTAATATTGCTGCTTTCTTTAACGCTTTTTTCTATATTGTCACTGTCATTATAAATCAATTACAATTACATTGTTACCTGACTATACCTATAAAACTTCTTAACAATCACAGTTTAACTTCAAGAAATCCACTGCCGCCGCCATTCCTGCCCAACCACGCGCTCGCACACAAAGGGAGACATCGCTTATTGAACGTTACAAATTTCATCACAAATACACACTTTTAAACAACATTCTTCGATATTTCTATATTCAGAAATGCTTATAATTGCTTGGAGACAAATGTGTTAATATTATCACACTTTACCGACCTGTTTTATAGTAATAAGAGGAAGACACAAAGTGCTTGATTGCGTTGTCATCGCAGAGTGTGACCTGAATGAGACCAGGAAGCACTAATAAGCACCTCCCATTTCCCTCCTTTCCTATATGAGTGCTCCCTCTGCTGGCGTGGCGGAATAACATGTCTTGTGGCATTCAGCTTGGAAACATACACTTGAACTGTGACTTTCGATATGAAAATACCTTGAACTAAATTAGGATACTCTATTTACACATTCATTTTACAAAACAATTGTGACTACTAATTGTAAGTGTCACAGAAGCATTGCAGAGATATTTATAGAATAATCTTACTTTCCTTCATACTTTCTCGAAACAAGCCGTTTGAAATTAACTCGTTCTTGTGACATTTTCTGCCCTGTGACGTCAGACGATATCTCCATATATGGTTTAAATTTACCCGAAGATCCTTGCGCGAATCTGCAAATGTAATCCGACACTGTAGTCAATAAGTTCCTTCTTTTTTCTTCAGACTGACTTGTACATGGTCATGCATCCTCTGCTGTTGCCATTTCTAATACAAAGTAACGTATATCTCCAAATGATATCTGTCAATAGACTGCACATAGAAGTGTTAAGAACTAAAACATTGCTGGCGGGGAGAAAACGCAGTCAAAGTGGAGCCACGTAACTAAGACCAAAACGGCGCATCCTTAAGATACAGTCAGGAAGCTGCTTGAAAACGGTCTGTAAAACATAATCAATGCAACATTTTGACAAGAGAACCACCATTACATGTTATGTAAACCACAAGGAAGTGTTTTAAATGTAGAAAAAAATAACAATATGACCCCTTTCAGAGACGTTACACAATATCACCGTCAAGCAAGTGTTGCAGGTTGCTGGCCTGACTTTTTACAAGCTGCAGAATGTGTGTTACCGTCATCAATGTTAACCGAGGTTTACCTAGTGGACCGGGAAGCTGTGTGGCCCCAGCTGCCGGCAGTATACCGTAGAGTTTTATTTTCTCATGGAAGGTCATACAGGAATTGGAAGACGCTCGTGGGAAGGAAGAAAGAGTTTCCTGAAGAAAGCAGGAATTGTTGTCAGATATAAAGTTTATAGGTGAACTTAATTTGACGGTCTCTAAACTTTTGAATGCACAACTGTTCAAAGTTTCAGTACGTTTTGCACAACTTGCTGTTTTCTAATAAGGACAATCCATTAATGGGCCAATAATTTTCCTGGTTCAAATAAAGTTGGCCAAATTCCTTGGCAGTCAGCATCTTGATTGACATCATGAGACCGAGACAAAGCCTAACAGTTGATCAACAGTACTTTGCCAGTCCAAGACTTCAAACAGGATGTTACTAAAGATAATTGGCCACTGTATGTCGGGACAAGTGACAAAAATAAATACTGTTCAGTATGCTTTTCTGTAAAAATACTTTAATAAAATGCACCTGTTGTACATTTTACAGTTAAGCTGCTTGTTAGAGAATAGCAAGTTGTGTAAAAAGCATACTTGCCAACCTTGAGACCTCCGAATTTGGGAGATGAGGTTGCGGGGTTGAGGTGGGCGGGGTTTGAGGGGGGCGGGGGTGTATATTGTAGCGTCCCGGAAGAGTTAGTGCTGCAAGGGGTTCTGGGTATTTTTTCTGTTGTGTTTATGTTGTGTTACGGTGCGGATGTTCTCCCGAAATGTGTTTGTCATTCTTGTTTGGTGTGGGTTCACAGTGTGGCGCATATTTGTAACAGTGGTAAAGTTGTTTATACGATCACCCTCAGTGTGACCTGTATGGCTGTTGATCAAGTATGCATGGCATTCACTTATGTGTGTGTTAAAGCCGCATATATTATATGACGGGGCCTGCACGCTGTTTGTATAGAGGAAAAGCGGACGTGACGACAGGTTGTGGAAGGACACTAAAGGTAGTGCCTTTAAGGCACGCCCCCAATATTGTTGTTCGGGTGGAAATCGGGAGAATTTCAGGAGAATGGTTGCCCCGGGAGATTTTCGGGAGGGGCGCTGAAATTCGGGAGTCTCCCGGGAAAATCGGGAGGGTTGGCAAGTATGGTAAAAAGTACTGAAACAGTTGGACATGTGCAAGGGTTTTGAATTAAGTTCACCTGTAAAATGTATACTGCATAATATAAATGTTAGGTACATCTTGAAATTTCACCCAAAAGCTGCGTATCGCTTATGTTTTCTGAGTAGTTTATAATTATTTATTTTTAGAAATGCGGGCTCTCTATGTGCCCTAAGTGGCTGCTTATGCCACTGGGGGCCCCCAAACATTGAGAACATCAGTGATAACATTCAAACATCAAGTAGTTTTACTGAAGTATGGAGAAGGGGTAAGATAAGATGCAAGTAAGCGTATGCTACTTCCTACTCCTTTTCGTATATGTTTGGATGGTATATATACATAAACTTGTGCATTGCTATATTCTAATATCAAGGGTTGTCTTCTTCTTATAGTTGATTCTGATTTGCTGAATTTTGCCCACAGTTGATGATCAGTTGAATCAATGTTTTTTAAAGAGCGCGATAAACAGATTGTGAAATATGGTAGTAATTATACTGATGGATCACTAGGTGTCAGTAACACCACATTAATGTGAATCTAGCCACTATCTGGTGATTCCTTTAAAGTGGTAGTGGTATCAGTTTATTTTGAACAATGCAATACAGCCCATATGTTCAGTTTTTTATTATAGCATGTCCGAAAAGGTGTATTAGGAGTGAACTAAAGAAACTTATTTAAAAAATCCAGAGTTTCTTTTAAGTGAACAAAACAGCGATCACATTTGCGACTTTTTCCACCTGAAAAAAGTTGCAACCACTCGGATAAACAAACAAATACGGTAGCGATTGCATAGTTTAGTGAGGTCCTCGGCTCTGGTGCATCGCAGAGAAGAAATCAAACTTAACCCTTAGATGCATCAGTGGGTTAAAAATGACCCGGTGAGGTTGTTTTCTTGAAATATCTTTGTAATGAAAAATTTTTAACATTTCATATTCCGGGTATTCCTCAAAAAACATGTTTTTGACATAATTCCATTTACATTTCTAACTTACCTTTTAAAAGTTTTAAGGAATTGTAGTTTTTGTGCTACTACCCCAAGCTTCCATAAGTGGGTCACAAATGACCCACATGCATTTTCTTTGGAATCCAATGGGAACCTTCAATTCTTATCAGCTGTGGCTGTCTGGAATAAATTAACTGTGGACCACACAGACTATATCAGAAGTTTGACCCTTCAGGAAGACTATTTTACACAGCAAGAGCTGATACATGTAAGTATTATTGTCATATAGTATCGTGTGTGTGTGTCTTTCATGACTTATTCACTGCTTTTATTTATCAACGGATTAGCCTACTTTATAACTAGCTAACACTAGCTAGCTAACTAAGTTAGCTAACATTACTATTTGTATTGTGTTTGTGCGTGTGAAAGAGTGTTAGTATTATTCATCAATAAATTAGCCTACTTTACAACTAGCTAACACTAGCTAGCTAGCATTACTATATGGTATTTAGTGTGTATGTGTGTGTAAATGAGTGCTACATATTGATCTATTGAAAACATTGGCCCATGGTGCTGTGGTACAACATAATTGACATCGCCACCCTGAATTCCTACACCTTTTTCACGGCTCAGCACCCAGATTTCAAGAGCGGCATCACCAATGCACGACGGATCTTCCTCAAAGAGCTGTCAAAGGAGCTTGTCACCCCACACATGAGGAGTCGACTGGAAGGCTGCCCCCAACTGCAAACCCCGATTATTGAAGCAATGGAAAGGTGTCGGGTGACAAAAGCCAAAATCCAGCCACAGGAGAGAAGCAGACGGGGTCAACCAAAGAGAAAGAGGTGTCAAATCTGCCCAAGTAACAAAGATCGCAAAGTTAACAACAGGTGTGGGAAATGCAATGTACCTGTGTGCAATGATCACAGCCAGAAACAGGTAGTTTGTCTGAACTGCATACAATGATGAGACAAGGCAAAACAGGGAAAAGAAAGAGGAACTGTCAATGACTGGACATACATACACACACGCACACACAATGGATGTTCAAATTTTTTCTATTGCTGTTCTGGGTAAAAAAAATGTAAATTGTGAAGAAGAAAAGTGAAGAATAAAGATATTTCAAACATGAAATCATTCTTGTGTGGTCCTAAATATATTACAAAATATTATACAAGTGATTATTCTTCACCAAAATGACAACAAATGGCATGAAAACACGTTGATTCTAACATGGGTCATTTTTGACCCACTTGTGGAAGAGTGTAGGGTCCAGTCACTCGTGCATCTAAGTTAAATAGAGGAAGTAAAAGTTTAACAAAGTTTCTGTATGTTAACATGTGGCAGGATCATTACCATTGACAGAGGAAAACTACACTTGTGGTGCAAGGTACTATGTCTAAATTTAGATGCACACTATTTATATTTTCAATAACTAGTGACATTTGAAACCTTGGCGGGTTCACTTTGATTAGCTACTTACAAATCAAATCCTTGTAATATTGAAGACCGAAATGGAGCCACAAACTACATTTTATTTTGTGCCACAAAAACTAGCCAACCTTGGTTATGGATGTGAGTGAAAAGTGCAAGGGGGCAAACGTTGTTTGGTGACACCTGTGGTTAGCATGTATACATTTCCAAGACACCCATCTTTTCAGAATTTTTTATACAGTAAAAAATACCATCTTATAGATGCGTCAAGACTGTTTATTTTACAAATCACATACACATTACTACATTGTACTAAACATTAGCATAATTCCCTATCAAATATACTGTAACTCATTTTTTTAGTATGGGATGTGACGGTGGTCAAAGACAGTGACACCCTCTCAGGCCGTCCCATGGGCCTGATGCCATGCATCCCTGTTACCGGCCCCTTGGCAGTTAGGATGGCATCCGCATGCTGCATCCACATCCCAGCAACAGCGTCACAGATTTGGGCCTACTAACTCAAGTCCCCGGCCAATCACACATCGACAAAGCCAATTCATAGCAGAGGTAGCCAATAGTTGTCCTTGATGTTGCTGAGTTGTCATCCCTCCAAGATGGAAATTCCTTTAAACCCACTATATACACAACACATGCAGACAGTATAGTGGGAGTGGGTACATACTTTCAAAAATGCTGTGAATGGAAATAAAACAAAATAAAATAAACATATCTGTTGTTGTAAAGAAATGGTTCTTTAGTTAAGTATTGTCAATACTTTTTTAAAATTTTCAAGCATGTATAACGAAACTGTCAAGCAAGCAAGCTTTACTACAATTTAAACTTTGGTGCACTCTTGTGGTCACTGTGAGTAACTGAGGGTGTGTTATATTAGTTTTTTTTTGTTTTTTTAAAATATTTTAATGCAGAAACAATATTCTATTGTTTATGTTGTTGTGATACTGCTTTGTTAAAAGCAAAAAATAAACCAGTGATACAGTATTAGAACCAAATCTTTATTTATATGTCAAAAGTAGTTCAATAAAACATCCACTGTCTTCATCTGTTCCACTGACAGAATTATTTAGTCTAAAGGAGAAAAAAGCGGGATAAAGTGAGGTCAAATTTCACATTAAATTTGATCATTTGTATACAATGAAAAAATTATGTTAAAAATAGAATTATTATCCATATCTCACCTTAAGCAGGGTGGCCACCACACCATAGATGGTGGAGATGAGAAAGAGGACAAGGAATGTGGCAGACATATACCAGCTTTCCGCATTGATATCTTGGTTAACAACTGCATGAGCAATGTCATCCAAGACGTTGCAATCCGGCAAAATCACTGTGGAATTATTTTTTAAATGAGTTTATTTTTCTGCAAGATAATCATAAATCAGCTCATTAGTACCTGGATTGGTTATATTCAAGGTCAGTGTAACGGTCACATGTGTCACCCTGCAGGTGTGAACCGCCCCAGGTAACAAGTTGACTTGAGACAGACGAAGGCGGCTTTGGATGCTGAACTTCCCATCTGGGCCTCTGCTGGGTTGACTGGTGTTGAAGTCCGACAGCTCATTGGTGTCATCCAGAAACCAGGAGACGTTAACGGACGCGGGACTGAAGCCGAACACCAGACACACCAGTTCACCACGACCCTGGAGCAAGATGGCTGACGGTTGGGTAGGAGTCACTGTGGCTGTGGAGATGAAAGTTGTAAGGAAGTATGTAGTGCAAACACAAAGTCATGTTAAGACTTTTACTCACCAAACATGTCCTCTATAGTGCTCGTAAAAGGACTTTGAGATGACTCATGTCTGACAGCGCAAGAATAGCTGGATTCGTGGTCCTCAGTTTTAGACACATTAATTCTACTGCTCATTGAATAAGTATTGCTGCTGCTGTATTTCCACGAAGGGCTGTTGGTGTAGTCAAGCAATCTTTGACCATCTTTCTCCCAGTACACTATAACGTTATCTGGGAAATATCCAGAAACTAGGCAAGTCAGTGTGAGGTCATCAGACAGTGACAGCTCTGAGATGGTCGGTGGTATTATGTGCACTGTTGGTGGATACAAGTCTGATAAGAGAAACACAAAAACACATTTATAAGTGAAAAGTGATAATAGTGATAATTACAAATAATTATAAAAAGAAACAGGAACAAAAACTTCTTAATTGTGCCTCGGCCAGAAGTTGGAGACATTATCCATGTTTAGTTTACACTTGAAAAGAGTTTATCTCTCTTAAACATTCATTTACATTCCAACACATTCATCCCCGCACGTTAAAAGCATTTGTGAACTGTTGAGATTTTCTTTTGCGGTATTTTTTGTTCGTAAATAAACGATGATGAGAGATTATCATCACACTTCAACATCTCTAACATGTAAATGCAGCCTCTTTGCTAGGTCAATATTCCAAATAAGCATCTGTTCTTGATTGTCTTACTCTGGATAAAAAAAGGTTAGCTAAATATATAAATACAAGTAAACTAGAAAGTGGGGACGCTGGTCTGTTGCTAAATGTTCTTATACTACATTACGCAGAAGGCTTAGCGCCGTAGACAGAACCCAGAAGAAGGTGTGAGCTAAACACGGGAGGACGACAGCTGTGCGGTTTGAGCAATAAAGTGTTAATAAGTTTTGGTTAGACAGTTACTGTGCGCGTTTGAGCGATGATCAGAAACAAATTCGATTGGCAAAAATAATAATAATAATCATAATAATATTATTATGATTACATTTGATTGGCAAAAATTACACTGGAGGACAAAATGTGCGGTGACGGTGCGAATTTGCGTGAATTGGCAAATTCCTGGAGGGTACTGAAATATAATATATGATATTATCTTTAACTGTTTTTAGACTTCATTTTAAAAGAAATCTAAACTAGTCCAAATTGTAAACATATATATTATTTCGTTTTTATAATGTTTAAACTCTTCATATTGCAAAAAATATGAACTGAGTTGAAGTTTTTTTTAATTACATTTTGTGTGTGCGCGCGTGTGTGTGTGTGTGTGTGTGTGTGTGTGTGTGTGTGTGTGTGTGTGTGTGTGTGTGTGTGTGTGTGTGTGTGTGTGTGTGTGTGCGTGCGTGCGTGCGTGCGTGTTCTCTTGTTACTATTATAACCTGGAAAATTCACTGTTTAAACTGCAAAAAGGAGAAATCTAAGTAGGATCAATGTGAAAAGTTTTTTTTAAACCTATGTGAAAGACCAACTTTCTTAAGAAGCAGCATTTCTTTGTGCTGGTAGCAGATTTTTTGTTTTAAGTATGCGTTTTTAAATTCTTACATTCATACTGTTAATATCAAAATGCACTTTTTTCCTAATGTTTACAATTTTACATGAATACTATTTCCATCTGCTTTAAACCTTCACTAGTTAAAGTCGTAAACCTCAACTATCCTTCATAAAAATAAAAACTGTAAACATTTTTAACTAATGTTGTTTTAGAGAAAAAAAAAATGCTATTTTCAGTATACATGCAATGTTATTTTTAGTGTGTAATTATAACAGTGTCAAAATGCCACATGGCACACACACACACACAGACACACACACATTTGTGCAAACACACTCATACAAATACACACACATACTTGTCCAGGATGAAAAACAATGGTGTGATAGTGCTATCTGGTGGAAATGTGAATATATGTTGAGACAATACCTCTGCTTTTGCTGATGTAGTCCTCATGGCCCTGGTTGGAACACTTGTGTTGTCCCTCACAGGACACTTGTTTATATGCATCCCAGTCATCTGCTGGCACACTGAGGAAGCTCCGTAAGGTCTCTGTACCATTGCTGTGACGAGTCGGCTCCTCCGTGTGGGAATTCTGAGAGTATTTCTTCCCATCTACTTTCCAGGAGATGACAAAATCATGAAGTCGAGGGCCAACCAAAAGACAAGTAATGGTCACCTTGTCCCTCTGCTGAGACTCTGTGAGTGGGGGTCCGTGAACAAACACTCCAACTTGTTGGGATGATATTGGGGTTACTGTAAAATAACATGAAATGTGAGATTAGAAACAAATATTAAGATCCTTTTCAAATCTTTGAACATTTTGTGCCATTCACGGTTTTATTTGCAAGCCATTTTGGTTGTGATGTATCTACTGTATGATTTACAGTAGGTATAATATGCAAGATATTTATTTTTTTATTATTACACTAGTGTTGTAATCTAAAGACTAAAAATGCTTGTATGAAAACAAATAAAAATACAACCTTTGATTTTACATTTATCTTAACAGAAGTTACAAATGTTTATGTTTAGATCTTAATGTGGACTACTGGTCTTTTATTTTAGATTTATATAAATGTCCACAAGATGTCGCTATTTTTTCCTATTCAAAGCGAGCAGAAAAACAATTCTGCACTTGTGCCTTACTGTAATAGCAAGTGTGTGTTGTATTATTCTTATTTCATTCCCAATAATAAATAGTAGTGTGGTTTAAGCATAATGGCTTTTGAAGGTTTAAAGCCCCAAAATATAATGAATATTTAATATTTATTTTGAAGGAATAGAAAAACAATGCAATGAACTTATGCATGAAAAATCAACAAAGTTGTCACTCATTAACCTATTTTAGGGCCTAATGATAATATAAAATAAACATCATAATAATGATGATATTGAAATAAAGCACAATGATAATGATAATAATATTAAGGAAATATTCCTTAAAATATATTTCATGGAAATATTTTTTGTTTTGAATTTAGGAACAATATATCTCAGCTAAAATCTGGCGGAAGGCTGGGTACACCCTGGACAAGTCGCCACCTCATCGCAGGGCCAACACAGATAGACAGACAACATTCACACTCACATTCACACACGAGGGCCAATTTAGTGTTGCCAATCAACCTATCTCCAGGTGCATGTCCCCGAAGGGAATAAGCGGTAGTGAAATGGATGGATGGATGGATAGTTCAGCAAACAGTTGCTTTCAAAGGGTTAAATGATATATACTGTATGTATACATTTCTTTTAATGCTTTTAAGTGATTTTGAAAGACTGTCACAGCTAAAGTGGAAAAAATATTGAATAATATTTTTACAGCAGTTTTTGGGAAGCCGATATTTTTCTTGAGGGACAAACGAATGCAGATATTTGAAGGACAATGTTATGAGTTGTCTTTTTTTCATGCATCATGCCAATAGCGTACTTATGATTATTTACCGGAGCAAATGCTGATGGTCTTGGTGACATTTTTATTCAGCCACTTGTCAGACACTCGACAGGTGAAGACCTTCCCAGTTTGCCACTCTATCGGTGGGACGTGGAGTTGACTGGTCACAGCCACACGTCCATCCGCACTCATGCTGATGCTAGTAATTGATGGCGCTCTCTGCTTAGCCTCGCTGAACCATTTAATTTGAGGGTTAAAGCCCCGACCAGAGCACAGAACCCTCTGAGGTTTCGATTCCTCACTGGGGGCCAGAAAGAGTTCCACTGATGGGTCCACTGTTGGAAAATGGGTTCAAATTATTGTGTCAAATGAATCCAGCTCTGATGAGTCAGACTCTCACCAAAAAGGCCGTATATGGGGTTTGACCGGAAGCTGTCGGAGAAGCCTTGGTTCACTTTGCAGGTTAAATTTGCGTCACTCTTCCTGTAGGACTCGTGCAAACTGAAACGTGGACGGATGGAATGTGGGCCCAGGCCTTCAGGGAGATCAACATACTGTTTGTTAGAAATATCCACACCGTCGGCCTGAAATGTGACGTAGAGGTCGATGGCGTCCAGTTGCGTGATGTCACACTCGAACACGCCGCTGTTGTTATTCTGTAAATCTGCAAGAGATCGCCTCATCTCCACCAGTGGAGCGGTGACTGCAACACCTAAGTGATCATAACAGGATAAAAGGTGGAATTCAGTCTCTCAAAGATACAGTAGCTCATCAGAGTACAGTAAATACACCCCTCACATTTCAGCTAACGTTTTATTTAATAGTCTCAAAGTACAATACGATGGAAATGAAACTTAGAGTAGTCAGTGTACATCTTGTACTGCAGGGTTATTCAACTGGCGGCCGCCGGTAATAGATAGATAGTACTTTATTGATTCCTTCAGGAGAGTTCCCTCAGGAAAATTAAAATGACATCATCCCGGCCCCCGAGTTCAGTTAAAATCTTCAAATAAAATTTTTTGCAGCCAATTTCTAAAAACACAAATGCTCTTGTTGTACAGTATAGAGCGGGGGTCGGCAACCCGCGGCTCTAGAGCCGCATGCGGCCCTTTAGCGCCGCCCTAATGGCTCTCTGGAGCTTTTTCAAAAATGTATGAGAAATGGAAAAAGAGGAGGGGAAAAATATATTTTTTGTTTTAATATGGTTTCTGTAGAAGGACAAACATGACACAAACCTCCCTAATTGTTATAAATCACACTGTTTATATTAAACATGCTTCACTGATTCGAGTATTTGGCGAGCGCCGTTTTGTCCTACTAATTTTGGCGGTCCTTGAACTCACCGTAGTTTGTTTACATGTATAACTTTCTCCGACTTTCCAGGACGTGTTTTATCATTATGCCACTTCTTTTTCTGTTTCATTTTGTCCACCAAACTTTTAACGTTGCGTATGAATGCACAAAGGTGAGTTTTGTCGATTTTATTGACTTGTGTGGAGTGCTAATCAGGCATATTTAGTCACTGCTTGACTGCAAGCTAATCGATGCTAACATGCTATTTAGGCTAGCTATATGTACATATTGCATCATTATGCCTCATTTGTAGGTATATTTGAGGTCATTTAGTTTCCTTTAAGTCCTCTTAAATCAATTTATATCTCATGACACACTATCTGTAAAATGGCTTTAAATTTTTTGCGGCTCCAGACAGATTTGTTTTTGTATTTTTGGTCCAATATGGCTCTTTCAACATTTTGGGTTGCCGACCCCTGGTAGAGGAACTTGGACCAATGTAAACACATTGGCAGATCTTTGCACAGACATTTCAACCTTGCTAGCAAACGTAGAAAACTGGGGTCTAACCTTGTGATTTACATAACTGAGGCGTTCCTCAAGGAACCCTTTCAAGTCCTTTTTGGCAGTTAAATTTTTTTAATACACTTTATGTAACTAAGGTGTTGCTGTTGCTTGTCTACTTCAGATGCAGTCAATAGTCATTTGTTCAACTTTTTTAGTTATACTAGTGGTGTTCCTCAAGGTTCCATTTTAGGTCCTCTCTTTTTCATCATAATGTAAATATATATATCAAGTAATCCAATTATTAGCCAGTAGTTTGACTTTACAGTGGAGGAAGTGGGCTACTTCACAATGTCACAGTTGGATGTCCCTTAAAGAACCGCAGCTCACCAGTGCCGGCAGTACTCATGCATCTTCAGGCCATGATGTTATCTTGGTATAGTCACTTTTGTTCCCAGCTGTTTGGACAATAATGGCCGAGTGTTGAGTCATTTTTCAGTACGTAGTAAATGGACAAGCTGTACACTGACTACTTGTTGAGTTGTGAGGAGTGGACTTACTCCGATTTTGTTCAGTCGTCCTACCTGACACACGTACGGTCTCCTCGACGTCCGGGAAGCAAAGATGCGCCGCTTTACATTTGAGAATCCTGATTTGTCTCCACACATCAGGCAACACTGTCAGAGTACTGATGACGTGAGACGCATTAGCGTACGCGCTCGCTTGGTCGCTGGCTGCTTTGCCGTCCAGCTGCCATGTGACAACGGCATCCAATGCGGTGCGCACCGAACATGTTGCTTTCACTTGGGATGTTTCCGTCATGACTTCCTTGAAGCTGGGGAGCTCCACATGAACGGAAGGTGGGACGCTTGCCTGTGCTGCCAGGCGACACGTCCGTTGTTACAAGACGATGACAATAGCTGTGTTAATGCGAGACGGCAGACACATACGTACTTTCACAGATACTGATTGACTTTTTCTCTTCCACCTTGTTGTGAGTGGACTTGCAGGTAAACCTTAAGCCGTTTGTCCACTCTTTTACATCAGGCTCAATCTCACTGATTAGACTGAAGGTCTGTGGGGCCGTCACACTCTGAAACTTGCTCACGGTTTGCACGCCGTCGATGATTCGGTTGCCCTGCAGCCACTCGACACTCAGCGTGTCCGGGAAGAAGCCACTTAAGGCGCACCTAAGTTTGACAGAGGAGTCTCCTGCAAGGTTGCCCTCCCACAGCGGATACAATGTCATGTTTGGAGACACAATCCTCTCCATCCTCTCTGTTGAAATAGAAAATACGTATATGACGCATGTGGCTATTTCTCTATATGTAGCAAATTACTTGCACATACCTTCAGATTGTTGTCACAATTCTAAAGGTGCAGGTGTCTTTAGTTTTAAGTAGTTTTATAGTACTAACAGTCAGGTGGAAAGGGTTCCGCTTGAGCGAGCATAAGCAACATTTTAAAAAAAAAGAAGAAGATAAAAGTACAGAAAAAACACAGAAGTGAAACTCAGCGAGGCGCAACAGTGCATGACAAAAGCCAGGTGTGAGAAGAGATGATGACATATTTAAATACATTTCATACACGGACACATCTTTAAAGTTGGTTTTGTTTTGTTTTATAACACACTAAAAAGTTATTTTCTTTTTTTGTACATTCCAGCTGCAGCTTTTTCAGGTCATTCTGAATTTCTGAGGAAAAATCTGCAAGAAAAGCATCACCCACATTTTATTTTTTATTTTTCTTTAAATTGTAAATCAATATGATTACTTACAGTTCATTTCAAAAAATGTGTTCATTTGACCTGAAAGAGAAAAAAAACAAAAATATATTAAAGAAATGCACAATTAATACACACAACAGACTGACTTATTAATCCTATTGGAAATCCCAAAAGAGATCCTTGGTATGTTTTGTGCAATTCAATTGTTTTCCAAACCATTTGTACCATCTGTCTTCCTTAAATTATCCAAACTGCTAAAGCTAAACAAAAAACAACACATATGTTTGCAGTGTCACAAATTTCCTTCTAAACCCGATAAAAACTACATTTTTGATTTCACACTATCCTGTCATAAACTCATGTAATAATTTAGGTTTAGATGTCAATTTGGACTAGTGGCTTTCTACTTCTTTCTATTTAATTTTTATATTTTTCCACCAGACTTTTGTTCCCCCTACTTTTTCCCATTCAAAGCATGCAGCAATATTTCTGCATGGCTGCCCTGCTACTGTAATGATAAGTGTGTGTCACTATTGATGGTGGATAATGGTGTGTCTATCAAACAAAGTGTACAGTCAAACCCAAAAGTATGCATAGTTCTACTGTAAACCTTGCAAATTCAACTTAAAGTTACCTACAATTTTCTTGCTTGAAAATTACACAGGAGATAATAGGATGATGAACAAGAGGAAAAGTTGTGGGGAAAAAATGCTTTTCAAGCTTTTATTGTATTCACATTTGAACAAAAAATTTACTTTGATTGACTTTGGACAAAAATTGGCCAATGGTATGATTAGTTTCGGTCTTGACTCTTGTATGTGTGTGTTTGGACAAAAATTTGGTAACTTTGTCAACATAAAATCCACTGTACTCTAAAGGGTTAATATTATAATATGTACAATATATTATAGAGCAGTTTTTTGAAAAGCAGACATTTGTGTACATAATCAATAGCCTATTTGGTATGTGATTTATATTTCAGGCTGAAGTTTTAAAATATTTACTTGCTTGAATATTAATATGTAATTTTTTACAGTATTATTGTCTTTTTGGACAAATAAATATTTATTTTTTAAATTCCAGCTTAAGGCTAACCAACAAATAAAGTATAGTTATACTTCATGAGGCGTCTATAGAATTTAAAGGGAATTGTTTTTTTGAATTTTGCCCATTATCCACAATCCTTATGTGAGACAATCTTGTATGTGTGTTTTAAATGGTGAAAAACTGCTAATAAGAGGCGGCTAACAATGCGGACATATCGGATTCATCTACTCTTAAAAAAAACACCAACAATGCACTAGTTACATGCCGTGACCTATAGCGACATTGTTATTATAGGAGCTAACACAGAGGAACTACTTTTATGGTGTAGAAAAACCGAAGTACCACTATAGTGAGTAGTCAGCTACTAACTACCAGCTGGCTTGAGCTGCTAATAACGTAGGCTGCGACTCGCCACAAAATAAACAAGAAGGAGCTTTAGCTTTTTCTGCTACATTGCTTCTAAGGTAGGGTTCAGATGGTAGCACGGCCGTACAGAAATTGGAGGGTTCCTGGTACGAATCTAGCTTCCGCCATCTTAGTTACTGCCATTGTGTCCTTGGGCAAGACATGTCACCCACCTTGCTGCCAGTGCCGCCCACACTGTGTATGATTGTGAGTGAATGTTTGGTGGTGATCGGAGGGGCCAATGGACGCAAATTGGCAGCCACGCTTCCGTCAGTTTACCCCAGGGCAGCTGTGGCTACAAATGTAGCTTACCACCATCAATTAGTGAATAAATGATGGGTTCTAAGTTCTCACTGTTAAGCGTTTTGAGTGTCTAGAAAAGCACTATATAAATATAATCCATTATTATTAATATTAGTATTATAGTAGAAGGTTGTGGCAGCAATTTACATGTTATCATGAATGTGCCTGTTACTACATGACGTACATACTTACAGCATGTATATAAAACAGTGTGGGAGGTTTTTGGATGTTTTTTGAAGGGCTTGTTTGGTGAAAAAGATCGTATCACTTTTACCTGTATTGTTAGCCGCCTTTTACTAGCAGTCTTTTACTATTTAGTATGAAGAGAAAGGGGAATGACGTGTGTTTTGGTCTCAGAGAAAGATTGTGATTGATGGACAAAATTCCCCAAAAAGTGCATTACTGTATAAAATGTTTACCGTCAACCAATGTTCTTTAGAAATATTGCAGACTTATTTTCACCTACAGTATGTAAAGGAGCAGTTAAGTGCTCAACTCAAATACAAAAGTTGTATTATTACCTTGAAGACAGTTGTTCCAATGCTGAACAGCAGCGTGATGAGAAAGAGAATGATGAAGGCGAGCGCCGTGTTCCCCATGTTATCTTGCTCGGCTTCCACAGCATTGTTCCACTGGTGGCTCATCTCCACCAGGAAGTCTGGTGGATGTACAGTAGTACTTCAATACACACTGTATTTATTATTACTGTATTGTGTGTTTATACAAAGAAATATGTCCTATAATGTTGATTTTATGAGTACAGGTAGTGCTATATAACTGGAGACCCTGAATTGCCTTTTGAAAGACTCCATTATTTCAGTGTGTGTCTTTAAAACATGATCTCTCTTGTGTTTGTTAGGGCAAGACCCAGGAGAGGAAGAAGACGTTTATAAAGACAAGTCACACAGACCACCTATCTCTACGAGTAAGGACTTTAATACTCTCTTTCAAAACCCCAACATACTATTAATCCTTGTTGCATGATTAGTGACACTGCAAGTCACACGTAGCTAAAAATAAGGACAACATGAACAGCTTGCGACATACAACAGTTGCAAAGTGATTTTTTTTATTTATTTTGATTTGAAATGGACACACAATATCATTAAACATGCAGCAAACGACCAAGAGCAAAGAAGAGAAGACAAGAGTGACACAGAACACATCTACAGGGCCTTGCACAATTTGGGGTCGTCCATGTTGACGTTATCGGTGGTTCTGTATGAAATGGACCTGACAAGGACATTGGGTGTGTTGGCCACAGATTGGTGGTAAATGGCACAGCAATACGCCACACCGTTCCTTTTCCACTGATCAAGGCTGAGCGTTAACTGGCCGTAGACTGAATACACGCCTTGGTTTTCTACAGGTTGGGTGGTCCTGGTGACGTATGTGGAGTTTACGGGGTTGTCATCGACAAGCCAAGACACCAGAACCTCTTGGGGGAAGAAGTCTTTCACTAAGCAAGTCAGGGTAACCATGTTTTTAACAGTTTGTTCCACTGGAGGCATCATAAACACCGCAGGATTTTGAGGTGATTTATCTGCAAGTGCGACAGAACAACATTTGACCACAGGAAGTAGTATCAAACATTTACAGTTTTCTTACCAGCAGTTCTTTTATAGGCTTTCTTTACTGGGTGCGCAATCTTTGAATGCTTCACCACGCAGTTGCGCCCTTTGCCTTTGCTCCATTCGTCATACGTGATGTCAAGACGAGTCTCAAATGGGCCCGAATTGCCCGGCGGGGGGGCTTTCAAGGTCCCGGCCATCTCGTTGCCATCCTGGTCCTCCCACAAAATACTCTGCACAGATAGCCTGCTAACTTTGACCTGACATATCACCGTGCCTTTTTTGTTCAGAAAGATGTCCTCCATTGTGGGGCCGCTGATCTGTATATCGACATCCGCCTCCGGGCATCCTTCACCTGTTGAATGGACAGGAAGACTTTTTCAAGGCCGTTGTGTGATTTACATTGAGTGTGTTGCATTTTAGCCCGCGTTCACACTGGTGGTTCGGACCAAAAATATATGCATTGAAGGACTTGATTGGACACTTTTATTGACCTAACTCAATTATTTCAAACCAAAATGAGTTGTTTTTTAGACGTTGCTATTTTTACCAGCTTATTTGTACTAGGGCAGTAAAATCATGTAATTAATCACAACATAGTGCATTAATCATGGGTACACGCATATTAATTACACATTTTGTTTTGAGCATACATGTTCCTTTACTTTAACTGCAGATGGTTACCTGAAAGGTGGCATACATTTTTTGTTGTACCACAAACATAATGGACCCATTTCTTGAGGTGAGGATAAACGCTTGATTCAAACCAATTTTTGCAAAATATTTTTTGGTGTAAAAATATAATTAAACTAATGCTGTTAAATGTAACGAGTTAACTCATGTGATTCATCAACTAAAAAATTGCATTAATCATGCATATACACAGATTAATGACGCAATTTATTTTGACCGCACATGCTCCTTTACCTTAACCGTGGATTTTTACCTAAAAGGTGCGTGGGTTGGTATATTTATAGAGAGAGATGAGTGAGAGGACTCCGACTGGTGTGCTCTCTGGCATATTTAATTTCAAAATACCCCCGAGGGAACTTAGGATACAACTTTCTCTAAATTTTTGAGCAGTGCATTCAAGTAAAACATTTTAAAATGTTGCTGTATGTCATTGTCACGTTAAAAATTACATTTGTGCCCAATTACGGGGGCCTTTTTAGGGTCATTTAAATAATGCAAGCAGGTAAAAAGGTACATTTCATCCCAATTCAAAAGTGTGATTAATCAGATTTGAATAATTAATCATTTGACCGCACTAATTTTTACAAACACCCTGTTGTCACACACAAAGAGTCTTACATATTTGTAATTTTTGCATGCTTTGTTTGCAATCAGAGTTTGATTTAACCAAAGTGTGAACACAGCCTAAAATAAACAAATAGAAAAGTACTCACTAGATAAAACTGTTGCACGCGTGTTGCTCACAGATGAGTTGATATACACATCTCCATGTGCGTCCCTCCCCTTAAACTCGCACCTTACAGTGGTGCCAGATGACCACTCGTCGGACTTGAGCGTGATGAGGCTCGCCGCGCTGTAAAGCGTTGATCCATTTGCAGTCTTTCTGGCCTTAGACAAAGTTATGACCTGCTCTATTCCGTGGGAGATGTCCTCTTCGTTATACAGCCATTTGAAGTCATAAACATTTGGGGAAAAATCTTTGGCAAAGCAGACGATTGAAGCCTCATCTTGACCATGAGAGGAGGCCAACACTTTCAGAGTTGGCAACTTGTAAAAGGACTCTGAAACACGAACATATTAAGTATATGTCTGCACAACAAATATATATACACAACTCAAAACGTCATTTGAATGCTATTTCTCATGGCTTCTGCAGGGTCGACACTACTAAAACAGCAAGATTAGATCGTACACAACCTGCATGTGAGACAAGCAAGCGTAGATTAAACAAAAAGCAAGCAAAAAACTGCTGCAACAATTATTTCCCTGACAGACAAGGCAGAGTAAGCAGCTGCACAAGGAAGAGTCAGACCTTTCTTTCCACCTTACTGTTGGCTTTAGCACCAACAATAACATCATTTGTATGGATAGTATGAAATAATGTGCAATTTTCAGATAAATGTGTTGTGTGTAAAAAAAATGTAACATAAAAAAATCATCTATTTCTAATTACCCCGTTCCAGATATCCAAATATATTTACACAAAACACTTTTTGCAGAGCTTAATTATATTTTTAAAAACAGGTATAGTTTTTAACATCACTTTTACCTTTTTGGAGCACTACTGACAAGGATGAGCTACTAGCAGTGTGGTGCATTCAGTGACAGTCTGGAAATACATATTCTAGGGCTCTTGTTTGACTATTACTGTACACTACAACTTAATTTGGCTCCATAGTGGGTTATTTTGTGTAGAATACAAAATAACCCACTTTCAATCATACTAAAACCGGGGCATCTGAAAACCAATATATATTTTTTCAACGACTTCAAATACACTGAATCCAAATATACTACAAAAGTGACAGCACATTACTGTGATTACCTTTAGCTGTGTCACATTCATTGTACCTATTTTAAGACTACAGTACAAGATATGCTGTAAACATGACTTACCTTCTGTTTTGGTGATCATGGCATCAACAGTTTTAGTTGAATGTTTGGCGACACATCGAAATTTGGCCCTGCTGTCCCAGTCGGCTTGCCTCACTCGGATCTGACTGACTCCCGTGTAAAGGTTGTCCTTCTCCACTGAAGGATACTGAATGAAGTCAGACAAATCGGCCCCGTCTTTGCTCCACGCAAACGTCAGTGGAAGAGGTTTGAAGCCGGTGGCCAGACAGCCGAGAGTGACCATGTCTCCTGCTCCGGAGCCACATTGCATCAGAGGAAAGACAGTGGGTGGAACTGGTGGGACTGGTGTGCCTGTGAAAGGAAAAGCAAGTTGTTAGTTGAGATCAAATTAAATGAAAATAGTAAAGGGAAGACACATATTAAACCATATTCAAATTGTAGGAAAAGAAAATAAGTAGTCGGTTATGATACAATTCCATGAAAATGGTGAAGAGATAACACCCACCATATTAAACCATATTTAAATTGTAGATCAAATTGCACAATAGACCTTATTATATTTTAAATATCACAAATTATTTAATTCTCCTTTATCTGACATTTTGAGTGAACCTTTTCTTAACATTGGAAAACATCTTTATAAATGGAATAGCTCACTCAAAAGCTTAGAAAAACAAAACCTGTTTGATTATTAAGATACCACAGTGCAGAAACTCAAATTTAAGCAAAATAATCATTGTCATATTTCATAAGACTCTGTTGCTGTCGATGATAGATCAATTTGCTAATGTATGCTTTAATAACCTGTCAAACCACCAATAAGAATGGACTCGCCAAAGCTTCATTATACTCATGTCAGGTATTTTTTTCAATTGTTATGTAATATCTCACAGATTTTAGCATATATTTGTCTACTTAAGATAGGCAAATTGGTCTAATTCTACTGTTCGAATACTGGAACTACTTGATATCAATAAATTATTGCACCAAATCAGAAATATTGAAATAATGTACTTGTCCTTTCCAGTAGAATATAATTACCACAAATATTGACTTACCAGATGTAACTGTGACTTGCGTTCCTTTACCCCAGAAGTCCAAGTACCTGTAGTAAACTGTCACAGTGATAGAACATAATGTGTTTACAATGAAAATACTATTACATAAAAAAAAGAATGAACACAGGAAAAGCTGTTCCTCAAAAATTATTTCTCAAGCAACTCCCTTGAGATTTGATATTTTTTCCGGTGTGCTCCCTAACGTTTAACGTTTTGATTGTGTTTGGATATGTGTGTATAGCCAGAGATGGGTAGTTATGTGCTACATTCATTTTGTTATACATTTACTCAAGTAACTTTTTGGATAACTGTACTTGTCTGAGTAGTTTTAATACAACATACTCTTTACTTTTACCACTTTCACTCCGCTACCTTAAGTTTAATTCTGCTCGCTACATGTTGGTCTAGTGAGGGAGGTGACCAAGAACCTGATGGTCACTCTGTCAGAGCTACAGCATTCCTCTGTGGAGAGAAGGGAACCTTCTCCAAGGACAACCATCTCTGCAGCAATCCACCAATCAGGCCTGTATGGTATAGTGGTCAGACGGAAGCCATTTCTTCGTAAAAAGTTTGCTTGAACGCACCTGAAAGACTCTGACCATGAGAAACAAAATGATCTGGTCTGATGAGACAAAGATTACATTTTTCGCCATGAATGCCAGGCGTCATGTTTGGAGGAAACCAGGCACCGCTCATCACCAGGCCAATACTAGCCCCACATCATCATGCTGTGGGGATGATGGAATACAGAGACTGGTCAGGGTAGAAGGAAAGATGAATGCAGCCGGAATAGAAAACACTTTAATGCCTGCAAACATTTTTAGGGCTCTGGTGGTCTCTAATAAGCCTGCGTACTTGAAACACAAATATTTTAAAGCTGGACATGGGGAGACCCTAGAATAATAAGTTACATTGTTTAATACGAGACGTAACAAACGCATGTATAATGATCTTTAAGTCACAAGTGGACAAAATGGGACACATTTCTTACATTGAACAAAGAGCACAGTCTTCAAGTCAAATTAATTGTGTGTTAAACACACTTGGCCAAAAAAGCTGGTTCTGACTCTGATTTTAGTGATATTACTGCTGTTTTAGTAACATTGTTAATATGCAGCAGAAACAAGAAAGTTGGGTCACAAATAATGCCAAGATTTTTTGGCAGAAAATTGTTTTGTTATCGTAATTCAAATTAGTAACCGCAAACATGTGCTTGTTTCTAGCAGGACAATAATCAACATGTCTGTTTTCTTGGAGTTAAGATGCAAAAAGAATAACCATCTTGGTACAAAGAGTTAATACTATGTCTGCTGCTATTTTAGCTGATGAGTATGTTCTGACCCGCAAAGGAAACTTCAATAAAGCCTTTTCTCCATTGCAGCATGGTCCAACCACGCACCATCACATAAGTAGGCAACATGTGGCACCATCTAACTATGGCACATGTTGAAGAGGTTCATTTAGCCTGCTGATGGCACAGTTAAAGTAAGGCTCATGTGCACATACTGCAAGAAACCTAGTCATTTGATAAACAGCTGTCCCTTGTTGAAGTGAACCAAATCAAAACCAGTAGTTCCGGTAAAGGCCCCTTCAGTGCCACATTACTTTAAAAGTGAGTGTGCGGATCCAGCTGTTTATTCCCCTTTTATTATGAAGGGTGCTGCCTCACTGTCTGATAGCAACGTAAAAGTCCCACTTACTATTTTATGTGATACTGCAGTCTCAAGGTCTATTTTTCTTCGTGGTGTGTTGCCTCTTTCACATAAAACCTCCTTAAAACGTAACGAGCTGGTGCAAGGCTTTGGAATTAAGTTTGCTAAATTACCCATGCAATCTGGTGTTGCAAGCAGTGAGCGTAGACGGGCCAGGGTGGTAATTCTTGTTGCCCCTCGGCTCAAAGCCCGTACGTAGGATTTTAATCCTGGTCGGGGCATGGCTCCTGACTGTTGTTTGTGCTGATGGACCAAACAGAAGTTCAGAGTACCCACCCTTTTTGGATTCCCTCGAGGGAGTACTGGAAAGTGCTCATGGCTCATGGGACCCCAGAGGCAGCGGATAGGTACCGACAAGCCAAAACTCTGACATGGGAAGAGTTTGGCGAAGCCATGGAAAACGACTTCTGGACGGCTTCAAAGTGATTCTGGACCATCATCTGCCGCCTCAGGAGAGGGAAGCAGTGCACTGTCAACACCGTATATGGTGGGGATGGTGTGCTGTTGACCTTGACTCAGGACGTTGTGGATCGGTGGAGGGAATACTTTGACGACCTCCTCAATCCCACCTACACGTCTTCCTATGAAGAAGCGGTGCCTGGGGAATCTGTGGTGGGCTCTCCTATTTCTGAGGCTGAGGTTGCCGAGGTAGTTAAACTCCTCGGTGGCAGGGCCCCAGGGGTGGATGAGATCCGCCCGGAGTTCGTTAAGGCTCTGGATGCTGTGGGGCTGTCTTGGTTGACCAGACTCTGCAGCATTGTATGGACACCTGGATTGCCAGGTGGTTCCTCTCGTTAAGAAGGGGAACCGGAGGGTGTGTTCTAACTATCGTGGGATACACTCCTCAGCCTTCCCGGTAAGTTGTATCTGGTTGTACTGGAGAGGAGGCTACGCCAGATAGTCGAACCTGGGATCAAGAGCAGCAGTATGGTTTTCGTCCTGGTCGTGGAACTGTGGACCATCTCTTTACTCTCGGCAGGGTTCTTGAGGGTGAATAGGAGTTTGTCGAACCTGTCTACATGTGCCTTCAACCGTGTCCCTCTGGAAGTCCTGTGGGGAGTGCTCAGAGAGTATGGGGTATTGGACCGTCTGATTGTGGTAGTTCACTTCCTGTATGATCGGTGTCAGAGCTTGGTCCGCATAATAACTTTTATGGACCGAATTTCTAGGCGCAGTCAGGGCGTTGAGGAGATCCGGTTTGGTGATTGTAGGATTAGGTCTCTGCTTTTTGCAGATGATGTAGTCCTGATGGCTTCATCTGGCCAGGATGTTCAGCTCTCACTAGATCGGTTCGCAGCCAAGTGTGAAGCGACTGGGATGAGAATCAACACCTCCAAATCCGAGTCCATGGTTCTCGTGTGGAAAAGGGTGGCGTGTCATCTCCAGGTTGGGGAGGAGATCTTGCCCCAAGTGGAGAAGTTCAAGTACCTGGGAGTCTTGTTCACGAGTGAGGGAAGAGTGGATCGTGAGATCGACAGGCGGATCGGTGTGGCGTCTGCAGTGATGCGGACATCGGTCCATCGTGGTCAAGAAGGAGCTGAGCCAGAAGACGAAACTCTCAATTTACTGGTCAATCTACGTTCCCATCCTCACCTATGATCATGAGCTTTGGGTTATGACTGAAAGGACACAATCCTGGGTACAAGCGGCCAAAATGAGTTTCCTCCATCGGGTGCCGGGGATCTTTCTTAGAGATAAGGTGAGAAGCTCTGTAATTCGGGATGACCTCAAAGTAATGCCGCTGCTCCTCCACATCGAGAGGAGCCAGATGAGGTGGTTGAGGAATCTGGTCAGGATGCCCCCCGGACGACTCCCTGGGGAGGTGTTTAGGGCATGTCCGACCAGTAGGAGGCCACGGGGGAAACCCAGGACATGTTTGGGAGACTGTGTCTCCCGGCTGCCCTGGGAACACCTCGGGATCACCCGGGGAGAGCTGGACAAAGTGACTGGGTAAAGGAAAGTCTGGGCTTCCCTGCTTCAGCTGCTGTCAACGCAACCCGACATCGGATATGCGGAAGAAGATGGATGGATGGATGGACCCATGCACTCTCTTCAGGTGGCCTTTTTTCTCCCCACCATTCACTGTGTTACGTGCACCATTTTATTGATTATTTCCCATTATTCTTTACTAGGTAATTCTTTTAGTGAGGTAGTAGCTAAACATGATAAACATGACATATCAATACAGGATTTGATGTGATATAAAAGAATGTTCTGATCAACGGTATTGAAGGCAGCACTGAGAACAACACTGATGTAGCGTGCCTTTCAGCTGACCTAGCACTATATTATTCCATACCCTGAATTACAATAGGTTACCATTTTGAGCGCACCAATACTCACATGTTTGTGATGAAAGCGTCACTCTCCACTTCACCTCTGCATCCTGACAGGCAGCAACGCCCTCTGACTCGTGCTGTTGTAGAGCATCTGCACAGGGATCCCCAACATATTTGCCAGCCCTCCGGAATTTTCCGGAATACTCCCGAATTTTAGCGCCTCTCCCAAAAATCTCCCGGGACAACCATTATCCCGAATTTCTTCTGATTTCCAGCAAGATTTAAGGCACGCCTCCTCCAGGTCCATGCGGGCCTGAGTGAGGACAGCCTGTTGTCACGTCCGCTTTTCCTTCATATAAACAGCGTGCCGGCCCAGTCACGTTATAACATCTACGGCTTTTGGAGAGTGCACAACTGCACACACAACAAGAAGGAGACGAAGCAGAAGAACGAAGAAGAGACAGTCATGGCGACGACGAGTGACAGAATAGAACGAGGATGGACAAATTTAACCCTAAACTCACTCCTTTCCTGAAAATTAAATTTCACAGATGCTGCCCATACCTATGCTCCTTCAGAGGCTGTGCCACTGGCTGCAAAGCATTGCACTTTCAAATACAACAATGAGTAGAGGAGTGTCATGTTAAAGTTAAAGTACCCATGATTGTCACACACACACTAGGTGTGGCGAAACTATTCTCTGCATTTTACCCATCACCCTTGATCACCCCCTGGGAGGTGAGGGTAGCAGTGGGCAGCAGCGTAGCCGCGCCCGGGAATCATTTTTGGTGATTTAACCCCCAATTCCAACCCTTGATGCTGAGTGCCAAGCAGGGAGGTAATGGGTCCCATTTTTATAGTGTGTGTATATGTGTAAATAAATGAACACTTGTCATGATCCGTGGTCCGGATCATGTTTTTGTGTTTTCTGTTAGTTTTGGACTTCTTTTGTTATTGCTTGTGCACCTGTGAGTTTGTTTCGTCACCATGGTTACTTATTATTTTCACCTGCCGCTTGTGTTCCCGACGTGCACCTGTTTGCCATCACTGACACTATTTAAGCCTGCCTTTCTGTTCACTCGTCCTGTCCTCCTTGTTTGCGGTAAGTAACAGTCACGTTTTTGTATTTCATGTTCCAGACTCCTGTGCTAAGTGTTAGCCTTAGCTTCCTGTGCGTTCGGCACGCTTTTCTTTTGTTTGTTTTCTGTCTTGCTGTATACTGTATGATTTATAATTAATAAATCATCTCCTACCTTTACGTTTTCGTCCGGAGTTGTCCGTGTTGCATTGGAGGAACGATCCCGCATAAAGATGCGACCCCCACGTGACAACACTGAAATTCAAGTATTTTATTTATATATATATATATATATATATATATATATATATATATATATATATATATATATATATATATATATATATATATATATGTATATATATATATATATATATATATATATATACATATATATATATATATATATATATACATACATATATATATATATATATATATATATATATATATATATATATATATATATATATATATATATATATATATATATATATATATATATATATATATATATATAATAAAATACATATACACTACCGTTCAAAAGTTTGGGGTCACATTGAAATGTCCTTATTTTTGAAGGAAAAGCACTGTACTTTTCAATGAAGATAACTTTTAACTAGTCTTAACTTTAAAGAAATACACTCTATACATTGCTAATGTGGTAAATGACTATTCTAGCTGCAAATGTCTGGTTTTTGGTGCAATATCTACATAGGTGTATAGAGGCCCATTTCCAGCAACTATCACTCCAGTGTTCTAATGGTACAATGTGTTTGCTCATTGGCTCAGAAGGCTAATTGATGATTAGAAAACCCTTGTGCAATCATGTTCACACATCTGAAAACAGTTTAGCTTGTTACAGAAGCTACAAAACTGACCTTCCTTTGAGCAGATTGAGTTTCTGGAGCATCACATTTGTGGGGTCAATTAAACGCTCAAAATGGCCAGAAAAAGAAAACTTTCATCTGAAACTCAACAGTCTATTCTTGTTCTTAGAATTGAAGGCTATTTCACAAAATTGTTTGGGTGACCCCAAACTTTTGAACGGTAGTGTATATATATATATATATATATATATATATATATATATATATATATATATATATATATATATATATATATATATATAATAATAAAAGTCAAGTATTTATTTTATTTATATATATATATATATATATATATATATATATATATATATATATATATATATATATATATATGTATATATATATATATATATATATATATATATATATATATATATATATATATATATATATATATATATATATATATATATATATATATATATATGTGTATATATATATATATATATATATATATATATATATATATATATATATATATATATATATATATATATATGAGAAATACTTGAATTTCAGTGAATTCTAGCAATAAATATACTCCTCCGCCCTTAACCCCGGCCCCGCCCACCCAGACCCCGCCCACCACAAATCTCCCGAATTCGGAGGTCTCAAAGTTGGCAAGTAAATGATAAATGGGTTATACTTGTATAGCGCTTTTCTACCTTCAAGGTACTCAAAGCGCTTTGACACTATTTCCACATTTACCCATTCACACACACATTCACACACTGATGGCGGGAGCTGCCATGCAAGGCGCTAACCAGCAGCCATCAGAGGCAAAGGGTGAAGTGTCTTGCCCAAGGACACAACGGACGTGACTAGGAAGGTTGAAGGTGGGAATTGAACCCCAGTAACCAGCAACACTCCGATCGCTGGCACAGCCACTCTACCAACTTCGCCACGCCGTCCCCGTAAGTATGGTCCCCAACCTTTTTTGCACCACGGACTGATTTAATGTAGGCATTATTTTAAGGGTCTGGCTTTCCATTTGTGGCAGATAAATACAGCAAAAATAAGTGCAAGAAAAATACAACTCACTATAACGCAGGGGGGCTAGTTTCTTTGCAATGACATCTGCAGATGGAAATCAGCCTTTGGCTACAATCTGTCACATTTATATTTTATATGTTCATTAATGTGCATTGTATCATGTCACAAAGTTATAACAAATATAACAAATGGCAACTTCCTATGAGGAGTTTTATTGTACATCTATAAACAATCTTATTGGTGTGTCTCGTGGGACAGGCGAAAGTTAAGTCGGAGAAAATGCAGAAATTTATAAATGATTTAATGTTTCTGTGCGGCCAGGTAGCAAATGTGTCACGGACCGGTACCGTTCCCCGGACCCGCGATTGGGGACGCCTGAATTCTACAGTACATACAGTGTCATTAAATCATCAATTAAAACTTTTTTCTTCCCACCTTTTTCTGTTCTCTGCTCCACTTGGGTAAACTTTTCCTAACCGCACCAACAAGTTTGTTTCGGAATGTCTTCCTGAAACAAGTCTGCACATGTGCAGTAAATAACGTGTAATACTCCATTGCGTGAGAAGGGAGAGGGGATCGGTCACAACAGGCATCTTTGATTAAGTATTTTTAAATACATAAATTAAGACAGAAATAAGTAAATACTTGTTTTAAATAGAAGGAAACTTTAATCATCGTTTTTTTTAGACTTTTGGGGGCCTGTGGAAATCTGGGGGCCCCAGGCATCTGCCTGTGTCCTGGTGACAATGTGTTTCTTTTTATCCGTTGTGTTCTTGGCTTACAATATTTCAGTTTGTTGGCTATATTACAAAACACCTGTTGAAGAAACGGTCGCTTCCTGTCTTGTATTAATATCAACCAGACAGGATGTTGATAACCACATGTTCAGAATGTTGGAAACATTTTTTCAGTGTTTTGATATTAGTTGTACATTCAAAAAGCTTTATAAGAAATTCGACATTTCTTTTATGAGATATTTATTAGCATATTGCTAATTTATTTGCTCACTCAATTCACACTATATATAACCCTTCTTTACCTTGTTTCCTGCTGTCTTTGTTTTCCATGTGCTCATTGTTACATGCTCTACACCTTGTTCCATCATTAGTACACCTGTGTCTTGCCGTGATCCTTGTGTCTCCTCCAATCAGCTCTCTCCTTCCACTTGTCCAGGTACTGCACTTCTGGTACATTCTATAGATGCTAGCCTTAGCCAATTAGCATTTTGCATATCACATGGTCATTTTGCAATTTAGCAACCATCGATTGAATCAAAAGATGCTTCCATTATATTACAATGTACCACATCTGTTGTTCGCATGTTGGCTGTTTATATTGTTAGCATCATTAGCATTCATTTTTTTAAAAAGGCCTAAAACACAACAAGTCGGTCTTAAACACGGGGCAGGAGGTTTGCAGAAATTTTGCCGAGCTGTTCAGACTTATTTAGTTCTGCAGTTTCGTTAATGTGTCTGTGAAATATTTCAACTGTTAGAGACAAGCAGATCAAAAGAAATGATAGTAATTCAGACTTTTTTTTAAACAGTTACTGCTTTGTTTCATTTGACTAAAACAAAGACATGTTGTAACTATGGTATATTATATCATTTTTATTTTATCTTTTAAAATTAGTGCTTGCAGTTTTGGATACATATTTAGATATATGATATAAATTATGTAAATTTAGTCGACGATAGAGTTTTTAATACTATTGTGTTATTGTGATAATGACACATTCTAGTCATGTCACGCATATTTGACAACGACAAGCGAATGACCGTTTCTTCAACGCAATGTCTGTTATGTACGTGAGGGGTGGAGGGGGACGACACCACGAAGAAACTCAGGTTACCGGGTTTATTGTAACCTTTGATGAGTGAGTGGGAGGTGTATGCTACTCTGTGTTTGTTGCAGGACTGTGTGTGATTTTAACCATGTGAATAATACCAGACGATGTTGTACGTGCGTGATGGATGAATCTTTCGGCAGGCCAAGAGAGCGAGGCAAAAAGGGTGTCCGTAAGCAGGCAGGTAGTCGAGGGCAGGAGAGAAGCGACAAGGTCCGTGTCCGGGCAAGGTTCAAGGATCAAGGAAGGCAGTCCAAAGTCCGGAGGGAGGTCGAGGCACAGAGTTCGAGCACACGGGACAAGACGGGTACTGCGGGAGAAACAATGAACATGAGACGAGGGAACAAGGAGGACGAGGAGAACGAATGCGAGGACAACAGGAGGGAAGCCAGAGACGTAAATGCTTACTACGATGAGTTAACGACGTTGATTCCAAGGGTCCACTGATCTTTATGCTGTCTCCCTGATTATTGCCAGGTGCGCAGATAGCCGATAGTCTGCAGCTGCGGCGTTGCGGGGGCGTGAAGCGCCCGGTATGTGCAGGGGCGTGTCCTGGCATACTGCCAGCCTGAGTGTTGGTGGATCTTGCTGCAGGAGAATTGTGGGTTCGAGACCACGCCGTGACAATGTCTTTGCAAGTGAGATGGTGGCTAACTAATCCTAGCCTCCATGGCAAGAAAATATGCAACTTTCTTTAAAGTGACGTTATCACTGGAGGACTAGAGTTTTTGATTGATTGATTGAAACTTTTATTAATAGATTGCACAGTTCAGTACATATTCCGTACAATTGACCACTAAATGGTAAGACCCGAATAAGTTTTTCAACTTGTTTAAATCGGGGTCCACGTAAATCAATTCATGGTATGAATGAGGAACAGCTAAACATGCTGCACTAAACACCCGAGGAGGACACAATAAGCCATGCTAATCACTAAACTGGAGCTTTTGAATGTAAACAGGGGTAGGCAGACTGATACCAATATTCGACAGAAACAATGCCAAGTATAGTATTGGTATATGGTTGATACTACAATGATTAGATCGATATTTTTTACTATTATAAAAAAATAAATTCTGTCATTCTTTTGTTATTGTTTACAGGAGTTTAGGACTTCATACAAGAAGCAATGCTAAGGTAGATCTCTTGAATGTACACAAGGGCCGGCGGCCAATTGATACGAATATTGACTGTAATGATACCAAGTCTACTGTAGTATCAGTATACAGTCAATACTACAGTGATGAGATCAATATTTTTTATTACAAAATATTTTTTTCAGTTGTTTTGTTGTTGTGTACAGGACTTTAGGACTTTAAATCAAAGCCAATAGTTGTTTTCACTTATGTTTGGTTATTTTGCACCTCCAAATTTATTTTACTCGAAAATATTAGTGGACGGCTTGGCGTGGTTGGGAGAGTGGCGGTGCCAGCAACCGGAGGGCTCTTGGTTCGATCCCCTGCTTCTTCCAACCTAGTCACGTCCGTTGTGTCCTTGAGCAAGACACTTCACCCTTGCTCCTGATGGGTCGTGGTTAGCGCCTTGTATGGCAGCTCTTGCCATCAGTGTGTGAATGTGTGTGTGAAGGTGTGTGAATGGGTGAATGTGGAAATAGTGTCAAAGCGCTTTGAGCACCTTGAAGGCAGAAAAGCTCTATACAAGTATAACTCTATACAAGTATATTGCTCAAAAATATGTTATTTACTAAAATTAAATAATACATTAATTTAAATATTTAATTGTTAGCTTTTGTCAGACATCCATTCTGTGTATTGTTTTTATAATTGTGATGAAAAATGTAATTAGTCAATGAAGTTACAACAGAAAGTTACCAGATTGTACCAGTAAATTTGCGAATACATTAATAATAGTTGTGATTTAAAAAAACAACAACATTATAGCATTATACACAGGACTTAAGCAGTTTAATTTGTTTACGTTTTTTTTCCCTTACTGCCCCCACGAAAATACGTATAAACCTTTTAGAGGCAACAATGTGCATCAGAGGGCGTGCACACCGCTTGAATAGTGAAAGGTTTTTGTTATGGTGTGTAACACTGTGCCACTCCGCTGTATAACCACAGTGACACATGCCCATACAAAAACCTCCCCAGTCCAGCATGTAGCAGAGGATTTTTTTGGGACACAGAAACAAAGGTAGGAAATATTTATATTTAACAAAGACTTGGAAAATACTAAATATTATTTTTGACAGGGTATATGTGTACAAAAAATTTTTTTCCGACACTTTGGAACAGCAAATAGTAGAAACATCTAAGCCTGTAAGGTTTTTTTTATATATATATATATATATATATATATATATATATATATATATATATATATATATATATATATATATATATATATATATATATATGTATGTATATATATAGCAATTGTAATAATATGTAATACAAATATGATGCATACCGTATATTTTCAAACTTACAGGACCTACAGAGTCGAAGAATGTCTAAAACATTGACCAAAGTCTTAAATGTCAAACTGTCATCAAGGAGAAGTCCAGAGAGAACAGTCAAAGCAGTAAGTTGTTTTACTTTATTTCAGTTTCATGTAGAACTTTTTTTTTGCATTGGTTAAATTGTCTTTACTCTTGTATGGCAGTTGGAAATGTAAACACTTGACTAAAACATTGCCTGTACAGGTTGTTTTATTGGTTAAACTAGTGGTTCTCATACTTTTTTCACCAAGTACCACCTCAGAAAAAACTTGGCTCTCAAAGTACCACCATAATGATCAACATTAAAATAAATTAGCGTGGTAGGGCTAAGTATTCATTAAAAACAGGCCAGGGGTTTTATTTAACAAGTATATTCAATCATTTTGGCCTGCCTTAACATTACACACAGTTTGAACAGTAACACAGTTTTTGAATATAGCAAAATTTAACACTGTACTTTAATTAAGTGATTCTTTGGCGTACCACAAGTGGTACACGTACCACAGTTTGAGAATCCCTGGGTTAAACATTGTGTCTCTCAACAATTTTATCTGTTAAGGTTAGTGAAACTAATGTCACTGTATAATATATACATTGACATTAAATAATTAAAACACCCCATCAGGTGGCTGTGAATAATATTTGTGTTGCCCATATATCTAACACAGATATCCTCAAAGTTGTATAATCAATAGTCACTGACTTATGGGCAATAAGTTGCTAAGTCGCACCAGTGCCCCATCAAAGATGTTATGCTTAATGGTTGCCATGTTTTTTCAACCAATCTTGGTCAGATTTTACAGACATGTCCTTGTCCATCTCGTGGAGATTTGTAACACATTTTGTGGTGATTTGGCTTCACACCATAAAATTGCAGTTTGTTTTTTTTCACTGTAGAGCACATTGAACTACATGAGAAATTTCAAGTCAGTTTGCCTTTTGGGGTCAAACTTTGGAGTTTGATAAAAGTGCGTACATTTGTCACAAAATAATAGCACAGGCAACACGGCAGGGGTGCTTGAATGGTTTTGCTCTAATGTGATCAGAGTTGTGGATCAATTGGCCTGTATGTGGATGAGTTGGGGTAGGTGGGTTGGTGGCCTCTGTGGTAGCTGGGGGTGTGCGTTGTTGTGGTTTACGGGGTAGGTCGCTTTTTTTTTGTTTCGGTTTCGGCGGCCGCGGGTGTTTGTACTGCGGACGGGCGGTGGTGGTGATGGTTGCTGTGGTACTGCTGGCGGTTGGCGTCGCTGTGTTGGGTTGGAGTGGTTGGGGGACTGTGGCTGGTATCTGTGCGCTTGTGGGGTTGTGGGGGCTGGCTGGCGTTGGCTTGCCGGCTGGTTTGGGGGCTGGCGTGCGGACGGGGTGCATTGACTTCTGCCCCAGTTGGGGGGCGCCATCCCCTGGCCGGAACTCGTACGTTGGGTACGTTGCTGTGTGGATGGCCGGGATGCGGTGTTTGCATTGGGCATGGGGCTGTGCAGTTTTTCTGCGTTTGGTTGCTGGTATGGGCTCTGCGGGGTTGGGTTGGGGCGGGCGGGGGCTGGCTTTGTTTGGTGAGGGGTGGGCTCGCGTGGCGTCACGCTAAAGTGGTCTGGTGTGGGTCACGGGCCGTGGGGGGGGGGGCTTCCTGGCCGTAGTTCCTGGTTGTCGGCCGCATGGACTGGGGGGGATGTCCGGGCCCTCTACTCCTCCTACTTATAGCACACACAGTCACACAAATATAGGACTTTGGGGGATTGCCCTGCGGGGAGGCATGGCGGGGGGTTGAGGATGCCTCCTATGGGGCTCCAGTCCTCGTCCATCCCTCAATCTTAGCTGCATATTAGACACTTAGGATTTGGAGGGCTCGGCTTGGTTGGGACCCACCAAGACCTGGATGTCCCCCAATTTTAATGGCATTATTAGTTCCCACAAGCATACATATCTTACTCACGCTACAGTACACGCATCAATAGGGACTGGAGGTCGGCTGTAATGGCTAATTTTAATGTGCCTAATTTTAACTACACAGTAGACACTCTGGGGGCCTTGTACACATGCATGCGGGGGGTTTGGGGTTCGGCGCACCCCTCATTGCCTCGTCGGCCGGCGCGGATTCCGGGGACTGCGTTCTGGTGACCTGCCAGGCTTTTATTAATTTATTATTATTATTATTATTTTATATATATATATATATATATATATATATATATATATATATATATATATATATATATATATATATATATATATATATATATATATATATATATATACATATATATATATATATATATATATATATATATATATATATATATATATATATGTATATATGTATATATATATATTTTTTATTGTATTTATTTATTTATTTATTTTTTATTTATTTATTTTTTTTAAATGTATTTATTTTTTTTAAAATTTTTAGAATAATTTTTATTATTTACTTACTTTATTTTATTTAATTATTTGTATTTGTTATTTTAAATTTAATTTAATTTGTATTTCATTTTATTATTTATTTATTTTTTTTAAATTATTATTATTTTTGTTTAATCTTATTATTTATTTGTGTGTGGCGTCGCGCGGGTCTCGCTTCCTGTTGGGTGGGGTCCGTGCCCGTGTGGCCCGACCTTGCGCTGTGGGGTCTCTGTTGGCGACTATGTGGTGGCGGCGCGGCGCCCGTGTCTGGTCTGGATACTGTGTCTCGGTTGTTTGGGCGGTGGTGTGTTTGTGCGGGTTTGGGTTGGGGTGGTGGGGTCTTTTGGTAGGGGGGGTGTTGGTGTCTCTTGTTTGCGTGTTGGCGTTTGGGCTTGCTGGCGGGCTGGCGCTGGCTGGTCTCTGTGATCCTGTTGGTGTGTGGTTGCCGGTCGCGTTTTTTTTTTTGATCGCTTTGATTTGATTTGGTGGTGCTGGCTGTCTGGGGGTGTTGTGGCTGCTGTTTCTGCTGCCGTTTGTTTGTGGTGTGGGCGCCCGTGGCTGCTGGGTCTGGTGCAGGGGGGTGGCTGATGTTGTGACTGGTGGCAGCGCGCGCGCGTGGTGGTTGTCGGGGCTGACAAACTGTGTATATATGTGTATGCATGTGTATGTGTGTGTATGTGTACATGTGTATGTTTATGTGTATGTATATATATATGTATGTATATTTCTGGGGGTACGTTCTGGGCCTGCCTGTCGGGTGGGGGTCGGCGCCTCAGGCTACTGCATCCGGACTGCGTGTCTGGAGCTCCTGGGTCCCACCGTCCATCCCTTCCGGGTGCCCGTCTTGGTTGGGGCCTGCTGGGTCTGGTCCCTGCGTCTACTGTGGTAGCGTGGTGCTGCAGGGTATTCCGAGGTGCTGCGAGTCGGCCAGTTGTTGGGGTAGCGACCTTGTGTGTCAGCATGTCTGTGATCTTCTTTTAATTCTTTTTTTTTATTTTTTATTTTTAATAAATAGATTTAATTATTTATTTATTCTTATTTTTTAATATATTTTATTAATATTATTATTATTATGTATTTATTTATTTGATTTATTTATTTCCCCTACCTCAGGGGGGGGACTCGGCGGGGCGGTTGCTGGTTGTTCCATCTCCATCGTTGGGGTCCCTGCGGGTGGGGTGGGTGGTTCCCGTGGCCCCGTGCTGGGTGGTCCTGTGGCGGCTGGCTTGGGTGGGGTGGCCGTGGGCTGGCCTCGCCGCGCTCTCCGGGGGTGGGGGGGGGGCTCGTGGGGGCCCGGTTGCCGGTGGGGCGGGGGCGGTCTTCCCGTCCGGTTGCGGGGGGTCTCCGGGCCCCTCGGGCGGGGCGTCCCGCCTTTCTGTCCGTGTGGGGTGTGGTCTCTCGCTGGCTTGGGGTCTGGCTGCCCCCTGCTTTTCTCGTGCCTTGTCCTCTGCCGGGTGCGTCTGTCTGCGGCCTGCTGCTGGCCCTTGTGGGCGGCGCGGTGGGCCAGGCTCTGGGGTTCCTGTCACTGTCCGGCTTGGCTGCGTGGGGGCGGTGGCCCCTGGTTCCCTGGGCACCACACCTACTGTTTGTGGGTTGGGCTCTCGGGGAGGCTGGGGCCGTACTCTGGCTCCCGCACACACTGGGAGTCAAATGTATTGTACATGCAAATTCACATATACTCACACACATACATACAGACATACATAGGTACCTACGCTCCCACATACATATACAAATAAATACAGTACATATTTACACACTCAAAGTTCGTACATCCACACGCACATTCATTATACAAACATACTGTATACACATACTGTACATATACATTCACTGTAAAAACATACATATACACATACTGTACATATACACTCACTGTACAGACACACACATACACATACTACACGTATACATTCACTGTACAAACACACACATACATATACTGTACATATACATTCACTGTACAAACACACATATACACATACTGTACATATACATTCAGTTTTCAAACACACATACTGTATACACATACTGTACATATACATTCGCTGTACACACATACACATACTGTACATATACATTCACTGTACAAGCACACATATACACATACTGTACATATACAGGTACATATGCACACATACACTCATGCACATAATCACGTTTCATCAAACATATATTAACGTTGTTGCCCTAGGGTAAACTGGGTATAACACATGGCACACTGACAAAGCTTAACCTATTGTTACTATAACAATCTACAAGGTTAATGTAGGTTGCTTCTCTTTCTTCCCCTCCATTTTTCTGCATTCTTTCGTATCTCAAGTTATCATTATGTATATGTATTGTTGCATTTGAACAATTGTATTGTTGATAATAAAGGTAAAGTATTGGTATTGTTTATTATCAATAGCACTATTTCTATTGGTATTCATATTGCTCCATTTTTAGTGTAATAATGCTCATTGTCATTCCTGTATTATTTTTTTATTTTCGCTAACTGCTTATTTGCTATTACTTTTACCATCATATTTGTACATGTCGTATTTGCTGATGTTGCTCTGTTGTTGTTGTTGTTGTTGTGTTTGCTGTTGTTGTTTTTGTCTCTCTGTCTAATCCCCCTCTTGTCCCCACAATTCCCCCCTCTGTCTTCCTTTTTCTCTCTTTCTATCCCCTCCTGCTCCGGCCCGGCTGCACCAAATGATTATATAAATACATTTAATAAAGTCAAAATACAAGTAAGGCAACAAGAGAAGTATCCTACACTTCTCTTTTGTAAAGTAAATCTGAACAGCCGATATGGGCATCTACATCTGCTATATGATTTGCCCGAGAAGCTGGGCAGGACATTATAAAAAAAATAAAAAATACAAAATAAAAAAAGAGTTGTGGACTTGAGTCACAATTTTGATGACTTCGGACTCAACTTGAAAATATCCAAGACTTGCAACTCGACTTGGACTTTGACTTTACTGACCCGGACTTAAGCATTACTACTTCCTAAGACTTGAGAGATGGGTGAGAGTGTTCAGAAGATGTATCCTCAGCTGTGATTACAAAAATCGATATAATCAATATAATTACAGAATGAATATCTTGCCCACATGAAACATTTGTATTGCAGCCTATTCGCTGATTCATGTCCCAGCAACCACTACCTAATAATAAAAATCACACGCGACAATTATGTGAAAATTCCTCTTGTCGCAATTGTGCACTCAATCTTGTATTTAAGACCTTTGCAGTCTCAATTGTCATTAACAGTTAAGAGTACTTGACTACACAACATGCTGTCTAAACTTACAGTCCCACTAACTACTTATTTACTGTGTGGGGAATAATACACAATAACTAACAATAAACACGTCATAAAACAAAACTTTATAATGTACAAATTGCGACGCAAAGGACGACGGAACACCCTAGACACGTCAGCACTGGTGGAGAACAGCCTGACATTAAGTGTCTATAAAAGTGTCTATGCATGTACACAGTATAATGAAAATACATTATTATATTTCATATCTTTTTTTTTTCTTTTTGTCAGTTTACACACACATTTTTCCTCATGTACACATTGGTTTCTTGTTTTATGTTCAATGTATTGTGTATTTGAAAAAGAAAGAAAATAAATCACCACTTGCCCAATTTCGACAGATTTTCATGCGGTTCACTTTATTGTCAACGTCCAAAGATGTGTTAATAATAAACTCAATAACAAAAACACATTTTATCAGGGGAGTAATGATTTGTTTTACAACGATTCGATTCAAATAATAATTGCCGGTACGATTAAGGGTAACTTTAAGCCAAAGTTTTTAGCCAAAAATTCAAGCAGTGTGACTGTGAAATAAATAAAGTTTCCTATATTCTTGTTATTTCTTGTAAGGGAATTAGATATAAATGAATTATGGATACAGACAAGCAAGTAAACTACAATTAATGGCCAATGCATTCACTTCTTATTTAGGTGCCACCATCACTTTCTGTTGAATTAACAAGAGTAAACCTTTTCTGCTCTCATTTACAGTAATATCAAAAGTGCAACCAAAATATCTGTAAGTTGAATTTGCAGTAGATTTACCAACGACTTTTGCTGTTGTCTAATATAGAAATAAATCAAATCCAGCATTAATGTAAACATTTAAATGTAACTAAATCTCTTCAGGTTAAATGAACAGTGGTTTGACCTGCAACTTCTAGCGTCCGAGGGTGTAGGGCGTTTAAAGCACTCTTTTGAAAGACAAACTGTGAAGCACCACAGATGATAAAACATGTTTGGCAGAAGTGTGATGTGGATTTCTTTAATATACTGTAATTGAGTTCTATTCAACTTTACAATCAACTCCAATAACACCATACCGGCCCCCGAGTTCAGTTCAAAACTTTGGAGAGAAAAAAAAAATTTGCAGCAAATTCCTAAAAACAGTAGAGTGCTCCTGTTGTATAGAGGAACTCGAACCACCGTAAACACATTGACAGATCCTTGCATTGACTTTTTAACCTTGCTAGCAAACATACATCGGTAGGTTGTGAGTTCAAACCCCGGCCGAGTCATACCAAAGACTATTAAAAAAATGGGACCGGTTTCCTCCCTGCTTGGCACTCAGCATCAAGGGTTGAAATTGGGGGTTAAATCACCAAAAATGATTCCCGGGCGTGGCACCGCTGCTGTCCACTGCTCCCCTCACCTCCCAGGGGGTGAACAAGGGGATGGGTCAAATGCAGAGGACAAATTTCGCCACACCTAATGTGTGTGTGACAATCATTGGTACTTTAACTTTTAACTTTAAGGTGTCCAAACTTGTGATTTACATAACTGAGTCGTTCCTTAAGGCACCTCTATAGGTCCTCTCTTTTTCATCATTTGGATTATTCAACTGGTGGACCACGAGTGTAGTTAAAAAAAACTTGTGAGTAACTCACATTTTTGCAGATTCTTTCCAACACTAAATTGCTGTCATAGAAATTATCTTTGACTAGCTTTTTTCGCAGAATGTCCTTAAAAACAACGGAGCGCTCCTGTAAATCTGACAAAATAAATAGACAAAAATCAAATGTCTACTGCAGAGGACAGTGGTTCCCCGGAATATACAAAATAAGGCTAAAAGTGAAGGGACAAGTCAGGGCCCCCGGTCCTCAGCTTTCTGAAATTACATTGAAATAACATTGTAAACACAAAAATTGTAGCACAACAAACAAATATTGGGCAACACAAAGAGCAACTTCCTGTAAGCAAGCAGAAGTTTTTCGAGCCATTTCCTGACAAACTCAACAGTGTGAAGATGTAAAATTTGTACATGCAATTGTATCCATCCATTCATCTTTGTCTGCTTATTCAAAGTCAGGTCGCGGGGGCAGCAGCCCAAGCAGACATATATGTAATTTATGTTCACTCACACAAACATATTATAATTTTTTAATGTATTATTATTAATATTATTGTTGTTATGTTAATCTAAAGACTTAGTGGCCACATGTGTGGACAGCACCTTTTAGCTCTTATTTCCAAAATTGTGTACACTACTGAATTGAGGTCTTATGTCCGCTTATGTGGACACTTATACTGCCATCTGGTGGTGTCAGAATTGATTGATTGATTGATTGATTGATTGATTGATTGATTGATTGATTGATTGATTGATTGATTGATTGATAGAAGAGTATAACATACAATGGAATTTGGGGAAAAAAGTGTAAAAATAAGAATTAGCATGTCACTAAACATGAAGTACACGTTTGTGTACTTATGGACTAAGTACATCATATAAAAAGATGATTCTTAGTTTTTATTCTAATTAGGGTCCAATAAGCCCAAATAGCAAAGAGAAGAAAAAAAAAAAAGCATGTAAACAAACAGCTTGTGTTAAGTCTTAGACGGGGGAAGGAGACGGCACAAAAGCGAAAGTACAAAGTCAATGTATTTATTGAGTGATTGATGAGTACGTAGGGTGTGTATGCTACTATGTGTTTGAATGTAAATTATGTGCTGGAATTAACATAGGAAGTATGAAGAAATAATGCAGACGAGGCGTGTTGGCTGAGTTCTTGACGTTTACTCACACAGCGTGCTCATAACCACATTCCAGCTGCCGGCATATCGACATACAACCACACTTCACGGGCCTACCGCGCATGCTTGTCACTCCTGTTGCATGCTGGGTAGTGTAGTTCTTATATTCCCTGACACATCACATCTTCCCCCTATAAAGAAATAATGTTTAACTCAATAAAGTGTGTTTTTTTAGCTTTAACTCTTTCATTTTTTTAGCATTGTAACCACATTTGCAAACAACTTTTCTCTTTATAGAATTTACTTTCAATAAAGAAATAAAGGGCAAAAATGTCAAAGCATCATAACAGTTATGTCAACACTTTTTTTTTTTTTAAACAACTCGCAAAAACCAAGAGTTCTTAACAACTCTCAATCAGCCTCTTAGGTGGCTGAACATGTCTCTTAGGTCTAGACAGTCTCTCAACAGCAGGTGACGCGGACACTGCTGTCAGTCCTTGGTCAGCAAGGTCAGGCTCCGTGTCAGCAACTTCTGCAGGTCCAGCTGAGTCCTGTTGAGCCTTTTCCTGAGCTGCAAAGTTGCCTTCAGTGAGCTGTAGTTGAAGATCCGTGCGGTTCCTTCTCAGAGACGGTCCATTTTCCATCTGGATCCTATACGAGCGTGGAGCAACTTCCTCTTCCACCTGTCCTTTTAGTCTCCAGGTGCCTGTAGAAATGTCTCTGAGACGTACAACGTCTCCTGGCCTCAGTATAGGCAGGTGTTTTGCCGTTCTATCATGCAGCTGCGTCTTTGGGTGTCAGCAAATCCTCGTTGACTGGTAGGTTGGAGCGAATGCGCCTACCCATCAGCATTTGGGCTGGTGACAGTCCATTTTGTAGAGGTGCACTCTGGTAGATCAGTAAACTTTTCTGAAAGTCATCTTTGTCCTGTGATTTTTAAAAAATATTTTTTACTGTTTTTACAGAGCATTCTGCTAAGCCGTTGGACTTTGGATAAGTTGGACTTGACGTGGAGTGTTGAAACCCCCATTCCTTGGCAAAGGCAGCAAACTCACAGCCAGAAAACTGGGGACCATTGTCGGAAAACAGTTCGCATGGAACACCATGTCTGGCGAAAACAGTCTTTAAATAACTGACAACTGCTTTGCTCGATGTTGACTGCAACGCTCCAATTTCAGGATAGTTCGAAAAGTAGTCTGTGACTACCACGTAGCTCCTTCCATCAAAGTCAAATAGATCAGTTCTTACTTTGTAGTAAGGTCTGTGGGGCACTGGATGAGTCATCAATGGCTCCGCTTGTTGTTTTGGCCTGTAAGTTCGGCAAACTCCACATGACGCTGTTGTCTGGCTAATATCCTGATTGATCCTTGGCCAGTACATTACTTTTCTAGCCCTCCGTTTACACTTGACTTCACCGAGGTGGCCTTCGTGTATCTTTTTGAGCATCTGCTTGCGCAGTGAGTACGGAATAACAAACTTTCTCCATTTTAGCACTATGTCATCCACCACAGTGAACTCAGGTCTACAATTCCAATAGTCTTGTATTTTCAAGGGGCAATCCTTTTTGTTGTCAGGCCATCCATTCTGTACTGCGCTCTTGAGTTCTTCCATAGTTTCATCTGCAATAGTCTCTCTCCGTATTTGTTCTGTTCTGTCTGCAGTCACCGGCAAAGATGTCACTACCATATCTACATATGCCTGTATCTCTGTGCTATTTTCACTGTCTGCAAGTTCTCTCTTATCCACTGCTCTAGACAATGTGTCAGCTGTGTACATATATTTTCCTTGTGTATATATCATGTGCACGTCATATTTTTGCAGTCGAATTAGCATGCGATGTATTCATACTGGACAGTTATTCAACGGTTTGTTCATGATGGACACCAACGGTTTATGATCAGTTTCCACTTGAAACATCTGTCCATATACATATTGATGGAAACGCTCACATACATACAAACTTGCTAACAGTTCTTTCTCAATTTGAGCATACCTGGTCTCTGCACATGTCAGTGCTCTGGATGCATAGGCGACAGGTAGCCACTGCTCTTCATGTTGCTGCAGTAGCACTGCTCCCAGGCCGTACTGTGATGCATCTGCCGAGATCCTGGTGCTCTTCTCGGGGTCATAAAACTTTAACACGGGCTCCTGTGTAAGAGTCTCTTTCAGTTTCAGAAAACATTGTTCTTGCTCGTGGGACCATATCCATTCATTCTTTTGTTCAAGAAAACTCCTGAGAGGTGCTGAATGTGTTGACAGTTGTGGGACAAACTTGGCAAGATAGGTGACCATCCCCAGGAAACGTCTGACCTCATCTTTGTTGGTTGGCCTTTCCATGTTGTTGATTGCTGAAGTTATTCTCGGGTCTGGCTTCACGCCCTCTTCACTCACAACATCTCCCACAAAGGTAAGTGACTTCACTCCAAACTCACATTTTTCTATGTTAAGTTTCAGGTTCACCTCCCTTGTCTTGTCTAGCACTTGTCTCAGTCTATCGTCGTGTTCTTTTTGTGTTGAGCCCCACACTATGATATCATCCATCATTGTCTCAACTCCGGTTATGTGCTCAAAAATCATGAGAATGGTCTTATGATATACTTCAGGCGCTGACAAGATGCCGTATGGTAGACGAAGAAACCTGTACCCGGGTGTTAAATGTGCACAGTCTTGAACTCTCCTCGTCAAGCTTCATCTGCCAGAAACCTGATGAAGCATCTAATTTGCTGAACCATTTTGCTCCAGCAAATTGTGCCATGATCTCTTCCCTGGTTGGTAACTTGAAGTGCTCTCTTCTGATCGCTTTATTTAGGTCTCTTGGATCCAAGCATATTCTTAGGGCACCTGTTTTCTTTTGCACAACAACCAGCGAGCTGACCCATTCAGTTGGCTCATCTATTCTTTTAATGACTCCCAACTTTTCCATTCACGCTAGTTCATCTTTCAGTTTTTCCCACAGAGCAAATGGGACTTTCCTGCACGGGTGCACAACAGGAAACACATTTTAATCTACACATATTTTATGTAGTCCAGGTAGACATCCAAGTCCTTGAAAGCAGTCCTTATACTCTTCCATGAGTGAGTCTTGAGCATTTGCAGTTTCTTGAGATGTCACCACAAACACTCTTTTGACAAGATTGAGCTTTGTGCATGCACTGAGTCCCAGGATTGGTTGTACACTCATATCCACGATCAGTAGCTGTGCTCTCATCTGTTGACCCTTGTGTTTAAAAGTTGCAATACATCCGCCTTTAACAGGAACTCGTTCTCCAGTGTATCCACTTACTTTGGTTTTTACTGGATGGATTTTGCTCTTACAGTCAGTGTTTTGTAATCTTCCAAAGATAGAGGTTTATGTGAGCACCTGTATCTAACTTGAATGGTATTGTCGTCTGATTCACTGTAATTGGAACAATCCACTCTTCCTTTTCAATTGTGCATGCTTGCACCACATTGACAATCAACTCCTCCTTATCATCATCTTCTTCAACTGTGAGAACTTTCTGTCTTGAAGCTGCTTTGCAACATTTTGCATAGTGATTGCTCCTTCCACAGTTGTTACATGTTTTTTCCATATGCAGGACAATATTTTGGCTTGTGGCTGCCTCCACATTTACAACATTTAAATTCCATAGATTTGTCTTTTGGATCATTTTGTTTGGTACACATTTTCTTTTTCCATTGTTCTTTATGTATGGCATGCACTGCTGTTTCACCTCTCCGTTGCTCTTTTGCTTGAGCTCTGGTGTTCTCAGCTGCTCTACACATACTGACACACTTATCTAACGTAAGCCCAGTTTCTCGAAGCAGTCTTTCTCTCAGTGCATTATCCATTGTACCACAAACAATCCTATCTCTCACTAGTGAGTCTCTCAGAGTGTCAAATTCACATGTTTTGCTTAGCGTGTGAAGCTCTGCCATGTACTGATCAAAAGGTACTCCTTGCTTTTGGTCATGTGTGAAGAACTTATACCTCTCAAATGTCACGTCTTGACGAGGCACAAAGTATTCTTCAAACTTTGTCATTAGCTGTTCCAGAATCAAATTAGCTTCATCCAGCTGAAAGCTATTATATACTGTATGTCCAAATCATCTTCTCCAATAACATGCAAAAGAATATGAGCTTTCAGCTTTTCATTATCACCTCCTGCTCCGCTTGCTGCTAAATATATATTAAATCTTTGCTTAAAACGCTTCCAGTTATCGGCAAGATTAGCAGTTAGTAGCATTGGGCTAGGTGGACTTAGCTTTTGCATGACTGTACTTTGGGGTAAGTTACCGGGACTCCACAGCTCTTTGTGTTGTTGGCTTTCCTCCAACTCGGGCACAAGATCCTCTTCTATTTGTTCAATCTGTCCCTTGTCCTCTGTGTCACTTTACCGCCGCTCATAGTCTTCACACATCGTAGCAAACTCCTCAGAAATGTGGCGTCCTTCGCACGTTTACACTCACGCGACCGGATACATCTTCCTTCCGCTCGTCTGGCTCCCTCGTGACTAACATTCCGTCCGACGCTGCTCACGGCCACTTCTGACACCATGTGTTGTCTGTCTAATTATAAATAATGCAGACAAGGCGTGTTGGCTGAGTTCTTGACGTTTACTCACACAGCGTGCTCATAACCACATTCTAGCTGCCGGCATGGCGACATACAACCACCCTTCAAGGGGCTACCGCGCATGCTCGTCACTCCTGTTGAATGCTGGGTAGTGTTGTTCTTATATTCCCTGGCACATAACATCACATGAAGATACCGTAAGGAGTGTTGTCATGCGTGTTGAATGGTGGCGTCCAAATCCAGAGGGGAGAGGCAAGGAAGTCCGGGGTCCAAGCGGGGTCGTGGTGCAGGAGATGGCGTCCAAAGTCCAGGCAGTGTGTCGGTGGATCAGGAGGGCAATCAGGATTCAGGGAAAATGGCAGCAGAAGCTGAGCCACGGGACTGTGGGAGAAATGAGAGACGAAGAAGATCAGAATGAGACACGAGGAAACAAGCACGGGCGAAAACGCAGGTGGGAAGTCAGAGACGTGAAGCTTACACAGGGCTACGTTCCGACGAGGAGTAGTCAGTGGCGAGGCTCTTTATCCTGTCGTCTGTAATCACTGCCAGGTGTGTTGATTGAAGATTGCCTCCGGCTGCAACGTCGTGTGGGCGCGGTCTGCGCAGCGCGCGCGGGGGCGTGTCTGGAGGCGCTCACAGTGGAGCAACTGAGTGCTCCCGCAGAAGAGGGAGAAACGGACTGTGCGTGCGCCGTAACAGCTTGGGCCTTAAGAGGTCAATATTATTATTAGGGGTGTGGGAAAACATTGATTCGAATTTGAATCGCGATTCTCACGTTGTGCGATTCAGAATCGATTCTCATTTTTAAAAAATCTTTTTTATTTTTTATTTTTATTTTTTAAATTAATCAATCCAACAAAACAATACACAGCAATACCATAACAATGCAATCCATTTCCAAAACCAAACCCGACCCAGCAACACTCAGAACTGCAATAAACAGAGCAAATGAGAGGAGACACAAACACGACACAGAACAAACCAAAAGTAGTGAAACTAAAATGAATATTATCAACAACAGTATCAATATTAGTTACATTAATTGCAGTGATTAAAAATCCCTCATTGACATTATCGTTAGACATTTATAAAAATAAAAATAAATGAACAATAGTGTCACAGTGGCTTACACTTGCATCGCATCGCATCTCATAAGCTTGACAACACACTGTGTCCAATATTTTCACAAAGATAAAATAAGTCATATTTTTTGTTCATTTAATAGTTAAAACAAATGTACGTTATTGCAATCAGTTGATAAAACATTGTCCTTTACAATTATAAAAGCTTTTTACAAAAATCCACTACTCTGCTTGCATGTCAGCAGACTGGGGTAGATCCTGCTGAAATCCTATGTATTGAATGAATAGAGAATCATTTTGAATCGGGAAAAAATCGTTTTTTAATCGAGAATCGTGTTGAATTGAAAAAAAAAATCGATTTTGAATCGAATCGTGACCCCAAGAATCGATACTGAATCGAATCATGGGACACCCAAAGATTCACAGCCCTAATTATTATCCTTATGTTTTTTATTTTCTGAAAATAGTATTACACTTGAGAGGGACAAGCAGTAAAAACAAATGGATGGATGTATTTCTTCTTTTAAGATTTGCACAAGTTCAACTAAGATATGTATTGTTTTTTTTATAATCAAGTTAATGTACATTTTTCCTGATACAGGCTCTGCATCACTGCAGACGCCGACCAGCCTGTCGATCTCACAATCCACTCTTCCCTCACTTGTGAACAAGACACAAGGTCCTTCTCGTCTCGTCCCCAACCCGAAATTGTCACTCCACCCTTTTCCGGGTGAGAACCACGGACTTAAACTTGGAAGTGCTGATTTTCATCCCAGTCGCTTCACACTCAGCTGCGAACATGCAGTTTTACATTCATGATCACTTCAAACCTACCATAGGTCAGGTAGAAGTAGTTAACACATTTAGTCACGTGGTTAAAACGTGATTTTAAAGTGAATACAGTTCTTTTTCTCACGCAGACTCTGCCTCGACTCTGCTTTGAGACCCCTGGGACTGGACTCCATTTAACGAGTGACTAGAACATGTTTGTCACGCTGCACAGTGTTGTTGTTTTTGTTCTAGTCTGCTGATGCTTTGTGTTGTTGTGGTTGTCTGGCACAGTAATACACAGCCGTGTCTCCAGGCTGCATATTCTGTCCATTTAGAGTCACTGTTTTGCTGGAGGGGTTCACATTAATACTGAACTGGTTCTTCAGTGAGTCCTTGTAGTAAGATGCGCCAGTATACGCCATCCCAATCCACTCCAGTCCTTTCCCAGCAGGATGCCTGACCCACGCTGTGTAGTAGCCACCTTGAACCACAGAATAAGACACCCGACAGTCGATGCTCAGACTCTGACCAGACTGCAGAGTGACAGACGGTGGCTGGGTCAACTCTTCACACTCGACACCTGCGGAGGAAAAGTTATTAGATATGGGATGTAACGGATCTATGGTCATGTGTGCCTCAGTGACACTCACAGGAACCTGCAGCCAGCAACAGCAGCACAACTACACGGAACATGGTTGGTACTCAAGTTGTTGTGATGGGATGGAATGTGTGCAGCTTTTATAGCACGCTGCATGGTGGGAGGGTCACTTTGCATATAGTGGCACTACAGGTGTGCTGCAAGATGGCCGCTCATTACGTAAGCTGCAATACATTTTACAATCATGTTTACTATTTATCTTTTTTATTTGATACTGTTATTGCAATAGTTGCATTGTTGGTACAGTGACTTTGCTTGGATTTGTGCTTATGAATTAAATTAATACCTATCACTATTTGTATTATTCTAGGATATTAAATATCTTCAAAAATGAGGACAGTAACAGAAAAAAACCTTCACTCCCAGGGTGAAATAATTTATGTTCACTCACACAAACATATTATAATTTTTTTTGTATTATTAATATTGATGTTTTTGTATTAATCTAAAGGCTTAGTGGCCACATGCGTGGACAGCACCTTTTAGCTCTTTTTTTTCCAAAATTGTGTACACTACTGAATTGGGGTATTATGGTCACTTATGTGGACACTTATACTGCCATCTGGTGGTGTCAGAATTGATTGATTAATTGATTGATTAAAGATTGATAGAAGAGTATAACATACAATGGAATTTGGGGAAAAAGTGTAAAAATAAGAATTAGCATGTCACTAAACATGAAGTACACGTTTGTGTACTTATGGACTAAGTATATCATATAAAAAGTTGATTCTTAGTTTTTATTCTAATTAGGGTCCAATAAGCCCAAATAGCAAAGAGAAATAAAAAAAAAAGCATGTAAACAAACAGCTTGGGCCTTAAGAGGTTAATATTATTATCCTTATGTTTTTTATTTTCTAAAAATAGTATTACACTTGAGAGGGACAAGCAGTAAAAACAAATGGATGGATGTATTTCTTCTTTTAAGATTTGCACAAGTTCAACTAAGATATGCATTGGGGTTTTTTTTATAATCAAGTTAATGTATATTTTTTTATCTAAATTGCAGATAAAAAATTAAGGTAAATAAAAGGTAAACAAGTGCTGTCTAAAATAATAAATCAACTCATGAATAGTCACAAAACATATCGTAATAATCATCATCATCAATTATTAATCATGTATACAAACAGACTAATATTACAAAAAGCGTCAACGTTTATTACAAAATGAGGCGTTATTACATGAGGTGAAAATGTATTACATTGTTACATAATGCACTGTTATTACATAATGTGTTGCTACACAGTGCAAACACAAAAATGAAAGCTCAATTAACACATTGGGCGACACAAAGAGCAACTTCCTGTAAGCAAGCGGTATGACCATTTCCTGGGAACTCAACAGTGAAAATATAACATTTTTACATTTAATTTTATCCATTCATTCATCTTTGTCCGCTTATCCAAAGTCAGGTCGCGGGGGCAGCAGCCTAAGCAGACAAGTTCAGACCTCCCTCTCCCCAGCAACTTCTTTTAGCTCGTCCTGGTGGATCTTGTGGCATTCCCAGGCCAAATGGGAGGTCTAGTCTCTCCACGTGTCCTGGGTCTTCCCCGTGGCCTTCTACCGCCCTAAACACCTCCCCAGGAAGACTTCCGGGGGCAACCTGAGCTGATGACCGAACCACCTCATCTGGCTCCTCTCCATGTGGAGGAGCAGTGGCTTTAGTCTGAGCTCCTCCTGAATGACAGAGCTTCTCACCCTATCTCTAAAGGAGAGCCCCGCCACCCGACTGAGGAAACTCTTTTCAGACGCTTGTACCCGTGGTCTTGTCCTTTCGGTCATAACCCAAAGCTCATGACCATAGGTAAGGAAAGGAACGTAGATCGACTGGTAAATTGAGAACGTTGCCTTCCGGCTCAGCTCCTTTTTCACCAGATGGCTCGATACAGGCTCCGCATCACTGCAGACGCCGACCAGCCTGTCGATCTCACAATCCACTCTTCCCTCACTCGTGAACAAGACACAAGGTACTTGAACTCCTCCACTTGGGGCAGGATCTCGTCCCCAACCCGAAATTGTCACTCCACCCTTTTCCGGGTGAGAACCACAGACTTAGACTTGGAAGTGCTGATTTTCATCCCAGTCGCTTCAAACTCAGCTGCGAACGTGCAGTTTTACATTCATGATGACTTCAAACCTACCATAGGTCAGGTAGAAGTAGTTAACACATTTAGTCACGTGGTTAAAACGTGATTTTTTAAATTGAATACAGTTCTTTTTCTCACGCAGACTCTGCCTCGACTCTGCTTTGAGACCCCTGGGACTGGACTCCATTTAACGAGTGACTAGAACATGTTTGTCACGCTGCACAGTGTTGTTGTTTTTGTTCTAGTCTGCTGATGCTTTGTGTTGTTGTGGTTGTCTGGCACAGTAATACACAGCCGTGTCTCCAGGCTGCATATTCTGTCCATTTAGAGTCACTGTGTTGCTGGAGGGGTTCACATTAATACTGAACTGGTTCTTCAGTGAGTCCTTGTAGTAAGAACTGCCAGGAACTGCCATCCCAATCCACTCCAGTCCTTTCCCAGCAGGATGCCTGACCCACGCTGTGTAGTAGCTACGCACAGAGTAAGACACCTGACAGTCGATGCTCAGACTCTGACCAGACTGCAGAGTGACAGACGGTGGCTGGGTCAACTCTTCACACTCGACACCTGCGGAGGAAAAGTTATTAGATATGGGATGTAACGGATCTATGGTCATGTGTGCCTCAGTGACACTCACAGGAACCTGCAGCCAGCAACAGCAGCACAACTACACGGAACATGGTTGGTACTCAAGTTGTTGTGATGGGATGGAATGTGTGCAGCTTTTATAGCACGCTGCATGGTGGGAGGGTCACTTTGCATATAGTGGCACTACAGGTGTGCTGCAAGATGGCCGCTCATTACGTAAGCTGCAATACATTTTACAATCATGTTTACTATTGATCTTTTTTATTGATACTGTTATTGCAATAGTTTCATTGTTGGTACAGTGACTTTGCTTAGATTTGTGCTTATGAATAAAATTAATACCTATCACTATTTGTATTATTCTAGGATATTAAATATCTCCAAAAATGAGGACAGTACCAGCAAAAAACTTTCACTCCCAGGGTGAAATAATTTATGTTCACTCACACAAACATATTATAATTTATCACTATTTGTATTATTCTAGGATATTAGATATCCCCACTCGAGTAATCTGTAATCACTCTCAAGGTAAAACAAAAATGTATGTTTGCTCCCACAAACATATATATATTTAATGTATTCCTTTTCTTATTATAATATCCTTGTTTTTTTTTGTTCAGTATTTTTAAGTATTACAATTGAGAGGGAAAAGAAGAAAAAAAAAATGGATGGATGTATTTCATTTTTTAAGTTTTTCACAGGTTCAACTAAGATATATGTTTATTTTTTTATCAAGTCTATTTATAGATTTATTTTAAAATATGAAACACTTTCAGTCCTAAGATCACATTTCAGCACTATTAGAATCATTTTTTTTTACACATACTGTATTTATACACTATTTCCTGTGAAAAAAAAAAAATCTTGAAACTAGCGCTGTCTTAGATAATGAATTATCTTATCTTGTATTACCTGCATATGTTCGTCTATCAGCCACGCAATCTGACATCGATGGACAAAGTTAGTTTTGTTTTATTTTCCTATATTCAAACACAGTGTTACTGTTCAAACTGTCCTTGATGTTACAATGGCCAAAATAAGCAAATATACTTGTTAAAGTAAACCTCTTTGTTTTTTTTAATGTATATTTAGGCCTACTACGCTACTGTATTTTATTGTTGGCCATAATGGTGGTACTTGGAGAGCCACGTTTTTTCTAAAGGTGGTACTTGGTTAAAAAAAAAAAAAAAGTTTAAGAATCATTGTTTAAGACATTCAAATATACCACAGGAGTAAAAAAAATACAGTCATGACAATAAAACTCTTTCACTCTCAGGGTGAAAAAAATAAATGATGTACACTTCCACAAAAATGTGTATATGTATATTTATTCTCTCTAAAAACTTTCTTTAAAAAAAAGGTACATTCAAGAAGAAACACGTTCACTCCTAGAATCACATTCCAAAACTTTTAGCATATTTTTTTTGGCATTTTTGGTCTAAAAATATTGCAATAATCATGTAAATATGCAGATTATCATGAATCACTTTGTAATAACTTATACCATATTTAACAAAATGTTTCAAGGTTTATTACAAAATGCGTTATATTATTAAAAATGTGGTGTTATTACATAATGAGTTGAAAATGTATTACATTATTGCATAACGTGTTGTTATACACAAACACAAAAATGACAGCCCAAAAAACACATTGGGCAAAACAAAGAATAACTTCCTGTAAGCAAGCGGAATAACCATTTCCTGGGGGACTCAAGACTTTGAAAATATACAACTTGTACATGCAATTTTAAAATTAATATGACTTAAGGCCTACCATATCTCAGGTAGAAGTAGTTAAAAAATGTCATGTGGCTAAAACATGATTCTGAAGTGAATACTCATAAAATGAGTTAGAGACGCCTGTTGCAGCTGAAATTAAATAATTGATAAATGCAGGAGAAATAAACTGATATAAATTAAGCAATAATGTATTACTGTGTACTTAATTGATGATTACGATAAATCCAGGATAAATTATATCTGACGGCATTTTCTTCTTTGAGACAATTGAATGTTTCCGACTTTGTGGGGACGTCAGAATATCCTTTTGTGTTCCAACATGGGATCCGTAAAGACGTGATTGAGTTAGTTCAATTAAACATTTATGCAGGAACTAGAACAAAAATAATAACCTCATGTAGTCACCTCTGCACTCACAAATGTTAGGTGATTCTTGGTTTTACCTAAAGTCAAACCGAGAATTTTTTTTTTCTTTCTGTCAGTCATCTCAACTCTCTCAGTCCAAATGCAAAACAGCGGTGTCAAGCATGGTTGGTCCAACAACAGATGGTCACCTTGTTTCTAAGAGATGCACATTTTTCATTCCTACTACCTTTTTGCACATCTATAGTACACTTTCACAATATTTATTCAACACGCAAATTATTGTTGTGTTGAAAACAGGGTGAGAATATAGAATATGTTTTTATGGGTCCAGTTTCAAAGCAGCAGGTGGTGTCCCAGGGGTGCAGCCAGAGGATGTGTTTGGAAACTGAAAAAGCTTAACAGATCAGAACTTTTTTTTTTTGATTCGACAGGTTTTTTTTGTTAGTTTTTTTGCATATATCTTCACTCAAAGTGCAAAAAAAAAAATATGTAAATGTACTTTATATGTATTCATATATATATGTACTTTATATATATATTCATATATTATTGCCAAGAAAATTTAAAAACAATGTATCTATATTTTTCCATGTGTTTTTTGTAACCGATTCTATTTGCCACATAGTTTTTAATGCCTACATTCACACCTCTTATGGTTTTCAATTATTAAATCACCTTTTTTTTAAAAAAATAAAAAAGCAACGGCTCAACTAAGTAAACACTAATTGTATTTAGGTACGCTATAATGCCAAAAGTATTTGGCCACCTGAGATGGCTTGTTTGAAATTTAAGCAAAATTCAATATTTATTGTGTTTAAAAGCTTGAAAATGTTTATTATGCCCTTTCTTCAAATATATGTTTATGTTTCCCTTAATCATAAAGGTTGACAGTCCAGTATAGTTTATAAGTCTAATATACAGGACTTACCAAATATTTATTTTTGCTTGGATATGTTTTTAGATTGAACACTTAAATAAATATTAAATAAATAAATAAAATAATATTAAATACATTCATATTTTTCAACAGTAGGGGGAGTCCTGCAGAGATTGAATTGATACAGTAGGTTTCTTTATTTTTTTTTATCAAGGCACTGTTTATCATATATTTTGTATCTCAGGGCGTTCAATCGATTGCAACTGGACTCTTTGGTTTGTCTGAGAAGACGTTTCGCCTCTCATCCAAGTAGGCTTCATCAGTTCATGCTCATAGACTTAGTTTGGTCAGATCTAGTCTAGCGGCTGGTGCCAATACCCCAAATATTTATACTCCAAAACGAGAAGGGCGTGCCTGGGCAAGGATGGTTTCGCTCCATCGTAGTGAGAAAAAGAAGTGTTTTGATGCAAAACAGCAATTTCCACTTGTTTGCATAGTCCAAAATAGTCAGAATCCCCCACGTAAGCATTCCATTCGGGTGTAAACAAATGGCGTTCTGGTCACCTTCTGTGTTGGAAACATATTAATGGGGGTGAAGCTCCAAATAAAATACGGCTAGAAAAAGTGTCATATTTAGAGATGTCAAAGTTCATGCATTTATGCTGGGGTGTCCAACTCATTTGAGCTCAGGGGCCGCATGGAGGAAAATCTGTGCACTGGACTATTAAAATCATGGCATTAAAACAAAAAAATAAAGACAACTTCAGATTGTTTTCTTTGTCTTACTTTGGCCGAAAATAGAACAAACAATTTCTGAATATATTACAATAAAAATATAGGAAAAAAATACCGGCAGCGGTAAAGTTTAGATCCATAAAGGAAAGAAGAAAGTGAATGAATGTTTACAACTGAATAAATGTACATATTCATAACAATTTGTTTTCCTTTGTTTTATTATTTTTAATGAATTAAGTAACGTTTATGACAACCTTTTTTCCAATATACGATATAGAATGTGAGATATAACAGGATAATACATACTAGTGTTGTCCCGTTACCAATAATTTGGTACCGGTACCAAAATTATGATACTTTTCAGTACTTTTCTAAATAAAGGGGACCACAAAAATTGTGTTATTGGCTCTATTTTAACAAAAAATCTTAGGGTACATTAAACATATGTTTCTTATTGCAAGTTTGTCCTTAAATAAAATAGTGAACATACAAGACAACTTGTCTTTTAGTAGTAAGTAAACAAACAAAGACTCCTAATTAGTCTGCAGACATATGCAGTAACATATTGTGTCATTTTCCATTCTATTATTTTGTCAAAATTATTAAGGACAAGCGGTAGAAAATTAATTATTAATTTACTAGTTCAATTACTGTTAATATCTGCTTACTTTCTCTTTTAACATGTTCTATCTACACTTCTGTTCAAATGTAATGATCACTTGTTCTTCTGTTGTTTGATGCTTTACATTAGTTTTGGATGATACCACAAATTTGGGTATCAATCCGATACCAAGTCGTTACAGGATCATACATTGGTCATATTCAAAGTCCTCATGTGTCCAGGAACATATTTCCTGACTTTATAAACATAATTTAATTTTTTTTTAAACGAAAGAAGATGTAGTGATGAAATATCGACGTAATCATAGTAGTATCGACTGGATTAACGCATGCAAATAATTTAAACAAATATACATCACATTATTCTTACATAAATCCAGATTAGTCATCTAATCTATTTAGACGGCAAATTCCCTTTACCTCAACCGCGAAAGGTTATCTGAACAGCAAATGTAGCTTCAAAATACACGTTAGGGCAGGGGTGTCAGATCAGGTCCGCAAACAGGTTTTGTCCGGCCAGTGGGATGAGTTTGCCAAGTATAAAAATTAACCTGAAATTTTAGAATGAAAGAAACAGCTGTTCTAAATGTGTCCACTGGATGTCGCAATAGCAATTCTTTGTATCTTTGTAGATGATGCTACATATGTACAAAATAAATCACATGATGTTAGTACATCAGTCGAGGAAAATGATCAAACTACATAAATAACATCCTGTAATTTGATTTTGATGTATATTTTTTTATCTTGATAGATTGAAAATTAACACCAATGAGTTGACTGATGAACATTATCACATAATTTAGTCAGAAAATATAAATAACGACAAATAAAGGTAGAATACTATTAACCGCAACATGTAAGTGTAAAAAAACAACATTATGATAAGTACAATTTCAGAATGTGCTTGTTCTATTTTTAAACAAAGAAAACAATCTGAAGTTGTCTTTATTTTTAAGTTATCATGCCGTGATTTTACCAGTCCGGTAAAATGTTTCTCCATGTGGCCCCCGATCTAAAATAAGTTTGACAGCCCTGCGTTAGGGGACTCAAGATAAAACTGTTGCCACATTTTTTGAGCAAATAAATGTAGTGCGTTTAAGTCAAAACATTTTTCTAAAAATGTTTGTGTACACTTTGAGAAAAAATGTCAGTGGATTTTACGGCAAAAATAACTGACAGCTGTCACCAGATATTCACAGTAAAAACAAAAGTAGTGGAACCTGAGTTAGGAGTAAAGGCATCCGTGTAAACTAAAGAGGTACAGTAAATAAAGTTTAACGTGTGATCTATATGAAGCATTGCTAGATATACATAATCATAAAAGGACTATTTGCAACCTTTAGGCAGATGCTGTCACGGCCAGGGCTTATTCCAATGCGCCCTCATCTGTGTGCTCTGCTTGTTGCGCCTCCAAGAGCGCACCTCGGGACACGCCCACAACCGCACACTGCACACCGCTGCAGCCGGCAGCTGCAATCATTCACCGGCAATCAGCGCACCTGAAGCTGATCATCAGAGGACTGCCTTCAAAAGCCTGCTCAACCTGCTATCCGGGGCCAGAACGTAAATCAGCTGTTCGAGAACCTATCCTCCGTCGCCTTGGAAGTGAGCTGTGCGCCTCACTTCCCTGGACCCCCTCTGGATTCTGACTGCCTTCCACGATCCTCGACCCCCGCTCTGGACACGGATCTGTTGACGCCTCGCTATACCCCTCAGACTACCTGCCTGTCTCACAGACCTCCGTGATCTGCCTTGTCCCTCCTCTCGTTCAACATTACGGTAACACTCAGCAGTTAATTCACACACATAGTCTTACACACACACTCCCTTGGATTTTGTCACACTCCAAACCCTTGTTAATTAATATATTGTTTGTTATTTTATATATACACCACCGTTCAAAAGTTTGGGGTCACCCAAACAATTTTGTGGAATAGCCTTCATTTCTAAGAACAAGAATAAACTGTCGAGTGCCAGATGAAAGTTCTCTTTTTCTGGCCATTTTGAACGTTTAATTGACCCCAAAAATGTGATGCTCCAGAAACTCAATCTGCTCAAAGGAAGGTCAGTTTTGTAGCTTCTGTAACGAGCTAAACTGTTTTCAGATGTGTGAACATGATTGGACAAGGGTTTTCTAATCATCAATTAGCCTTCTGAGCCAATGACCAAACACATTGTACCATTAGAACACTGGAGTGATAGTTGCTGGAAATGGGCCTCTATACACCTATGTAGATATTGCACCAAAAACCAGACATTTGCAGCTAGAATAGTCATTTACCACATTAGCAATGTATAGGGTGTACTTTTCCTTCAAAAATGACATTTCAATGTGACCCCAAACTTTTGAACGGTGGTGTGTGTGTATTATATATATATGTGTATATATATATATATATATATATATATATATATATATATATATATATATATATATATATATATATATATATATATAGCTCTATGATTTATATATATATTTTCCCCTTGTGGTCTGTGCCGTCTACACTCCCTCCGTAACCATAACAGATGCCTTCAGGGCGCTAATTTTCCAATGGTGGCCCAATTCGATATTGATATCGGTCCAATATCAGCAAAAAAAACAAGTATTGGATGATATTGGCTTGCATGTCAAATGTCCTCTCTGACACAAGCAGTCCTACAGGTCGTTGCCTTGTGCAAAGCTAACATCTAAATGTCATTCCTACATCTTTTTTACTTCAACTCGATATTTGATATATATCTCAATATATTTTTCGGTGAAAGTATACATATAAAGATATTCATTTTTGAGCGATATTCACTGAAATTGAAGTGAATGACAACTGTACTGTAAACAGTCAGTGGCACTTTTATTAACCCAGTTAGTCAAGATGGGTATTTACAGCACAGAAAAGAAACTAAGTAGTACATAATTACATAACATAAATAAAATAGAAAAATATTATTTCTACGTAAAATAAATACCATTGTTGTGCAAATAATACAAAATGTATCAAACTCAGATAAATAAATACATTTGCAGGCAGGGACGTTGTGATTTCCTTTCCTGGTTCCATGACCCGCCCTATCTTGCCTCTGATTGGCCTGTCCCTAACCAATCGTGACTCATCATAGTAAACAACCAACCAATCATGGATGTTCTTATACGTGCAAGCACATCTTGGAAGGAGGAAGGGGAGGGGTTTAGTAGGAACAAAACAAATAAGCGGCGTTTGGTCATTTTAACGTGAAATAAATTATATTGATATTACGATATTTTCTTAGTTCATATCTTGTTTAAAAATATATCGATGTCTTAGAAACTCGACATATCGCCCAGCCCTAGAATAGACCCGCTCATCGGCAGTGCGCCTTATAATCGATGCTCCCTATGATTTGAAAAAAATTATTAATTAACATCAGTATCGGTCAATACTCAAGGCTCCAATATTTGTATCGTATCAGAAGTGAAAAAGTTGTATCAGGACACTCATAGTTTGAAGTATTATATTTCGCCATCTTACAGCTTTTACATCCTTACTACATCCATTAGCTTTGTGTGTTAGCTAATGATAGCAGTTTAGCTATCATCATAGGTGGATTAATGACCGGGCCTACCGGGCCCAGGCCCAGGGGGCCAGAGGCCCCAAGGGGCCAGGCCAACTTGGCCCCGCGGCCGCGACCCAAGCAAAACTACTTTTGCAAAAATAATAATCTTAAGCCCCAAGGGGCCAGGCCAACTTGGCCCCGCGGCCATGATCCATAGAGGGTAAGAGGCCCCAAGGGGCCAGGTCAACTTGGCCCCGCGGCCGCGACCCACAGAGGGCCAGAGGCCCCAAGGGGCCAGGCCAACATGGCCCCGCGGCCATGATCCATAGACAGTCAGAGGCCCCAAGGGGCCAGGCCAACTTGGCCCCGCGGCCACGATCCATAGAGGGTCAGAGGCCCCAGGGGGCCAGGTCAACTTGGCCCCGCGGCCACGATCCATAGACGGTCAGAGGCCCCAAGGGGCCAGGCCAACTTGGCCCCGCGGCCACGACCCACAGAAGGCCAGAGGCCCCAAAGGGCCAGGCCAACTTGGCCCCGCGGCCGCGAGCCACAGAAGGCCAGAGGCCCCAAGGGGCCAGGTCAACTTGGCCCCGCGGCCACGATCCATAGAGGGTAAGAGGCCCCAAGGGGCCAGGTCAACTTGGCCCCGCGGCCGCGACCCACAGAGGGCCTGAGGTCCTAAGGGGTCAGGCCAACTTGGCCCCGCGGCCATGATCCATAGAGGGCCAGAGGCCCCGAGGGGTCAGGCCAACTTGGCCCCGATCCATAGAGGGTCAGAGGCCCCAAGGGGCCAGGCCAACTTGGCCCCGCAGCCACGACCCACAGAGGCCCCAAGGGGCCAGGCAAAATTGGCCCCGCGGCCATGATCCACAGAGGGCCAGAGGCTCTCAATCATTATTATCAAAGCTAATTCTCAAATTGGATGGATCACACAACCTCACTCACATATTCTTTATCAATTATTAAAGGTTGTTTCTGAATTTTGATCACAGAACTTAATGCAAATATTCTTGATTGATTGACAAAGCTCATTCTCAAATTTTGATTACACAACCTTACTCTGACAAATTATCATTATCAAAAAGCTCTATCTCGAATTTGGATCACAGAATCTCACTCAAGTATTCTTAGCTGTGCCCCTCCCCCATCGAGTCTTTCATAAACCGGTCTGTTCTTTTAGAATCTCCTCATTTGGTATTTTGAACTCGTGAGAGACTGCTCAAAATTTGGTTTCCTTTCCCTCAGTTCAGACTCAGAGATAATTTGAAATCATTCAACAAGAAGTTTAACGCGCGCACACACACACACACACACACTTGAGTTGAGCATTACTTGGAAATTCTTATATTTTCCATTTTGCTGTTATTATCAGCATCTTCCCATTTTGTCCTTTTCTTTCGAGAAAGTTTACAGTCTGACATTTGTCACTGCTGTCAGTTAATAACTTTTTGGTCTTTGACCCATTTTGTCATTTTCTCGATTCGATCGTCACTGACCACTCTCTCCTGTCTGGCAGACATTGTTGCTGCCATCATAGCTAGCAAGCTGCCTGCAGCGGGTCATCCCTATGTTCCCCGTCCCTATGTTACCCGGGTCCTATGTTCCCCTCTACCGGGGAACTAAGGACCCTTTTTAAAAAAAAGGGTTCTATGTTCCCCGCTGCGGGGAACGTACAACACTTTTTCCAGAAAAGGGTTCTATGTTCCCCGCTGCTTCCAATGCGCGACTAAGTAAGACGCACGCAGACACGCATGACAGAGACGCGTTTAAGTTGTCGAAGGAAGGAAGTTCGCGTTTGAGTTGCTCTATCTGCTGCCGCACGCCCTGTGACAGGTTAGGTTTAGGGATGGTTTTGGTCAGGGCACAATTTCGCCAAAAAAGTGCTCCACAACGCTCTGTGACAGGTTAGGTTTAGGGATAGTTTTGGTCAGGGCACAATTTCGCCAAAAAAAAGTGCTCCACAACGCCCTGTGACAGGTTAGGTTTAGGGATGGTTTTGGTCAGGGCACAATTTCGCAATTTCGCCAGATACAATGCAGGGAACATAGGACCCTTTTTTAGAAAAAGGGTCCTAAGTTCCCCGGTCGCATACAAAGACCCAGGAACAACCGGGGAACATAGGACCCGGGGAACATAGGACCCGGGGAACATAGGCACGCTCCCGCCTGCAGATAGCAACATTTTGGTGTCCTTTGGGAAAATATTTAGAAAGAAGACAAAAGTACACACAGTTGTACAACTATTATCTTTATGATCTTTTTTTTGTTAGTTTCTCTGTTACTGTGTGTGGCCAATTAAGCGACTTTTGGCCATACCTGGCTGGTGACATTTAGCGACTTTCTGGTTGATGTTAAGATTAATAATAGCAACAGTTCTCTTCATCTTAATGCAATTTATTGTGTCTGTCTCTCCACATTTTGCCATTAGGTACTTTGAGCTCTTGTTGGTCAGTCACTCTAAGGTACATTGTTGCTGCCATCATAGCTAGCAAGCTGCCTGCAGATAGCGACATTTTGGTGTCCTTTGAGAAATATTAAGAAAGAAGACAAAAGTACAAGACATTGTACGATTACTATCTTTTTAAAATTATTTGTTTCACTGTGTGATTGACCGACTTTGCCGCTAGATTTCGCGTCTTTTGGCCATACCTGGCTAGCGACTAAAAACATCATTTAGCGACTTTTTGGTTGTGAAGATAAGTGGTAAAAGCAGATCTTCCTGTTGGTCTTCCCACATTTTGCCATTTGGTACTTTGCACTCTTCTTGGTCACTCCAAGGCATTTGTCCCTGCCTTCAGCTAGTCACTTGGCTCTTTTGGAATATATTTCACTGTAATTGGCTCTCTCTCTCTCTTTCTCCTCAGTACAAATCAGCCTGTTCCCTTGCCATTCATCACTGACCACTCTGCTCTCCTGTCTGTCAGACATTATTGCTGCTTGCAGATAGCTTGGGGTCCTTAGAGAAAATATCAGAAGAGAAAAGTACACAATTATCTTAATTATCTTTTTTATTCAGTCAGTCCTTCAGTGAGTCCCAGTGTGTTGGCGATTAAGCAACGTTGGCATTCAATTAGCGACTTTTGGCCATACATGGCTGGCGACTCAAAAAACTAGAAAAAAAGTACAAAAAGTTGTACAATTAATATCTTTATTATCCTTAATTCCCCTGAATCCTAGAGTGTGTTGCAATTAAGCAACTTTGCTGCTAGGTTTAGCGACTCTTGTTTTGGGCATACCTGGCTAGCGACTACAAACATTATTCAGCAACTTTTTGGCTGTTAAGATTAACGTTAATAAATTAAATCCTAATACAATTTATTGTGTTGGTCTCGCCATCTTGCTATTAGGTACTTTGAATTCTTGTTGGTCTCTGCTAAGGTATCTGGCTGTTGTTTTTGCCTTCAGTTAGTCACTTGGCTCTGGAATATATTTAACTGTACTTGGCTCTCTCTTTCTCCTCAGTACAAATCAGTCTGTTCCCTTGCCATTTAGACATTTTCTTGATTGGATCATCACTGACCACTCTGCTCTCCTGCTGTCTATCAGACATTGTTGCTCCCATCATAGCTAGCAAGCTGCCTTGGTGTCCTTTGTGAAAATATTTAGATAGAAGACTAAAGTGCACAAAGGTGTACAATTATTATCTTTTCAAAATATTTGTTTCACTGTCAGTGTGATTGACCGACTTTGCCGCTAGATTTCGCGTCTTTTGGCCATACCTGGCTAGCGACTGAAAACATCATTTAGCAACTTTTTGGTTGTGAAGATAAGAGGTAAAAGCAGATCTGCCTGTTGGTCTTTCCACATTTTGCCATTTGGTACTTTGCACTCTTGTTGGTCACTCCAAGGCATTTGTCCCTGCCTTCAGCTAGTCACTTGGCTCTTTTGGAATATATTTCACTGTAATTGGCTCTCTCTCTCTTTCTCCTCAGTACAAATCAGTCTGTTCCCTTGCCATTTAGACATTTTCTTGATTCGATCATCACTGACCACTCTGCTCTCCTGCTGTCTATCAGACGAATCAGTTGATTCTCTGCTCTCAATTGTCTATGCTAGTAAGCTGTTATTCTCTGCTTTGGAGTGTTGATGCTGGGTTGCTAGTTTTCTAAATCACCTCACACACTTGAAGGAAGCAGCACCGATCATAAACACACAAACAAACTCACACACACACACACACACACACACACACACACACACACACACACACACACACACACACACACACACACACACACACACACACACATATAGTTGGTTTATCTGTTGTGATAGGCAAAGAGCCAATGTGCAAAGAAAGAAGGGAAATATGGATCATAAACGTTTAAGTGGAGGAGCTAGAAAAAAAATTCAGCAAGAAAAGAAAAAAAAGGAATCAGTTTTACTTGAGAGTGTTCCAAATATCTCCAGCTTCTTCAGTACAAAGACATCTGCTGAAAGCAATTCTATAAATGCTACTGCAAATTCAGCTAAGGTTAGCAATGCACCTGAGCTAGCATGTAGCTCCCAAGATCCTGAGACCACTACAAGTGTAGACACTGAACCAAATGCTTCTGATGCTTATGATTCAACCAATTCAGCAGTAGCCAGTTGCTCGGATGAATGTGAGGTCACTGCACCTCTGGACAGCATAGAAAATGAGCTGAATCTTTCTTCAACACCATCTACAGTGACAACTCTACCTAGTGATCCCGCTAAATGGGCTGAGACCCTCACTGAGTCAATGAAGGAAGTTCTTATTCAAAGAGGTGCAAAATCATTTCACAACCGTCACAGCCATTATCCAGCTTCTGTGAGGAACAGTGGGCTAGGAGGCAAAACCCGATGCCTAAACAATGAACATTTTACTTCACACTTGCCCAATGGACAACGAGTACAAAGAGAGTGGCTGATGTACTCTCCCTCTACTGGTAATGTTTACTGCTTTGCATGCAAACTGTTTTCCCCAAAAACGCATTCTTTTGTGACAGGCTATTGTGATTGGAAACACTCAGAAAGATTTGGTGAACATGAGCGAAGTGCTGAGCACATAACCTGCATGCAAGCAGTCTTGAACCGCGCCAAAGGTGCCACAGTTGATGCAGACCTGTTCAAACAGTTTCAGGCAGAGAGCAGCTATTGGAGGCAGGTGTTACAAAGAGTTGTTGCAGTCATTAAATTCCTTGCAGAAAGGGGCCTTGCATTTAGGGGTAAAAATGAATCGTTAGGGTCTCCTCTCAATGGGAACTACCTTGGTATTCTGGAGGTCCTGGCTGAATTTGATCCCTTTCTAAAGGATCACATCAGAAAGTTTGGGCAGATGGGTCGAGGTAATACCTCATATCTGTCCTCCACCATTTGTGAGGAATTCATTGAATTGATGGGTGCAAAAACCAAACAGGCTATAGCAGATGAACTGCAAGCAAGCAAATACTACTCTATCATTGTGGATTCAACCCCAGATTTATCTCATGTGGACCAATTGACATTCATATTCCGTTTTGTGAGCAAAGAGGGCAGTGTTGTTGAACGCTTTGTGGGTTTTGAGCCCATTACTAGCCATACAGGTGAAAGTTTGGCTAACTGTGTCATGTCTGTGTTGGAAAATCTAGGGTTAGAGCTGTCAAATTGCAGGGGGCAGGCTTATGATAATGCCAGCAACATGTCAGGGAGGTATAATGGGTTGCAGGCTCACTTAAAGAAAAGCAACCCATTAATACACTATATTCCATGTGCAGCTCACTCTTTGAATTTGGTGGGAGTCAACAGCATTGACAGATGTGGAAATGAAGTCTCTAAGTATTTTGACTTGATTCAGTCTATTTACAACTTCACAACTGCATCCACACACCGATGGGACAGGGTATTTGGCAATTCCAACATAGATCTCACACTTAAAGCTTTATCCAACACGCGTTGGAGTTGCCGTGCAGAATCTACCAAAGCACTGTGGCAGAACTACAGTAAAATAAAAGCAGCACTACAGGTTATTTCCACTGATGACACAGAGAAACGAGACACACGAACTGAAGCTGACAGTCTAGTGCGGAAGCTGGATTCACTTGAGATGGCCTTCATGGCAGGCTTTTGGGACACTGTTCTGTCCAGATTTCAGGCCACAAGTCTGCAACTTCAAAAAGCAGACATGGACCTTGGTACAGCAGTTAGATTGCTGGAATCTCTGCGCACCTTTGTTCTCTCCCAAAGAGATCTATTTGATCATTTTGAGCAGAAAGCCTTAAACATGTTGGGTGGCACCCCATCTTACAGGGCTGAACGGACGAGGAAACGTAAAAAGTTTGCTGATGAATCAGCATCCCCAGATGTTGTGCTTGAGGGAAGGCAACTGTTTCAAATAGAGACATTTATTGCCTCTATTGATCAACTGAGTTCAAGCCTTAATCACCGTCTGGAGGCATACAAACATCTGAACAATTTGTTCAGTGTCCTTTTCTCTTTGGATACAGAGTCCAATGCTTCAGTCCTTCACAAGGCCAAGATTCTCACTGAATCATACCCATCTGACCTCAATGAAAGTCTTGGACAGGAGCTTATACAGTTCAAATCTTTTATACAGCTCAACAACACTGATGAGGAGAGGACCCCTTCAGGACTGCTCAAAACAATAATACATTTTGGACTACAGCCTACGTTTCCTAATACATACATTGCGCTACAGATTTTTCTCACTCTACCGGTCAGTAACTGTGAGGGAGAACGCTCATTCTCTCTTTTGTCAAGAGTAAAAAATGAGCTGCGCACAAGAATGACTCAGAAAAGATTAAATGCGTTATCTCTAATGGCAATTGAGAGTGAGCTGACAAGAGAGTTGGACTTCAATGATGTGGTGGATGATTTTGCAAAATTGAAAGCACGAAAGAAACCCCTTGCTTAAAGGTGCACTGTGTAAGATTTTTAGGTTATTTCCAGAATTCACCCATTCACTAATGTTAGGCTACCTGTTTTCATGAATACTTACCACCACCATAAAATTCTAAGTATCCATTATGACTTGGAGAATTGCACTTTTGCCATTTCTGGGAAGTGTCACCTGGATTGTGAAGATAGGATTGACTTTAGGCAGAAGCTTGGTGCTTTCTCTGGCAAACTGAACCTCAAGCTTCATTCTCTGCAGCTTTGCATTCTTGTGCAGACTTTCATCCACAAGGAACTTTTCAACTTCCCCACTATCGTGAAGGGGCCATCAAAAGATTTCAGTGTGTCCAGCATGTCTAGTCTCTTACTCTCCTTTCTTTGAGCCATCTCTTGTTTCTCATCTGCCCTACTCTCGAATTTTGCCTTCATGAATTTACTCCAGTTGAGTTCAACCTCCCTTTTTGCTTGTGCTGCTGCCTTGAAACCTCTGAAGCTCCTGGCTCTTCTGTAAAATTATTGACCTATTGACTGCGTTCAGTGTGCCCAACTTCTTCAGTTTGTAGTCCACCTTGCCACATTGTCTCTCCATCCCAATGTTGTGCACAGGGGTGCCATCAATGTTACTAGCCTGTTCACTGACAGGGTCCATTGGGAAGGTCTCCTCATCCATCCTCTGCCTGGCCAGGACAGTCTTCAGATGGGGCAGCATGAGATCTGTCAGCTGCTTCACTTCATCCAAGTATTCGGCAGCCACGTCTGACACTGAGTTCAGGACATGTCCAGTGCCTGTCCAGCCACTATAGCATTCTTGGAAATGGGCTATCTTGACCTGCATGCAGCCCTTGTACCATGAACTGGCCTACACCTTTCTTTGTGGTGCTCTCCGATGCATGTTATCATTTTACCTTTCTCCTTCTCCTCAAGCTTAACCACAAATAGATACAGACTTTGAGCCTCAATTTGCTGCACAGCTGCCGTTATGCCAATGTGTTTTCCTAAGATATTATTTTATTTTTAATGATAGAAGGGAGGAAAAGGGGGCAAAAATCATGTCCGATTTAGTTTTTTGGGTGGGTTGGGGGGTTTATTTCATGATAGCTACCAACTTCCAATACATAATATCTCTCAAATGACCCAATGCACCATCACTGAAGTGGGCGTAATCATTTTCAAAAATGTTTATTTTTAGGCCATTTATCCCCTCCCCCTGTGTCTGTGTGAAACCTGTGCTTGTCAGTGTCTGTGTGGTATACCTAATAGTGTGTGTGCAGTATGTGCACTCTTCTGTACAGTACAGTGTGCATGTCTGTTCACAGTATACAGTATTTCTTGCATAGTGCGTGCGTGTGTGTGCGCCCACACGCGCGGGGGGTTGAGGGGCCAAGACCATGTCAGGCCCAGGGGGCCAAAATTTCTTAATCCGCCCCTGGCTATCATAACAGCATGACTGCAAATTGTTAGTTGTTTCTCTTGAGTGAGTAACAAGCCTGAACAGCAGACCATTTTCTCGGGCTGATAAGCACTTTTTATTGTTAAAAATATTTAAAAATACATATGTTCTGTTCTTGTTCTCGTTTTTGGCTTAACAAAATTGAACTTTGAGCAAGCTGCAAACAGCTCCCCTAACTTTCAACAACAACAAAAATGTTCAATGTAAGATGTTCAATCATATTCCCATTTTCCTCGGATTTACGTCAAATGATGTCCCTGTCTGAATGTGCACCATACACACAACATTGCAAATGTGTATATGTACATCATTAAGCCCATGTTTCTTTTCCAGACCAAAGCTGCAGAGATAATCCACCAGAGACTTCATCCCTCCTCTCTGACATACACACATCAGCAAGTGATCACATTTGACACTCAACATACGTACACTCAATAAAGACAGCGTACATACATATATACATACATACACAAAATATGTGCATTTTTAATATATATTTCTTTACAAAAGCAGACATGAGCCAGAAACAAGCCTGCATCTTCCTCAAAGGGGCGTCGAGGAGACAAGTAAGTCACATTTCAAGGAATTACAAGCAAAATATTCAAAGAGACAAGCTAAAAGTTCAACTTAATACATTTTTTGCAGAAATATGGTGTTGTGTTTATGGCTAAATTTGTGTATTAAAATGGGGGAATAATAATAAAAACAAATGCAAATCTATGATACATATATATGTGTATATGTATTATTATTATTATTATTATTATTATTATTATTATTATAGGCATCCGTCCGTCAGTAGTGACGATGGGTTGCGCCTGGGGGAAGTCTTCCTCCCACCGTCATAGTTGGCGCCAATCGGGTGGAGCTTAGGACTGCCAGCTTCCGTGTTGTTTCCTCCCTTTAGGGGGGAGGCTGGAGTGACCTCTCCGTGGCGCATGCCTGGGCAGAAAATATGGAGATCCTGGGTTGCCCAGTCATCAAGGTCCCCCTCTCGGCCGTGTCGATGTGGCCCAGAGGAAAGCAAGGCAATACGTCTGGCATCGGCTTGGCTGCAGGAGCTGCCGGCAGGGGGTCAGCAATGACACCCAGCCACCTCAGGGGCTCCACTCCTGATTTTCTGTCTGGGTTTACTCCCATAGCCTTTCCTTCTCCCAAAGGTACCACAAGGCAGCAGGTATATGTATATGTACTGTGTATATGTATATACATGTGTATATATACTTCTATGTATTTATATACAAATCCCGTTTCCATATGAGTTGGGAAATTGTGTTAGATGTAAATATAAACGGAATACAATGATTTGCAAATCATTTTCAACCCATATTCAGTTGAATATGCTACAAAGACAACATATTTGATGTTCAAACTGATAAACTTTTTTTTTTTTGCAAATAATCATTAACTTTAGAATTTGATGCCAGCAACACGTGACAAAGAAGTTGGGAAAGGTGGCAATAAATACTGATAAAGTTGAGGAATGCTCATCAAACACTTATTTGGAACATCCCACAGGTGTGCAGGCTAATTGGGAACAGGTGGGTGCCATGATTGGGTATAAAAAAGCTTCCCAAAAAAAAAAAAAGCTCAGTCTTTCACAAGAAAGGATGGGGTGAGGTACACCCCTTTGTCCACAACTCCGTGAGCAAATAGTCAAACAGTTTAAGAACAACGTTTCTCAAAGTGCAATTGCAAGAAATTTAGGGATTTCAACATCTACGGTCCATAATATCATCAAAAGCAGGGGTCCCCAAACTACGGCCTGCGGGCCGGATTCGGCCCCCCAGCATCCAAAATCCGGCCCACAGGAGTTAATATATTTTTTTTTTAAATACTAATCCATTTTCTACCGCTTGTTACTCTCGGTGTCTCCCAGCCGCTCAGGCAAATCATATTGTCTAAAAATGAATTTTCCCATTGATAACGTGACAATGTTAAATGTTGATGAACATCAATGTTAATTGATGTTAAATGACAAAACAGATTATAAAGACAATGTATATATGTATGTAATATATGTATGTATGTATGTATGTATATATATATATATATATATATATATATATATATATATATATATATATATATATATATATATATATATATATATATATATATATATATATATATACATACATACACACACACACACACAGCCTGGCCCCCGGCCAATTTTTTTTAACCCAATGTGGCCTCCGAGTCAAAAAGTTTGGGCAGCCCTGATCAAAAGGTTCAGAGAATCTGGAGAAATCACTCCACGTAAGCGACATGGCCGGAAACCAACATTGAATGACCGTGACCTTCGATCCCTCAGACGGCACTGTATCAAAAACCGACATCAATCTCTAAAGGATATCACCACATGGGCTCAGGAACACTTCAGAAAACCACTGTCACTAAACACAGTTTGTCGCTACATCTGTAAGTGCAAGTTAAAGCTCTACTATGCAAAGCGAAAGCCATTTATCAACAACATCCAGAAACGCCGCCGGCTTCTCTGGGCCCGAGATCATCTAAGATGGACTGATGCAAAGTGGAAAAGTGTTCTGTGGTCTGACGAGTCCACATTTCAAATTGTTTTTGGAAATATTCGACATCGTGTCATCCGGACCAAAGGGGAAGCGAACCATCCAGACTGTTATCGACGCAAAGTTGAAAAGCAGCATCTGTGATGGTATGGGGGTGCATTAGTGCCCAAGGCATGGGTAACTTACACATCTGTGAAGGCACCATTAATGCTGAAAGGTACATACAGGTTTTGGAACAACATATGCTGCCATCTAAGCGCCGTCTTTTTCATGGACGCCCCTGCTTATTTCAGCAAGACAATGCCAAGCCACATTCAGCACATGCTACAACAGCGTGGTTTCATAAAAAAAGAGTGCAGGTACTTTCCTGGCCCGCCTGCAGTCCAGACCTGTCTCCCATCAAAAATGTGTGGCGCATTATGAAGCGTAAAATACGACAGCTGAGACCGCAGACTGTTGAACGACTGAAGCTCTACATAAAACAAGAATGGGAAAGAATTCCACTTTCAAAGCTTCAAGAATTTGTTTCCTCAGTTCCCAATCGTTTATTGAATGTTGTTAAAAGAAAAGGTGATGTAACACAGTGGTGAACATGCCCTTTCCCAACTACTTTGGCACGTGTTGCAGCTATGAAATTCTAAGTTAAATATTATTTGCAAAAAAAAATAAAGTTTATGAGTTTGAACATCAAATATCTTGTCTTTGTAGTGCATTCAATTGAATATGGGTTGAAAAGGATTTTCCAATCTTTGTATTCCGTTTACCGGTATATTTACAACTAACACAATTTCCCAACTCATATGGAAACGGGGTTTTTATATACAGTATGTATATTTTTTTGTTGATGTTTTTTTTTTTTGTTTTTCTTTTTCTAATTTAGAAATTATGCACATCTGGAAGTGTTAAATAGAAAAATAATAGTGGAGTCTTCTTACATATTGACGTTAGCTCTCAGATATAAGGTGTTGTTATATGTTATTAATCACACAACAAAAATATTCTAATATTAATTTTTTTTTTGGACACAATTTCAATACAGTACTGTTTTATATAACATTTACCAAGAAGTGTCCAGGGGGTTTATGGTATTTTTTATTTTTTTGTCATAAAAAAATACAATCATGTGTGCTTACGGACTGTATCCCTGCAGACTGTATTGATCTAATGTAGGAACCAGAAATATTAATAACAGAAAGAAACAACCCTTTTGTGCGAATGAGTGTGAATGAGTGTAAATGGGGGAGGGAGGTTTTTTGGGTTGGTGCACTAATTGTGAGTGTATCTCGTGTTTTTTATGATGATTTAATAAAAAAATAGAAAAAATGTTTTTTTTTAATTTCTTGTGCGGCCCGGTACCAATCGATCCACGGACAGGTACCGGCCCGCGGCCCAGTGGTTGGGCACCACTGCTCTACAGTAGACATTTTGGTCTATTTAGTTTGTCAGAGTTACAGGAGTGCTCTGCTGTTTTTAAGGACCTACTACAAAAAAGCTAGTCATAGATACATTTCCAACAGCACTCTAGTGCAGTGATTCTCAAACTGTGGTACATGTTCCAGTAGTGGTACACGGGCTCCATCAGCGGTGCGCCAAAGAAACACTGTATTAAAGTGCAGTGTTTTGTTTTTCGATATTTAAACACAGTGTTACTGTTCAAACTGTGTGTTACAGTGACCAAAAATTATACAAAAATACCTGTTAAATAAAGCCTCTGCATTGTTTTTTAATGAATACTTAGGCCTACTACGCTACTGTAGTTCAATGTCGATCATCATGGTGGTACTTGCAGAGTCAAGTTTTTTCTGGGGTGGTACTTGGTGAAAAAAAGTTTGAGAATCACTGGTCTAGTGCAGGGCCGTAACCAGGATTTGACAAATACAGAGGTCAAAAATTTGGTGGTCCAAAAGGAGATTTTGAAAGGCTGAAATCATGGGTATCCAGCAGCATATAAACATTACCTTCAGCAACACAATTAACAATCCACTTTTTTAATTACTATGCTGACATTTAATGTAATAAACAGCTTTAATATCATTAAAACATCAATTTGAAAACTTAACATCATTTATACCTTGACATGGAATTGAACCCACGGTCTCTACTTTGTAGCTTTAGTCCTAATGACACGTGCCACCAAGAGTTATGAGGCAAAATTTGTCTTCATGTTCTAATCAGGGACAGTGCTTCGGAGTAAAATTTCATGTGAAGCGCCTCGTCATTAAGTAGTTTACATTTGAAGTGCGCTTTTTCTCACAAAACGGGCCCAAATCGTTAAAACAAATTGTACACTCCTATTATTGTTTTATATTTTAATTGATAATAGTATAAAATTTGTACTTGAAAAACAGTGCAGTTGCTTAAACAGTGCCTGAACTGGTACTTGAAACATTAAAAACATGCACATTTTTTGTAAAAAAAACCCAAACAAACAATAAAATATTAATTTCTTAGAGGGGACTGCAATTTTTGGGAATTTGGCCTATCATTTGCAGTCCTTATGTAAGACAAGGACACATATGTTTTTCTTTTTTTATGCTTTGTAAATCGTAAATAAACGTTAGCAAAAGTCAGTTAACTATTGAGTCACGGGAAGTCGCTATATTCCGCCTATTCAGCGGTCTAAAAAATATCCAAACCCCTCCATCAACGTTTTATATCCATGCTATAAGTATATATGTAATGTAGTAACAGGCACATTCATAATAACGTAATGTAATTACGTATTTTGCTCATTTCAAGCATACGGCGACGCATTCATTTCACAGACGTATCTCAACATTTGCTTTTCCCTTCAATGACAAATCTACTATTCACGGCATTTGTGAGAGACAACAAGGACTACTTTGAAACAATTTATGATCCACAACCTAAAAATGTTTAGCCTAAATATAAGAAGGATGAGCAACAAGTTTTAGAAGCTGTGTGCAAAACAGATGCAGCTTGAGTTAAACCTAAGTATACTACGAACATAACAAACAAACACTCTACAGTGTCTGCTCTCACTGGGATGCCAACTGGTGGAATGTTCATATCTTCCCGTTTAGATGAAGAATTAATCATAATCCCCACAAAAGGTTGAAAAATAAAACTTCCTGCTAACAATCTTTTTGTGTCTTTGTCAAAGTTGACCACTTCTCGATTTGTTAGTTAGCTCTGTTATACATGCTCCGCAAAATTTCGATTAACAATAATAATAATCAGGTCACAAGATATAAATGGACTATTGTTGGCGTTTTTTGGATGGTTATTTAGATGGCTTTGTGGGCATAATACAGTTGCTCCTATTGACTCCATTGTTAGCTGAATTTTGTTTTTACGTTTATTTACAATTTAGAATGCATATACAAAAGAAGATCATATATGTGTTTGTCTTACATAGGAATTTTGAATATCAGGCAAAATTTACAAAAAAAAATTGTCGTTCCCCTTTTTGGAACTTTGTGACATTCAAGCTGAATAGACTAGCAGTTTCAATACTTTATTTATATAAATCAAACGTAATACTTTCAAAAATGAATAATAAAATCCACAACAAAATGTCATATCTTTTGCAGCAATACAGAAAAATTTTTGCAGCAATACAGAACATAGAGAAAGTGCCAAAAGTGACTCTTGCAATTATTGATGGTCATAAATCCGTGGGTTCCTGAAAGTCACTAGCCATAACCGACCCTGGTGCATAATAAGGGAGTGCTCTGTTTTTGCTGTGGCTAGCTTAGTGCTGCAAAACTAACGGTGTTATGATGGCTGCTGTTGGCGTGCTAAGGCTCGTAATTAAGTTTAAAACGAGCTTCAGACTCTGTGTACTTCTGTCAGGACACTACAGTACTTAGAGGGAACCTATAATGCAAAACCAACTTTTCTTACCGAGTGGTACTTGCTTTTGTGTATTTGGGATCCCCATAAGTCTCGAAAATGTGAAATATAACAGTGGAAGTGTTACAGGCCTCGCACTGAGTAGCCTGGTCCCAGTGTTCGATGTGGTGTGTCCTGTTTTATAGGAATAAAAACGAGACACAAAAGGCTTGATTGCGTTGTCATCGCAAGGTGTGACCTGACTCTTTTATTAAACATTTCTTGATTTCTTTACTCTCATTTGCATATTGTGCTTTTATTCACATCCAAATGGTTTCGATAATGTAATTTCAGTTCTACATTTGTTCATTCACATCGTTAAACAATCTCATCTTCGACTTTTGAAATGATAAAACAAATCCACAAAAACATGGAGGATTGATCGTTACATACCCCAACACTATCTTTCTGTGTATAAGCATCACGTAACGGTACTGTTGCTTTAATAAACCTCTTCATCTTACATGTTTGTACTGTATCCTGACATTGCTTCTTTTTTAATATTGCTGCTTTCTTGAATGTTTTTTTCTATATTGTCACTGTCATTATAAATCAATTACAATTACATTGTTACCTGACTATACCTATAAAACTTCTTAACAATCACAGTTTAACTTCAAGAAATCCACTGCCGCCGCCATTCCTGCCCAACCACGCGCTCGCACACAAAGGGAGACATCGCTTATTGAACGTTACAAATTTCATCACAAATACACACTTTTAAACAACATTATTCGATATTTCTATATTCAGAAACGCTTATAATTGCTTGGAGACAAATGTGTTAATATTATCACACTTTACCGACCTGTTTTATAGTAATAAAAGGAAGACACAAAGTGCTTGATTGCGTTGTCATCGCAGGGTGTGACCTGAATGAGACCAGGAAGCACTAATAAGCACCTCCCATTTCCCTCCTTTCCTATATGAGTGCTCCCTCTGCTGGCGTGGCGGAATAACATGTCTTGTGGCATTCAGCTTGGAAACATACACTTGTACTGTGACTTTAGATATGAAAATACCTTGAACTAAATTAGGATACTCTATTTACACATTCATTTTACAAAACAATTGTGACTACTAATTGTAAGTGTCACAGAAGCATTGCAGAGATATTTATAGAATAATCTTACCTTCCTTCATACTTTCTCGAAACAAGCCGTTTGAAATTAACTCGTTCAGGTGATATCTCCATATATGGTTTAAATTTACCCGTAGATCCTTGCGCGAATCTGCAAATGTAATCCGACACTGTAGTCAATAAGTTCCTTCTTTTTTCTTCAGACTGACTTGTACATGGTCATGCATCCTCTGCTGTTGCCATTTCTAATACAAAGTAACGTATATCTCCAAATGATATCTGTCAATAGACTGCATATAGAAGTGTTAAGAACTAAAACATTGCTGGCGGGGAGAAAACGCAGTCAAAGTGGAGCCACGTAACTAAGACCAAAACGGCGCATCCTTAAGATACAGTCAGGAAGCTGCTTGAAAACGGTCTGTAAAACATAATCAATGCAACATTTTGACAAGAGAACCACCATTACATGTTATGTAAACCACAAGGAAGTGTTTTAAATGTAGAAAAAAATAACAATATGACCCCTTTCAGAGACGTTACTTGCACAATATCACCGTCAAGCAAGTGTTGCAGGTTGCTGGCCTGACTTTTTACAAGCTGCAGAATGTGTGTTACCGTCATCAATGTTAACCGAGGTTTACCTAGTGGACCGGGAAGCTGTGTGGCCCCAGCTGCCGGCAGTATACCGTAGAGTTTTATTTTCTCATGGAAGGTCATACAGGAATTGGAAGACGCTCGTGGGAAGGAAGAACGAAATGGCGGAGTTTCCTGAAGAAAGCAGGAATTGTTGTCAGATATAAAGTTTATAGGTGAACTTAATTTGACGGTCTCTAAACTTTTGAATGCACAACTGTTCAAAGTTTCAGTACGTTTTGCACAACTTGCTGTTTTCTAATAAGGACAATCCATTAATGGGCCAATAATTTTCCTGGTTCAAATAAAGTTGGCCAAATTCCTTGGCAGTCAGCATCTTGATTGACATCATGAGACCGAGACAAAGCCTAACAGTTGATCAACAGTACTTTGCCAGTCCAAGACTTCAAACAGGATGTTACTAAAGATAATTGGCCACTGTATGTCGGGACAAGTGACAAAAATAAATACTGTTCAGTATGCTTTTCTGTAAAAATACTTTAATAAAATGCACCTGTTGTACATTTTACAGTTAAGCTGCTTGTTAGAGAATAGCAAGTTGTGTAAAAAGCATACTTGCCAACCTTGAGACCTCCGAATTTGGGAGATGAGGTTGCGGGGTTGAGGTTGGCGGGGTTTGAGGGGGGCGGGGGTGTATATTGTAGCGTCCCGGAAGAGTTAGTGCTGCAAGGGGTTCTGGGTATTTTTTATGTTGTGTTTATGTTGTGTTACGGTGCGGATGTTCTCCCGAAATGTGTTTGTCATTCTTGTTTGGTGTGGGTTCACAGTGTGGCGCATATTTGTAACAGTGGTAAAGTTGTTTATACGACCACCCTCAGTGTGACCTGTATGGCTGTTGATCAAGTATGCTTGGCATTCACTTATGTGTGTGTTAAAGCCGCATGTATTATATGATGGGGCCTGCACGCTGTTTGTATAGAGGAAAAGCGGACGTGACGACAGGTTGTGGAAGGACACTAAAGGTAGTGCCTTTAAGGCACGCCCCCAATATTGTTGTTCGGGTGGAAATCGGGAGAATTTCAGGAGAATGGTTGCCCCGGGAGATTTTCGGGAGGGGCGCTGAAATTCGGGAGTCTCCCGGGAAAATCGGGAGGGTTGGCAAGTATGGTAAAAAGTACTGAAACAGTTGGACATGTGCAAGGGTTTTGAATTAAGTTCACCTGTAAAATGTATACTGCATAATATAAATGTTAGGTACATCTTGAAATTTCACCCAAAAGCTGCATATCGCTTATGTTTTCTGAGTAGTTTATAATTATTTATTTTTAGAATTGCGGGCTCTCTATGTGCCCTAAGTGGCTGCTTATGCCACTGGGGGCCCCCAAACATTGAGAACATCAGTGATAACATTCAAACATCAAGTAGTTTTACTGAAGTATGGAGAAGGGGTAAGATAAGATGCAAGTAAGCGTATGCTACTTCCTACTCCTTTTCGTATATGTTTGGATGGTATATATACATAAACTTGTGCATTGCTATATTCTAATATCAAGGGCTGTCTTCTTCTTATAGTTGATTCTGATTTGCTAAATTTTGCCCACAGTTGATGATCAGTTGAATCAATGTTTTTTAAAGAGAGCGATAAACAGATTGTGAAATATGGTAGTAATTATACTGATGGATCACTAGGTGTCAGTAACACCACATTAATGTGAATCTAGCCACTATCTGGTGATTCCTTTAAAGTGGTAGTGGTATCAGTTTATTTTGAACAATGCAATACAGCCCATATGTTCAGTTTTTTATTATAGCATGTCCGAAAAGGTATATTAGGAGTGAACTAAAGAAACTTATTTTTAAAAATTCAGAGTTTCTTTTAAGTGAACAAAACAGTGATCACATTTGCGACTTTTTCCACCTGAAAAAAGTTGCAACCACTCGGATAAACAAACAAATACGGTAGCGATTGCATAGTTTAGTGAGGTCCTCGGCTCTGGTGCATCGCAGAGAAGAAATCAAACTTAACCCTTAGATGCATAAGTGGGTTAAAAATGACCCGGTGAGGTTGTTTTCTTGAAATATCTTTGTAATGAAAAATTGTTAACATTTCATATTCCGGGTATTCCTCAAAAAACATGTTTTTGAAATAATTCCATTTACATTTCTAACTTACCTTTTAAAAATTTTAAGAAATTGTAGTTTTTGTACTACTACCCCAAGCTTCCATAAGTGGGTCACAAATGACCCACATGCATTTTCTTTGGAATCCAATGGGAACCTTCAATTCTTATCAGCTGTGGCTGTCTGGAATAAATTAACTGTGGACCACACAGACTATATCAGAAGTTTGACCCTTCAGGAAGACTATTTTACACAGCAAGAGCTGATACATGTAAGTATTATTGTCATATAGTATCGTGTGTGTGTGTCTTTCATGACTTATTCACTGCTTTTATTTATCAACGGATTAGCCTACTTTATAACTAGCTAACACTAGCTAGCTAACTAAGTTAGCTAACATTACTATTTGTATTGTGTTTGTGCGTGTGAAAGAGTGTTAGTATTATTCATCAATAAATTAGCCTACTTTACAACTAGCTAACACTAGCTAGCTAGCATTACTATATGGCATTTAGTGTGTATGTGTGTGTAAATGAGTGCTACATATTGATCTATTGAAAACATTGGCCCATGGTGCTGTGGTACAACATAATTGACATCGCCACCCTGAATTCCTACACCTTTTTCACGGCTCAGCACCCAGATTTCAAGAGCGGCATCACCAATGCACGACGGATCTTCCTCAAAGAGCTGTCAAAGGAGCTTGTCACCCCACACATGAGGAGTCGACTGGAAGGCTGCCCCCAACTGCAAACCCCTTTTTTTGAAGCAATGGAAAGGTGTCGGGTGACAAAAGCCAAAATCCAGCCACAGGAGAGAAGCAGACGGGGTCAACCAAAGAGAAAGAGGTGTCAAATCTGCCCAAGTAACAAAGATCGCAAAGTTAACAACAGGTGTGGGAAATGCAATGTACCTGTGTGCAATGATCACAGCCAGAAACAGGTAGTTTGTCTGAACTGCATACAATGATGAGACAAGGCAAAACAGGGAAAAGAAAGAGGAACTGTCAATGACTGGACATACATACACACACGCACACACAATGGATGTTCAAATTTTTTCTATTGCTGTTCTGGGTAAAAAAAAATGTAAATTGTGAAGAATAAAAGTGAAGAATAAAGATATTTCAAACATGAAATCATTCTTGTGTGGTCCTAAATATATTACAAAATATTATACAAGTGATTATTCTTCACCAAAATGACAACAAATGGCATGAAAACACGTTGATTCTAACATGGGTCATTTTTGACCCACTTGTGGAAGAGTGTAGGGTCCAGTCACTCGTGCATCTAAGTTAAATAGAGGAAGTAAAAGTTTAACAAAGTTTCTGTATGTTAACATGTGGCAGGATCATTACCATTGACAGAGGAAAACTACACTTCTGGTGCAAGGTACTATGTCTAAATTTAGATGCACACTATTTATATTTTCAATAACTAGTGACATTTGAAACCTTGGCGGGTTCACTTTGATTAGCTACTTACAAATCAAATCCTCGTAATATTGAAGACCGAAATGGAGCCACAAACTACATTTTATTTTGTGCCACAAAAACTAGCCAACCTTGGTTATGGATGTGAGTGAAAAGTGCAAGGGGGCAAAAGTTGTTTGGTGACACCTGTGGTTAGCATGTATACATTTCCAAGACACCCATCTTTTCAGAATTTTTTATACAGTAAGAAATACCATCTTATAGATGCGTCAAGACTGTTTATTTTACAAATCACATACGCATTACTACATTGTACTAAACATTAGCATAATTCCCTATCAAATATACTGTAACTCATTTTTTTAGTATGGGATGTGACGGTGGTCAAAGACAGTGACACCCTCTCAGGCCGTCCCGTGGGCCTGATGCCATGCATCCCTGTTACCGGCCCCTTGGCAGTTAGGATGGCATCCGCATGCTGCATCCACATCCCAGCAACAGCGTCACAGATTTGGGCCTACTAACTCAAGTCCCCGGCCAATCACACATCGACAAAGCCAATTCATAGCAGAGGTAGCCAATAGTTGTCCTTGATGTTGCTGAGTTGTCATCCCTCCAAGATGGAAATTCCTTTAAACCCACTATATACACAACACATGCAGACAGTATAGTGGGAGACTCCCACTGGGAGTGTGTACATACTTTCAAAAATGCTGTGGATGAAAATAAAATTAAATTTAAAAAAAATTATCTGTTGCTGTAAAGAAATAGTTCTTTAGTTAAGTATTGTCAATTTTCAAGCATGTATAACGAAACTGTCAAGCAAGCAAGCTTTACTACAGTTTAAACTTTGGTGCACTCGTGTGGTCAATGTGAGTAACTGAGGGTGTGTTATGAGGGTGTGTTATTTTAGTTTTTTCTTGTTTTTACTGTTTTAATGCAGAGACAATATTCTATTTTTTATGTTGTTGTGATACTGTTTTGTTAAAGCAAAAATTAAACCAGTGATACAGTATTAGAACCAAATCTTTATTTATATGTCAAAAGTAGTTCAATAAAACATCCACTGTCTTCATCTGTTCCACTGACAGAATTATTTAGTCTAAAGGAGAAAAAAGCGGGATAAAGTGAGGTCAAATTTCACATTAAATTTGATCATTTGTATACAATGAAAAAATTATGTTAAAAATAGAATTATTATCTATATCTCACCTTAAGCAGGGTGGCCACCACACCATAGATGGTGGAGATGAGAAAGAGGACAAGGAATGTGGCAGACATATACCAGCTTTCCGCATTGATATCTTGGTTAACAACTGCATGAGCAATGTCATCCAAGACGTTGCAATCCGGCAAAATCACTGTGGAATTATTTTTTAAATGAGTTTATTTTTCTGCAAGATAATCATAAATCAGCTCATTAGTACCTGGATTGGTTATATTCAAGGTCAGTGTAACGGTCACATGTGTGACCCTGCAGGTGTGGACCGCCCCAGGTAACAAGTTGACTTGAGACAGACGAAGGCGGCTTTGGATGCTGAACTTCCCATCTGGGCCTCTGCTGGGTTGACTGGTGTTGAAGTCCGACAGCTCATTGGTGTCATCCAGAAACCAGGAGACGTTAACGGACGCGGGACTGAAGCCGAACACCAGACACACCAGTTCACCACGACCCTGGAGCAAGATGGCTGACGGTTGGGTAGGAGTCACTGTGGCTGTGGAGATGAAAGTTGTAAGGAAGTATGTAGTGCAAACACAAAGTCATGTTAAGACTTTTACTCACCAAACACGTCCTCTATAGTGCTCGTAAAAGGACTTTGAGATGACTCATGTCTGACAGCGCAAGAATAGCTGGATTCGTGGTCCTCAGTTTTAGACACATTAATTCTACTGCTCATTGAATAAGTATTGCTGCTGCTGTATTTCCACGAAGGGCTGTTGGTGTAGTCAAGCAATCTTTGACCATCTTTCTCCCAGTACACTATAACGTTATCTGGGAAATATCCAGAAACTAGGCAAGTCAGTGTGAGGTCATCAGACAGTGACAGCTCTGAGATGGTCGGTGGTATTATGTGCACTGTTGGTGGATACAAGTCTGATAAGAGAAACACAAAAACACATTTATAAGTGAAAAGTGATAATAGCGATAATTACAAATAATTATAAAAAGAAACACGACCAAAAACCTCTTAATTGTGCATCGGCCAGAAGTTGGAGACATTATCCATGTTTAGTTTACACTTGAAAAGAGTTTATCTCTCTTAAAGTTTCATTTACATTCCAACACATTCATCCCCGCACGTTAAAAGCATTTGTGAATTTTTGAGAGTTTCTATTGCGGTAATTTTTGTTGGTAAATAAACTGTGATGAGAGATTATCATCACACTTCAACATCTCTAACATGTAAATGCTGCCTCTTTGCTAGGTCAATATTCCAAAAAAGCATCTGTTCTTGATGGTCTTACCCTGGATAAAAAAAGGTGAGCTAAATATATAAATACAAGTAAACTAGAAAGTGGGGACGCTGGTCTGTTGCTAAATGTTCTTATACTACATTACGCAGAAGGCTTAGCGCCGTAGACAGAACCCAGAAGAAGGTGTGAGCTATACACGGGAGGACGACAGTTGTGCGGTTTGAGCAATAAAGTGTTAATAAGTTTTGGTTAGACAGTTACTGTGCGCGTTTTAGCGATGATCAGAAACAAAGTCGATTGGCAAAAATAATAATGATAATCATAATATTATTACTATGATTACATTTGATTGGCAAAAATTACACTGGAGGACAAAATGTGCGGTGACGGTGCGAATTTGCGTGAATTGGCAAATTCCTAGAGGGCACTGAAATATAATATATGATATTATCTTTAACTGTTTTCAGACTTCATTTTAAAATAAATCTAAACTAGTCCAAATTGTAAACATGTATATTATTTAGTTTTTATAATGTTTAAACTCTTCATATTGCAAAAAATATGAACTGAGTTGTTGTTTTTTTTAATTACATTGTGTGTGTGTGTGTGCGTGCGTGCGTGCGTGCGTGTTTGTGTGAGGGTGTGTGTGTGTGCGCGCGTGTGTGCGTGTGTGCGTGCGTGCGTGTGTGCGTGCGTGCGTGCGTGCGTGCGTGCGTGTTCTCTTGTTACTATTACAACCTGGAAAATTCACTGTTTAAACTGCAAAAAGGAGAAATCTAAGTAGGATCAATGTGAAAAGTTTTTTTAAACCTATGTGAAAGACCAACTTTCTTAAGAAACAGCATTTCTTTGTGCTGGTAGCAGATTTTTTTTTGTTTTAAGTATGCGTTTTTAAATTCTTACATTCATACTGTTAATATCAAAATGCAATTTTTGTTTACTATTTAACATTAATACAATTTCCATCTGCTTTAAACCTTCACTAGTTAAAGTCGTAAACCTCAACTATCCTTCATAAAAATAAAAACTGTAAACATTTTTAACTCATGTTGTTTTAGAGAAAAATAAATATTTTCAGTAGACATGCAATGTTATTTTTTAATGTGTAATTGTAACAGTGTCAAAATGCAACATGGCACACACACACACACAGACACACACACATTTGTGCAAACACACTCATACAAATACACACACATACTTGTCCAGGATGAAAAACGATGGTGTGATCGTGCTATCTGGTGGAAATGTGAATATATGTTGAGACAATACCTCTGCTTTTGCTGATGTAGTCCTCATGGCCCTGGTTGGAACACTTGTGTTGTCCCTCACAGGACACTTGTTTATATGCATCCCAGTCATCTGCTGGCACACTGAGGAAGCTCCGTAAGGTCTCTGTACCATTGCTGTGACGAGTCGGCTCCTCCGTGTGGGAATTCTGAGAGTATTTCTTCCCATCTACTTTCCAGGAGATGACAAAATCATGAAGTCGAGGGCCAACCAAAAGACAAGTAATGGTCACCTTGTCCCTCTGCTGAGACTCTGTGAGTGGGGGTCCGTGAACAAACACTCCAACTTGTTGGGATGATATTGGGGTTACTGTAAAATAACATGAAATGTGAGATTAGAAACAAATATTAAGATCCTTTTAAAATCTTTGAACATTTTGTGCCATTCACGGTTTTATTTGCAAGCCATTTTGGTTGTGATGTATCTACTGTATGATTTACAGTAGGTATAATATGCAAGATATTTATTTTTTTATTATTACACTAGTGTTGTAATCTAAAGACTAAAAATGCTTGTATGAAAACAAATAAAAATACAACCTTTGATTTTACATTTATCTTAACAGAAGTTACAAATGTTTATGTTTAGATCTTAATGTGGACTACTGGTCTTTTATTTTAGATTTATATAAATGTCCACAAGATGTCGCTATTTTTTCCTATTCAAAGCGAGCAGAAAAACAATTCTGCACTTGTGCCTTACTGTACTAGCAAGTGTGTGTTGTATTATTCTTATTTCATTCCCAATAATAAATAGTAGTGTGGTTTAAGCATAATGGCTTTTGAAGGGTTAAAGCCCCAAAATATAATGAATATTTAATATTTATTTTGAAGGAATAGAAAAACAATGCAATGAACTTATGCATGAAAAATCAACAAAGTTGTCACTCATTAACCTATTTTAGGGCCTAATGATAATATAAAATAAACATCATTATAATGATGATATTGAAATAAAGCACAATGATAATGATAATAATATTAAGGAAATATTCCTTAAAATATATTTCATGGAAATATTTTTTGTTTTGAATTTAGGAACAATATATAACTCAGCTACAATCGGGCGGAAGGCGGGGTACACCCTGGACAAGTCGCCACCTCATCGCAGGGCCAACACAGATTGACAGACAACATTCACACTCACATTCACACACGAGGGCCAATTTAGTGTTGCCAATCAACCTATCCCCAGGTGCATGTCCCCGAAGGGAATAAGCGGTAGTGAAATGGATGGATGGATGGATAGTTCAGCAAACAGTTGCTTTCAAAGGGTTAAATGATATATACTGTATGTATACATTTCTTTTAATGCTTTTAAGTGATTTTGAAAGACTGTCACAGCTAAAGTGGAAAAAATATTGAATAATATTTTTACAGCAGTTTTTGGGAAGCCGATATTTTTCTTGAGGAACAAACGAATGCAGATATTTGAAGGACAATGTTATGAGTTGTTTTTTTTTCATGCATCATGCCAATAGCGTACTTATGATTATTTACCGGAGCAAATGCTGATGGTCTTGGTGACATTTTTATTCAGCCACTTGTCAGACACTCGACAGGTGAAGACCTTCCCAGTTTGCCACTCTATCGGTGGGACGTGGAGTTGACTGGTCACAGCCACACGTCCATCCGCACTCATGCTGATGCTAGTAATTGATGGCGCTCTCTGCTTAGCCTCGCTGAACCATTTAATTTGAGGGTTAAAGCCCCGACCAGAGCACAGAACCCTCTGAGGTTTCGATTCCTCACTGGGGGCCAGAAAGAGTTCCACTGATGGGTCCACTGTTGGAAAATGGGTTCAAATTATTGTGTCAAATGAATCCAGCTCTGATGAGTCAGACTCTCACCAAAAAGGCCGTATATGGGGTTTGACCGGAAGCTGTCGGAGAAGCCTTGGTTCACTTTGCAGGTTAAATTTGCGTCACTCTTCCTGTAGGACTCGTGCAAACTGAAACGTGGACGGATGGAATGTGGGCCCAGGCCTTCAGGGAGATCAACATACTGTTTGTTAGAAATATCCACACCGTCGGCCTGAAATGTGACGTAGAGGTCGATGGCGTCCAGTTGCGTGATGTCACACTCGAACACGCCGCTGTTGTTATTCTGTAAATCTGCAAGAGATCGCCTCATCTCCACCAGTGGAGCGGTGACTGCAACACCTAAGTGATCATAACAGGATAAAAGGTGGAATTCAGTCTCTCAAAGATACAGTAGCTCATCAGAGTACAGTAAATACACCCCTCACATTTCAGCTAACGTTTTATTTAATAGTCTCAAAGTACAATACGATGGAAATGAAACTTAGAGTAGTCAGTGTACATCTTGTATTGCAGGGTTATTCAACTGGCGGCCGCCGGTAATAGATAGATAGTACTTTATTGATTCCTTCAGGAGAGTTCCCTCAGGAAAATTAAAATGACATCATCCCGGCCCCCGAGTTCAGTTCAAATCTTCAAATACACATTTTTGCAGCCAATTTCTAAAAACACAAATGCTCTTGTTGTACAGTATAGAGCGGGGGTCGGCAACCCGCGGCTCTAGAGCCGCATGCGGCTCTTTAGCGCCGCCCTAGTGGCTCTCTGGAGCTTTTTCAAAAATGTATGAGAAATGGAAAAAGAGGAGGGGAAAAAATATATTTTTTGTTTTAATATGGTTTCTGTAGAAGGACAAACATGACACAAACCTCCCTAATTGTTATAAATCACACTGTTTATATTAAACATGCTTCACTGATTCGAGTATTTGGCGAGCGCCGTTTTGTCCTACTAATTTTGGCGGTCCTTGAACTCACCGTAGTTTGTTTACATGTATAACTTTCTCCGACTTTCTAGGACGTGTTTTATCATTATGCCACTTCTTTTTCTGTTTCATTTTGTCCACCAAACTTTTAACGTTGCGTATGAATGCACAAAGGTGAGTTTTGTCGATGTTATTGACTTGTGTGGAGTGCTAATCAGGCATATTTAGTCACTGCTTGACTGCAAGCTAATCGATGCTAACATGCTATTTAGGCTAGCTATATGTACATATTGCATCATTATGCCTCATTTGTAGGTATATTTGAGGTCATTTAGTTTCCTTTAAGTCATCTTAATTCAATTATATCTCATGACACACTATCTGTAAAATGGCTTTAAATTTTTTGCGGCTCCAGACAGATTTGTTTTTGTATTTTTGGTCCAATATGGCTCTTTCAACATTTTGAGTTGCCGACCCCTGGTAGAGGAACTTGGACCAATGTAAACACATTGGCAGATCTTTGCACAGACATTTCAACCTTGCTAGCAAACGTAGAAAACTGGGGTCAAACCTTGTGATTTACATAACTGAGGCGTTCCTCAAGGAACCCTTTCAAGTCCTTTTTGGCAGTTAAATTTTTTTAATACACTTTATGTAACTAAGGTGTTGCTGTTGCTTGTCTACTTCAGATGCAGTCAATAGTCATTTGTTCAACTTTTTTAGTTATACTAGTGGTGTTCCTCAAGGTTCCATTTTAGGTCCTCTCTTTTTCATCATAATGTAAATATATATATATCAAGTAATCCAATTATTAGCCAGTAGTTTGACTTTACAGTGGAGGAAGTGGGCTACTTCACAATGTCACAGTTGGATGTCCCTTAAAGAACCGCAGCTCACCAGTGCCGGCAGTACTCATGCATCTTCAGGCCATGATGTTATCTTGGTATAGTCACTTTTGTTCCCAGCTGTTTGGACAATAATGGCCGAGTGTTGAGTCAGTTTTCAGTACGTAGTAAATGGACAAGCTGTACACTGACTACTTGTTGAGTTGTGAGGAGTGGACTTACTCCGATTTTGTTCAGTCGTCCTACCTGACACACGTACGGTCTCCTCGACGTCCGGGAAGCAAAGATGCGCCGCTTTACATTTGAGAATCCTGATTTGTCTCCACACATCAGGCAACACTGTCAGAGTACTGATGACGTGAGACGCATTAGCGTACGCGCTCGCTTGGTCGCTGGCTGCTTTGCCGTCCAGCTGCCATGTGACAACGGCATCCAATGCGGTGCGCACCGAACATGTTGCTTTCACTTGGGATGTTTCCGTCATGACTTCCTTGAAGCTGGGGAGCTCCACATGAACGGAAGGTGGGACGCTTGCCTGTGCTGCCAGGCGACACGTCCGTTGTTACAAGACGATGACAATAGCTGTGTTAATGCGAGACGGCAGACACATACGTACTTTCACAGATACTGATTGACTTTTTCTCTTCCACCTTGTTGTGAGTGGACTTGCAGGTAAACCTTAAGCCGTTTGTCCACTCTTTTACATCAGGCTCAATCTCACTGATTAGACTGAAGGTCTGTGGGGCCGTCACACTCTGAAACTTGCTCACGGTTTGCACGCCGTCGATGATTCGGTTGCCCTGCAGCCACTCGACACTCAGCGTGTCCGGGAAGAAGCCACTTAAGGCGCACCTAAGTTTGACAGAGGAGTCTCCTGCAAGGTTGCCCTCCCACAGCGGATACAATGTCATGTTTGGAGACACAATCCTCTCCATCCTCTCTGTTGAAATAGAAAATACGTATATGACGCATGTGGCTATTTCTCTATATGTAGCAAATTACTTGCACATACCTTCAGATTGTTGTCACAATTCTAAAGGTGCAGGTGTCTTTAGTTTTAAGTAGTTTTATAGTACTAACAGTCAGGTGGAAAGGGTTCCGCTTGAGCGAGCATAAGCAACATTTTAAAAAAAAGAAGAAGATAAAAGTACATAAAACACAGAAGTGAAACTCAGCGAGGCGCAACAGTGCATGACAAAAGCCAGGTGTGAGAAGAGATGATGACATATTTAAATACATTTCATACACATCTTTAAAGTTGGTTTTGTTTTGTTTTATAACACACTAAAAAGTTATTTTCTTTTTTTGTACATTAAAGCTGCAGCTTTTTCAGGTCATTCTGAATTTCTGAGGAAAAATCTGCAAGAAAAGCATCACCCACATTTTATTTTTTATTTTTCTTTAAATTGTAAATCAATATGATTACTTACAGTTCATTTCAAAAATGTGTTCATTTGACCTGAAAGAGAAAAAAAACGAAAATATATTAAAGAAATGCACAAATAATACACACAACAGACTGACTCATTAATCCTATTGGAAATCCAAAAAGAGATCCTTGGTATGTTTTGTGCAATTCAATTGTTTTCCAAACCATTTGTACCACCTGTCTTCCTTAATTTATCCAAACTGCTAAAGCTAAACAAAAAACAACACATATGTTTGCAATGTCACAAATTTCCTTCTAAAACCGATAAAAACTAAATTTTTGATTTCACACTATCCTGTCATAAACTCATGTAATAATTTAGGTTTGGATGTCGATTTGGACTAGTGGCTTTCTACTTCTTTCTATTTAATTTTTATATTTTTCCACCAGACTTTTGTTCCCCCTACTTTTTCCCATTCAAAGCATGCAGCAATATTTCTGCATGGCTGCCCTGCTCCTGTAATGATAAGTGTGTGTCACTATTGATGGTGGATAATGGTGTGTCTATCAAACAAAGTGTACAGTCAACCCCAAAAGTATGCATAGTTCTACTGTAAACCTTGCAAATTCAACTTAAAGTTACCTACAATTTTCTTGTTTGAAAATTACACAGGAGATAATAGGATGATGAACAAGAGGAAAAGTTGTGGGGAAAAAATGCTTTTCAAGCTTTTATTGTATTCACATTTGAACAAAAAATTTACTTTGATTGACTTTGGACAAAAATTGGCCAATGGTATGATTAGTTTCGGTCTTGACTCTTGTATGTGTGTGTTTGGACAAAAATGTGGTAACTTTGTCAACATAAAATCCACTGTACTCTAAAGGGTTAATATTAAAATATGTACAATATATTATAGAGCAGTTTTTTGAAAAGCAGACATTTGTGTACATAATCAATAGCCTATTTGGTCTGTAATTTATATTTCAGGCTGAAGTTTTAAAATATTTACTTGCTTGAATATTAATATGTAATTTTTTACAGTATTATTGTCTTTTTGGACAAATAAATATTTATTTTTTAAATTCCAGCTTAAGGCTAACCAACAAATAAAGTATAGTTATACTTCATGAGGCGTCTATAGAATTTAAAGGGAATTGTTTTTTTGAATTTTGCCCATTATCCACAATCCTTATGTGAGACAATCTTGTATGTGCGTTTTAAATGGTGAAAAAATGCTAATAAGAGGCGGCTAACAATGCGGACATATTGGATTCATCTACTCTTAAAAAAAACACCAACAATGCACTAGTTACATGCCGTGACCTATAGCGACATTGTTATTATAGGAGCTAACACAGAGGAACTACTTTTATGGCGTAGAAAACCCGAACTACCACTATAGTGAGTAGTCAGCTACTAACTACCAGCTGGCTTGAGCTGCTAATAACGTAGGCTGCGACTCGCCACAAAATAAACAAGAAGGAGCTTTAGCTTTTTCTGCTACATTGCTTCTAAGGTAGGGTTCAGATGGTAGCGCGGCCGTACAGAAATTGGAGGGTTCCTGGTACGAATCTAGCTTCCGCCATCTTAGTTACTGCCATTGTGTCCTTGGGCAAGACATGTCACCCACCTTGCTGCCAGTGCCGCCCACACTGTGTATGATTGTGAGTGAATGTTTGGTGGTGATCGGAGGGGCCAATGGACGCAAATTGGCAGCCACGCTTCCGTCAGTTTACCCCAGGGCAGCTGTGGCTACAAATGTAGCTTACCACCATCAATTAGTGAATAAATGATGGGTTCTAAGTTCTCACTGTTAAGCGTTTTGAGTGTCTAGAAAAGCACTATATAAATATAATCCATTATTATTAATATTATTATTATAGTAGAAGGTTGTGGCAGCAAGTTACATGTTATCATGAATGTGCCTGTGTACATATTTACAGCATGTATATAAAACAGTGTGGGATGTTTTTGGATGTTTTTTGAAGGGCTTGTTTGGTGAAAAAGATCGTATCACATTTACCTGTATTGTTAACCGCCTTTTACTAGCAGTCTTTTACTATTTAGTATGAAGAGAAAGGGGAATGACGTGTGTTTTGGTCTCACAGAAAGATTGTGATTGATGGACAAAATTCCCCCAAAAAGTGCATTACTGTATAAAATGTTTACCGTCAACCAATGTTCTTTAGAAATATTGCAGACTTATTTTCACCTACAGTATGTAAAGGTGCAGTTAAGTGTTCAACTCAAAAACAAAAGTTGTATTATTACCTTGAAGACAGTTGTTCCAATGCTGAACAGCAGCGTGATGAGAAAGAGAATGATGAAGGCGAGCGCCGTGTTCCCCATGTTATCTTGCTCGGCTTCCACAGCATTGTTCCACTGGTGGCTCATCTCCACCAGGAAGTCTGGTGGATGTACAGTAGTACTTCAATACACACTGTATTTATTATTACTGTATTGTGTGTTTATACAAAGAAATGTGTCCTATAATGTTGATTTTATGAGTACAAGTAGTGCTATATAACTCGAGACCCTGAATTGCCTTTTGAAAGACTCCATTATTTCAGTGTGTGTCTTTAAAACATGATCTCTCTTGTGTTTGTGTTTGTTAGGGCAAGACCCAGGAGAGGAAGAAGACGTGTATAAAGACAAGTCACACAGACCACCTATCTCTACGAGTAAGGACTTTAATACTCTCTTTCAAAACCCCAACATACTATTAATCCTTGTTGCATGATTAGTGACACTGCAAGTCACACGTAGCTAAAAATAAGGACAACATGAACAGCTTGCGACATACAACAGTTGCAAAGTGATTTTTTTTATTTATTTTGATTTGAAATGGACACACAATATCATTAAACATGCAGCAAACAACCAAGAGCAAAGAAGAGAAGACAAGAGTGACACAGAACACATCTACAGGGCCTTGCACAATTTGGGGTCGTCCATGTTGACGTTATCGGTGGTTCTGTATGAAATGGACCTGACAAGGACATTGGGTGTGTTGGCCACAGATTGGTGGTAAATGGCACAGCAATACGCCACACCGTTCCTTTTCCACTGATCAAGGCTGAGCGTTAACTGGCCGTAGACTGAATACACGCCTTGGTTTTCTACAGGTTGGGTGGTCCTGGTGACGTATGTGGAGTTTACGGGGTTGTCATCGACAAGCCAAGACACCAGAACCTCTTGGGGGAAGAAGTCTTTCACTAAGCAAGTCAGGGTAACCATGTTTTTAACAGTTTGTTCCACTGGAGGCATCATAAACACCGCAGGATTTTGAGGTGATTTATCTGCAAGTGCGACAGAACAACATTTGACCACAGGAAGTAGTATCAAACATTTACAGTTTTCTTACCAGCAGTTCTTTTATAGGCTTTCTTTACTGGGTGCGCAATCTTTGAATGCTTCACCACGCAGTTGCGCCCTATGCCTTTGCTCCATTCGTCATACGTGATGTCAAGACGAGTCTCAAATGGGCCCGAATTGCCCGGCGGGGGGGCTTTCAAGGTCCCGGCCATCTCGTTGCCATCCTGGTCCTCCCACAAAATACTCTGCACAGATAGCCTGCTAACTTTGACCTGACATATCACCGTGCCTTTTTTGTTCAGAAAGATGTCCTCCATTGTGGGGCCGCTGATCTGTATATCGACATCCGCCTCCGGGCATCCTTCGCCTGTTGAATGGACAGGAAGACTTTTTCAAGGCCGTTGTGTGATTTACATTGAGTGTGTTGCATTTTAGCCCGCGTTCACACTGGTGGTTCGGACCAAAAATATATGCATTGAAGGACTTGATTGGACACCTTTATTGACCTAACTCAATTATTTCACACCAAAGAGTTTGTTTTTTTAGACTTTGCTATTTTTACTAGCTTATTTGTACTAGGGCAGTTAAATCATGTGATTAATCACAACATAGTGCATTAATCATGGGTACACGCATATTAATTACACATTTTGTTTTGAGCATACATGTTCCTTTACTTTAACTGCAGATGGTTACCTGAAAGGTGGCATACATTTTTTGTTGTACCACAAACATAATGCACCCAATTCTTGAGGTGAGGATCAACACTTGATTCAAACCAATTTTTGCAAAATATTTTTTGGTGTAAAAATATAATTAAACTAATGCTGTTAAATGTAACGAGTTAACTCATGTGATTCATCAACTAAAAAATGGCATTAATCATGCATATACACAGATTAATCACGCAATTTATTTTGACCGCACATGCTCCTTTACCTTAACCGTGGATTTTTACCTAAAAGGTGCGTGGGTTGGTATATTTATAGAGAGATATGAGTGAGAGGACTCCGACTGGTGTGCTCTCTGGCATATTTAATTTCAAAATACCCCCGAGGGAACTTAGGATACAACTTTCTCTGAATTTTTGAGCAGTGCATTCAAGTAAAACATTTTAAAATGTTGCTGTATGTCATTGTCACATTAAAAATTACATTTGTGCCCAATTACGGGGGCCTTTTTAGGGTCATTTAAATAATGCAAGCAGGTAAAAAGGTACATTTCATCCCAATTCAAAAGTGTGATTAATCAGATTTGAATAATTAATCATTTGACCGCACTAATTTTTACAAACACCCTGTTGTCACACACAAAGAGTCTTACATATTTGTAATTTTTGCATGCTTTGTTTGCAATCAGAGTTTGATTTAACCAAAGTGTGAACACAGCCTAAAATAAACAAATAGAAAAGTACTCACTAGATGAATCTGCTGCACGCGTGTTGCTCACAGATGAGTTGATATACACATCTCCATGTGCGTCCCTCCCCTTAAACTCGCACCTTACAGTGGTGCCAGATGACCACTCGTCGGACTTGAGCGTGATGAGGCTCGCCGCGCTGTAAAGCGTTGTTCCATTTGCAGTCTTTCTGGCCTTAGACAAAGTTATGACCTGCTCTATTCCGTGGGAGATGTCCTCTTCGTTATACAGCCATTTGAAGTCATAAACATTTGGGGAAAAATCTTTGGCAAAGCAGACGATTGAAGCCTCATCTTGACCATGAGAGGAGGCCAACACTTTCAGAGTTGGCAACTTGTAAAAGGACTCTGAAACACGAACATATTAAGTATATGTCTGCACAACAAATATATATACACAACTCAAAACGTCATTTGAATGCTATTTCTCATGGCTTCTGCAGGGTCGACACTACTAAAACAGCAAGATTAGATCGTACACAACCTGCATGTGAGACAAGCAAGCGTAGATTAAACAAAAAGCAAGCAAAAAACTGCTGCAACAATTATTTCCCTGACAGACAAGGCAGAGTAAGCAGCTGCACAAGGAAGAGTCAGACCTTTCTTTCCACCTTACTGTTGGCTTTAGCACCAACAATAACATCATTTGTATGGATAGTATGAAATAATGTGCAATTTTCAGATAAATGTGTTGTGTGTAAAAAAAATGTAACATAAAAAAATCATCTATTTCTAATTACCCCGTTCCAGATATCCAAATATATTTACACAAAACACTTTTTGCAGAGCTTAATTATATTTTTAAAAACAGGTATAGTTTTTAACATCACTTTTACCTTTTTGGAGCACTACTGACAAGGATGAGCTACTAGCAGTGTGGTTCATTCAGTGACAGTCTGGAAATACGTCTTCTAGGGCTCTTGTTTGACTATTACTGTACACTACAACTTAATTTGGCTCCATAGTGGGTTATTTTGTGTAGAATACAAAATAACCCACTTTCAATCATACTAAAACCGGGGCATCTGAAAACCAATATATATTTTTTCAACGACTTCAAATACACCGAATCCAAATATACTACAAAAGTGACAGCACATTACTGTGATTACCTTTAGCTGTGTCACATTCATTGTACCTATTTTAAGACTACAGTACAAGATATGCTGTAAACACGTCTTACCTTCTGTTTTGGTGATCACGGCATCAACAGTTTTAGTTGAATGTTTGGCGACACATCGAAATTTGGCCCTGCTGTCCCAGTCGGCTTGCCTCACTCGGATCTGACTGACTCCCGTGTAAAGGTTGTCCTTCTCCACTGAAGGATACTGAATGAAGTCAGACAAATCGGTCCCGTCTTTGCTCCACGCAAACGTCAGTGGAAGAGGTTTGAAGCCGGTGGCCAGACAGCCGAGAGTGACCATGTCTCCTGCTCCGGAGCCACATTGCATCAGAGGAAAGACAGTGGGTGGGACTGGTGGGACTGGTGTGCCTGTGAAAGGAAAAGCAAGTTGTCAGTTGAGATCAAATTGAATGAAAATAGTAAAGGGAAGACACATATTAAACCATATTCAAATTGTAGGAAAAGAAAATAAGTAGTCAGTTATGATACAATTCCATGAAAATGGTGAAGAGATAACACCCACCATATTAAACCATATTTAAATTGTAGATCAAATTGCACAATAGACCTTATTATATTTTAAATATCACAAATTATTTAATTCTCATTTATTTGACATTTTGAGTGAACATTTTCTTAACATTGGAAAACATCTTTATAAATGGAATAGTTCACTCAAAAGCTTAGAAAAACTAAACCTGCTTGATTATTAAGATACCACAGTGCAGAAACTCAAATTTAAGCAAAATAATCATTGTCATATTTCATAAGACTCTGTTGCTGTCGATGATAGATCAATTTGCTAATGTATGCTTTAATAACCTGTCAAACCACCAATAAGAATGGACTCGCCAAAGCTTCATTATACTCATGTCAGGTATTTTTTTCAATTGTTATGTAATATCTCACAGATTTTAGCATATATTTGTCTACTTAAGATAGGCAAATTGGTCTAATTCTACTGTTCGAATACTGGAACTACTTGATATCAATAAATTATTGCACCAAATCAGAAATATTGAAATAATGTACTTGTCCTTTCCAGTAGAATATAATTACCACAAATATTGACTTACCAGATGTAACTGTGACTTGCGTTCCTTTACCCCAGAAGTCCAAGTACCTGTAGTAAACTGTCACAGTGATAGAACATAATGTGTTTACAATGAAAATACTATTACATAAAAAAAAGAATGAACACAGGAAAAGCTGTTCCTCAAAAATTATTTCTCAAGCAACTCCCTTGAGATTTGATATTTTTTCCGGTGTGCTCCCTGACGTTTTGATTGTGTTTGGATATGTGTGCATAGCCAGAGATGGGTAGTTATGTGCTACATTCATTTTGTTATACATTTACTCAAGTAACTTTTTGGATAACTGTACTTGTCTGAGTAGTTTTAATACAACATACTCTTTACTGTTACCACTTTCACTCCGCTACCTTAAGTTTAATTCTGATCGCTACATGTTGGTCTAGTGAGGGAGGTGACCAAGAACCTGATGGTCACTCTGTCAGAGCTACAGCATTCCTCTGTGGAGAGAAGGGAACCTTCTCCAAGGACAACCATCTCTGCAGCAATCCACCAATCAGGCCTGTATGGTATAGTGGTCAGACGGAAGCCATTTCTTCGTAAAAAGTTTGCTTGAACGCACCTGAAAGACTCTGACCATGAGAAACAAAATGATCTGGTCTGATGAGACAAAGATTACATTTTTCGCCATGAATGCCAGGCGTCATGTTTGGAGGAAACCAGGCACCGCTCATCACCAGGCCAATACCAGCCCCACATTGAAGCATTGTGGTGGCAGCATCATGCTGTGGGGATGATTTTCAGCGGCAGGAACCCAGAGACTGGTCAGGGTAGAAGGAAAGATGAATGCAGCCGGAATAGAAAACACTTTAATGCCTGCAAACATTTTTAGGGCTCTGGTGGTCTCTAATAAGCCTGCGTACTTGAAACACAAATATTTTAAAGCTGGACATGGGGAGACCCTAGAATAATACGTTACATTGTTTAATACGAGACGTAACAAACGCATGTATAATGATCTTGTAGTGGAAAGTCCAGGTTGTCAATGAGAATCAAAGTAGATTTAACACAAGAGTTTTATTTTACTCATAATCAAATGGTACAATGGTTGGGTTGAGTTGTCTAGCACACAGAAAGTTTCCCCCCCGGGCGCGCCCGTCACCATGAAAAAGAAGATGGTGGCCAAAACACTCACTTCGTTTGGCTTTATCCCTTTTTTATCTCTCTTGTTAGTGCGTCAATGTCTTATTTTGTTTTCCCTATCTGTTCCATAACATAGACAGGTTGGCACGACTTAAAGTTCACTTTTGTCCCACAGAAGAGGAAGAGAAATCAAAATGAGCATACATTTTTGACAGACATGAACTATAGGTCAAAGGTCAGAAATTCTACTACAATCTTTAAGTCACAAGTGGACAAAATGGGACACATTTCTTACATTGAACAAAGAGCACAGTATTCAAGTCAAATTAATTGTGTGTTAAACACACTTGGCCAAAAAAGCTGGTTCTGACTCTGATTTTAGTGATATTACTGCTGTTTTAGTAACATTGTTAATATGCAGCAGAAACAAGAAAGTTGGGTCACAAATAATGCCAAGATTTTTTGGCAGAAAATTGTTTTATTATCGTAATTCAAATTAGTAACCGCAAACATGTGCTTGTTTCTAGCAGGACAATAATCAACATGTCTGTTTTCTTGGAGTTAAGATGCAAAAAGAATAACCATCTTGGTACAAAGAGTTAATACTATGTCTGCTGCTATTTTAGCAGACGAGTATGTTCTGACCCGCAAAGGAAACTTCAATAAAGCCTTTTCTCCATTGCAGCATGGTCCAATCACGCACCATCACATAAGTAGGCAACATGTGGCACCATCTAACTATGGCACATGTTGAAGAGGTTCATTTAGCCTACTGATGGCACAGTTAAAGTAAGGCTCATGTGCACATACTGCAAGAAACCTAGTAATTTTAAAAACAGCTGTCCCTTGTTGAAGTGAACCAAATCAAAACCAGTAGTTCTGGTAAAGGCCCCTTCAGTGCCACATTCCTTTAAAAGTGAGTGTGCGGATCCAGCTGTTTATTCCCCTTTTATTATGTAGGGTGCTGCCTCACTGTCTGATAGCAACGTAAAAGTCCCAGTTACTATTTTACGTAATATTGCAGTCTCAAGGTCTATTTTTCTTCGTGGTGTGTTGCCTGTTTCATATAAAACCTCCTTAAAACGTAACGAGCTGGTGCAAGGCTTTGGAATTAAATTTGCTAATTTACCCATGCACTCTGGTGTTGCAAGCAGTGAGCGGAGACGGGCCGGGGTGGTAATTCTTGTTGCCCCTCGGCTCAAAGCCCGTACGTTGGATTTCAATCCGGGTCGGGCACGGGTCCTGACTGTTGTTTGTGCTGATGCACCAAACAGCAGTTCAGAGTACCCACCCTTTTTGGATTCCCTTGAGGGAGTACTGGAAAGTGCTCATGGCTCATGGGACCCCAGAAGCAGCGGATAGGTACCGACAAGCCAAAACTCTGACATGGGAAGAGTTTGGCGAAGCCATGGAAAACGACTTCTGGACGGCTTCAAAGTGATTCTGGACCATCATCTGCCGCCTCAGGAGATGGAAGCAGTGCACTGTCAACACCGTATATGGTGGGGATGGTGTGCTGTTGACCTTGACTCAGGACGTTGTGGATCGGTGGAGGGAATACTTTGACGACCTCCTCAATCCCACCTACACGTCTTCCTATGAAGAAGCAGTGCCTGGGGAATCTGTGGTGGGCTCTCCTATTTCTGAGGCTGAGGTTGCCGAGGTAGTTAAACTCCTCGGTGGCAGGGCCCCAGGGGTGGATGAGATCCGACCGGAGTTCGTTAAGGCTCTGGATGCTGTGGGGCTGTCTTGGTTGACAAGACTCTGCAGCATTGTGTGGACATCGGGGCCGGTGCCTCTGGATTGCCAGGTGGTTCCTCTCGTTAAGAAGGGGAACCGGAGGGTGGTAAGTTGTATCTGGTTGTACTGGAGATGAGGCTACGCCAGATAGTCGAACCTGGGATCAAGAGCAGCAGTGAGGTTTTCGTCCTGGTCGTGGAACTGTGGACCAGCTCTTTACTCTCAGCAGGGTTCTTGAGGGTGAATGGGAGTTTGTCCAACCTGTCTACATGTGCTTTGTAGACTTTGAGAAGGCCTTCGACTGTGTCCCTCGGGAAGTCCTGTGGGGAGTGCTCAGAGAGTATGGGGTATTGGACCGTCTAATTGTGGTGGTCCACTTCCTGTATGATCGGTGTGAGAACTTGGTCCGCATAATAACTTTTATGGACAGAATTTCTAGGCACAGTCAGGGCGTTGAGGGGATCCGGTTTGGTGATTGTAGGATTAGGTCTCTGCTTTTTGCAGATGATGTAGTACTGATAGCTTCATCTGGCCAGGATCTTCAGCTCTCACTAGATCGGTTCACAGCCAAGTGTGAAGCGACTGGGATGAGAATCAGCACCTCCAAATCCGAGTCCATGGTTCTCGTGCGGAAAAGGGTGGAGTGTCATCTCCAGGTTGGGGAGGAGATCTTGCCCCAAGTGGAGGAGTTCAAGTACCTGGGAGTCTTATTCACGAGTGAGGGAAGAGTGGATCGTGAGATCGCCAGGCGGATCGGTGTGGCGTCTGCAGTGATGCGGACATCGGTCCATCGTGGTCAAGAAGGAGCTGAGCCAGAAGACGAAACTCTCAATTTACTGGTCAATCTACGTTCCCATCCTCACCTATGGTCATGAGCTTTGGGTTATGACCGAAACGACAAAATTAGTTTCCTCCATCGGGTGGGGGGCTTTTTCTTAGAGATAAGGTGAGAAGCTCTGTAATTCGGGAGGAGCTCAAAGTAAAGCCGCTGCTCCTCCACATCGAGAGGAGCCAGATGAGGTGGTTCAGGAATCTGGTCAGGATGCCCCCCGGACGACTCCCTGGGGAGGTATTTAGGGCATGTCTGACCAGTAGGAGGCCACAGGGGAAACCCAGGATACGTTTGGGAGACTGTGTCACCCGGCTGGCCTGGGAACACCTCGGGATCCCCCGGGAGGAGCTGGACAAAGTGACTGAGTAAAGGAAAGTCTGGGCTTCCCTTCTTCAGCTGCTGTCAACGCAACCCGACATCGGATATGCGGAAGAAGATGGATGGATGGATGGATGGATGGATGGATGGACCCATGCACTCTCTTCAGGTGGCCTTTTTTCTCTCCACCATTCACTGTGTTACGTGCACCATTTTATTGATTATTTCCCATTACTCTTTACTAGGTAATTATTTTAGTGAGGTAGTAGCTAAACATGATAAACATGACATACCTATACACAATTTGATGCGATCTAAAAGAATGTTCTGATCAACGGTATTGAAGGCAGCACTGAGAACAACACTGATCCAGCGTGCCTTTCAGCTGAGCTAGCACTTTATTATACCATACCCTGAGTTACAATAGGTTACCATTTTGAGGGCACCAATACTCACATGTTTGTGATGAAAGCGTCACTCTCCACTTCACCTCTGCATCCTGACAGGCAGCAACGCCCTCTGACTGGTGCTGTTGTACAGCATCTGCACAGGGGTCCCCAACATACTTGCCAACCCTCCCGAATTTTCTGTGAGACTCCCGAATTTCTGTGTCTCTCCCGAAAATCTCCCGGGACAACCATTCTCCCGAATTTCTCCCGATTTCCAGCCGGACTTAAGGCACGCCCCCTCCAGGTCCTTGCGGACCTTAGTGAGGACAGCCTGTCGTCACTTCATATAAACAGCATGCCGGCCCAGTCACGTTATAACATCTACGGCTTTTGGAGAGTGCACAACTGCACACACAACAAGAAGAAGACGAAGCAGAAGAACGAAGAAGAGACAGTCATGGCGACGACAAGTGACAGAATAGAACGAGGATGGACAAATTCAACCCTAAAATCACTCCTTTCCTGCAAATTAAATTTCACAGATGCTGCCCATACCTATGCTCTTTCAGAGGCACTTTTAAATACAACAATGAGTAGAGGAGTGTCATGTGTGTGTATATTTGTAAATAAATGAACACTGAAATTCAAGTATTTATTTTATTTATATACATATATAAATAATAAAATACATATATATATATATAGATATATATATATATATATATAGGCCCCCGCCTCTCCTGAATTCGGAGGTCTCGAGTTTGGCAAGTTTGGTCCCCAACCTTTTTTGCACCACGGACCGATTTAATGTAGGCATTTCCATTTGTGGCAGATAAATACAGCAAAAATAAGTGCAAGAAAAATAAAACTCACTATAACGGGGGGGGGGGGGGGGTGTTAGTTTCTTTGCAATGACATCCCCAGCAGGTTGATGGTAACCTGCTGGGGACTGCAGATGGAAATCAGCCTTTGGCTACAATCTGTCACATTTATATTTTATATGTTCATTAATGTGCATTGTATCATGTCACAAAGTTATAACAAATATAACAAATGGCAACTTCCTATGAGGAGTTTTATTGTACATCTATAAATAATCTTATTGGTGTGTCTCGTGGGACAGGCGAAAGTTAAGTCGGAGAAAATGCAGTCCTTTATAAATGATTTAATGTTTCTGTGCGGCCAGGTAGCAAATGTGTCACGGACCGGTACCGTTCCCCGGACCCGCGATTGGGGACGCCTGAATTCTACAGTACATTCAGTGTCATTGAATCATCAATTAAAACTATTTTCTTCTCACCTTTTTCTGTTCTCTGCTCCACTTGGGTAAACTTTTCCTAACCGCGCCAACAAGTTTGTTTCGGAATGTCTTCCTGAAACAAGTCTGCACATGTGCAGTAAATAACGTGTAATACTCCATTGCGTGAGAAGGGAGAGGGGATCTGTCGCAACAGTCATCTTTGATTATCCATCCATCCATTTTCTACTGCTTGTCCCTTTTGGGGTCGCGGGGGGTTGCTGGAGCCTATCTCAGCTGCATTCGGGCGGTAGGCGGGGTACACCCTGGACAAGTCGCCACCTCATCGCAGCATCTTTGATTAAGTATTTTTAAATACATAAATTAAGACAGAAATAAGTAAATACTTGTTTTAAATAGAAGGAAACTTTAATCATCATTTTTTGAGACTTTTGGGGGCCTGTGGAAACCTGGGGGCCCCAGGCATCTGCCTGTGTCCTGGTGACAACGTGTATCTAGTGTGTGTGTGACAATCATTGGTACTTTAATCTTTAATCGTTAATCTTTTTATCCGTTGTGTTCTTGGCTTACAATATTTCAGTTTGTTGGCTATATTAAGATTAAAGATTAAGATTAAAGTACCAATGATTGTCACACACACACTAGATGTGGTGAAATGTGTCCTCTGCATTTGTCCCATCCCCTTACAAAACACCTGTTGAAGAAACGGTCGCTTCCTGTCTTTTATTAATATCAACCAGACAGGATGTTGATAACCACATGTTCAGAATGTTGGAAACATTTTTTCAGTGTTTTGATATTAGTTGTACATTCAAAAAGCTTTATAAGAAATTCGACATTTCTTTTATGAGATATTTATTAGCATTTTGCTAATTTTTTTGCTCACTCAATTCACACTATATATAACCCTTCTTTACCTTGTTTCCTGCTGTCTTTGTTTTCCATGTGCTCATTGTTACATGGTCTACACCTTGTTCCATCATTAGTACACCTGTGTCTTGCCGTGATCCTTGTGTCTCCTCCAATCAGCTCTCTCCTTCCACTTGTCCAGGTACTGCACTTCTGGTACATTCTATAGATGCTAGCTTTAGCCATTTAGCATTTTGCATATCACCAGTGTTGGGTTAGTTACTGAAAACCAGTAACTAGTTACAATTACTAGTTACTTTATTTCAAAAGTAACTCAGTTACTAACTCAGTTACTTACACCAAAAAGTAATGCGTTACTGTGAAAAGTAACTATTTAGTTACTTATTTTTTTCCCCCTTTTTTTTTTAAGGCTCCCATTAATGCCCTTTTAGCCTTCATTTCAGTACTGTTATTGCACTGGAGAATAATACAATATGTTGATCAACTTGACATGCATTTGCATCACTGAACTCTGCTAAGCAATGTGGTCTACATACAACACACAAACAATGTGGTCTACATACAACACACAAACAATGTGGTCTACATACAACACACAAACAATGTGGTCTACATACAACACACAAACAATGTGGTCTACATACAACATACAAACAATATGGTCTACATACAACACACAAACAATGTGGTCTACATACAACACACAAACAATGTGGTCTACATACAACATACAAACAATGTGGTCTACATACAACATACAAACAATGTGCTCTACATACAACACACAAACAATGTGGTCTACATACAACATACAAACAATGTGGTCTACATACAACATACAAACAATGTGGTCTACATACAACATACAAACAATGTGGTCTACATACAACACACAAACAATGTGGTCTACATACAACACACAAACAATGTGGTCTACATACAACACACAAACAATGTGGTCTACATACAACACACAAACAATGTGGTCTACATACAACATACAAATAATGTGGTCTACATACAACATACAAACAATGTGGTCTACATACAACACACAAACAATGTGGTCTACATACAACACACAAACAATGTGGTCTACATACAACACACAAACAATGTGGTCTACATACAACATACAAACAATGTGGTCTACATACAACACACAAACAATTTGGTCTACATACAACACACAAACAATGTGGTCTACATACAACACACAAACAATGTGGTCTAAATACAACACACAAATAATGTGGTCTACATACAACACACAAACAATGTGGTCTACATACAATATACAAACAATGTGGTCTACATACAACATACAAACAATGTGGTCTACATACAACACACAAACAATGTGGTCTACATACAACACACAAACAATGTGGTCTACATACAACACACAAACAATGTGGTCTACATACAACACACAAACAATGTGGTCTACATACAACACACAAACAATGTGGTCTACATACAACACACAAACAATGTGGTCTACATACAACACACAAATAATGTGGTCTACATACAACACACAAACAATGTGGTCTACATACAACACACAAACAATGTGGTCTACATACAACATACAAACAATGTGGTCTACATACAACATACAAACAATGTGGTCTACATACAACACACAAACAATGTGGTCTACATACAACACACAAACAATGTGGTCTACATACAACACACAAACAATGTGGTCTACATACAACACACAAACAATGTGGTCTACATACAACACACAAACAATGTGGTCTACATACAACACACAAATAATGTGCTCTACATACAACACACAAAGACAAAGATATGTTTCAAAGGGCCAATTTATTTCAGGCCAGAACAAATTGACAAAACTATTTTAAATAGCTGCAACATAATGGCACTTTAACTTTAACTTTAAGTAGATAGGATCTTTGATCCAAGACACAACTTACATTTAACTAAAATGTTATTTTCTTTGTGCTCGACAAAAAGAAAAGTAGTGAGAATGTTAAGACACTCGACTTCTGGCTTCACCATGATGTCATGTTTGTTGTTATGAGAGTAGCGTATGTGTGTGTGTGTGGCCCTTTAAGATATGACAACATGTGAGGTGAGTGACGTCAGTGAGTGAGTGGGCGAGAGAGATGAGCGAGTGGCGACAGTGAGTGTGTGCAGGTTCTCTAGCTTGGTGGATGGCTGCGTCCAATAAAGTCACAAAGTTGCAACAAAGCGCCGGCCTCGTCATTCACCCTCAGCTGTAAAGACCCTCTTCCGGGTAAAGTGAAGGTTGTTAGTACATATACGTCTCCCCTGCGCCCCTCGACTACGGTATGAGAGTCCCCCCGCCCCCACCCACACAAAGGCAATAAAACACACTCAGATCTTCAGTTTCTAGCCGATACTACATAAAAAAATAACGTAAAATAACGCAGTAACGCATCATGTAGTAACGGTAACTGAGTTACTGAATATAAAAAATAACGCGTTAGATTACTAGTTACCGCCGAAACTAACGGCGTTAAAGTAAAGCGTTACTTAGTCCCAACACTGCATATCACATGGTCATTTTGCAATTTAGCAACCATCGATTGAATCAAAAGATGCTTCCATTATATTACAGTGTACCACATCTGTTGTTAGCATGTTGGCTGTTTACATTGTTAGCATCATTAGCATTACTTTTTTTAAAAAGGCCTAAAACACAACAAGTCGGTCTTAAACACGGGGCAGGAGGTTTGCAGAATTTTTGCCGAGCTGTTCAGACTTATTTAGTTCTGCAGTTTCGTTAACGTGTCTGTGAAGTATTTCAACAGGTAGAGACAAGCAGATCAAAAGAAATTACAGTAATTCAGACTTTTTTTAAACAGTTACTGCTTTGTTTCATTTGACTAAAACAAAGAAATGTTGCAACTATGGTATATTATATCAGTTTTATTTTATCTTTTAAAATTAGTGCTTGCCGTTTTGGATATATATTTAGATATATGATATAAATGATGTAAATTTAGTCGACGATAGAGTTTTTAATACTATTGTGTTATTGTGATAATGACACATTCTAGTCATATCACGCATATTTGACAACGACAAGCGAATGACCGTTTCCTCAACGCCATGTCTGTTATGTACGTGAGGGGTGGAGGGGGACGACACCACGAAGAAACTCAGGTTACCGGGTTTATTGTAACCTTTGATGAGTGAGTGGGAGGTGTATGCTACTCTGTGTTTGTTGCAGGACTGTGTGTGATTTTAACCATGTGAATAATACCAGACGATGTTGTACGTGCGTGATGGATGAATCTTTCGGCAGGCCAAGAGAGCGAGGCAAAAAGGGTGTCCGTAAGCAGGCAGGTGGTCGAGGGCAGGAGAGAAGCGACAAGGTCCGTGTCCGGGCAAGGGTCGAGGATCGATGAAGGCAGTCCAAAGTCCGGAAGGAGGTCGAGGCACAGAGTTCGAGCACACGGGACAAGACAAGACGTACGGGTACTGCGGGAGAAACAAGGAACATGAGACGAGGGAACAAGGAGGACGAGGAGAACGAATGCGAGGACAACAAGAGGGAAGCCAGAAACGTAAATGCTTACTACGATGAGTTAACGACGTTGATTCCAAGGGTCCACTGATCTTTATGCTGTCTCCCTGATTATTGCCAGGTGCGCGGATAGCCGGTAGTCTGCAGCTGCGGCGTTGCGGGGGAGTGAAGCGCCCGGCGCGTGCGGGGGCGTGTCCTGGCATACTGCCAGCCTGAGTGTTGGTGGATCTTGCTGCAGGAGAATTGTGGGTTCGAGACCGCGCCGTGACAATGTCTTTGCAAGTGAGATGGTGGCTAACTAATCCTAGCCTCAATGGCAAGAAAATAAGCAACAATAACATTAACATTCTTCAAAGTGACGTTATCACTGGAGGACTAGAGTTGTTGATTGATTGATTGAAACTTTTATTAATAGATTGCACAGTTCAGTACATATTCCGTATAATTGACCACTAAATGGTAAGACCCGAATAAGTTTTTCAACTTGTTTAAGTCGGGGTCCACTTAAATCAATTCATGGTATGAATGAGGAACAGCTAAACATGCTGCACTAAACACCAGAGGAGGACACAATAAGCCATGCTAATCACTAAACTACAGCTTTTGAATGTAAACAGGGGTGGGCAGACTGATACAAATATTCGACAGAACTAATGCCAAGTATAGTATTGGTATATGGTTGATACTACAATGATTAGATCGGTATTTTTTACTATTATAAAAAAATACATTCTGTTATTCTTTTGTTATTGTTTACAGGAGTTTAGGACTTCATACAAGAAGCAATGCTAAGGTAGATCTCTTGAATGTACACAAGGGCCGGCGGCCAATTGATACGAATATTGACCGTAATGATACCAAGTCTACTGTAGTATCAGTATATAGTCAATACTAGAGTGATGAGATCAATATTTTTTATTATCACAAAATATTTTTTTCAGTTGTTTTGTTGTTGTGTACAGGACTTTAGGACTTTAAATCAAAGCCAATAGTTGTTTTCACTTATGTTTGGTTATTTTGCACCTCCAAATTTATTTTACTCGAAAATATTAGGGGATGGCTTGGCGCGGTTGGGAGAGTGGCCGTGCCAGTAACCGGAGGGCTCTTGGTTCGATCCCCCGCTTTTTCCAACCTAGTCACGTCCGTTGTGTCCTTGAGCAAGACACTTCACCCTTGCTCCTGATGGGTCGTGGTTAGCGCCTTGTACGGCAGCTCCTGCCATCAGTGTGTGAATGTGTGTGTGAAGGTGTGTGAATGGGTGAATGTGGAAATAGTGTCAAAGCGCTTTGAGTATCTTGAAGGTAGAAAAGCTCTATACAAGTATAACTCTATAAAAGTATATTGCTCAAAAATATTGTATGTACTAAAATTAAATAATACATTAATTTAAATATTTAATTGTTAGCTTGTCAGACAGCCATTCTGTGTATTGTTTTTATAATTGTGATGAAAAATGTAATTAGTAAATTATGTTAAAACAGAAAGTAACCAGACTGTACCAGTAAATTTGCAAATAGAATAATAATATTTATGATTAAAAAAAACAACATTAAAGCATTCTACACAGGACTTAAGCAGTTTAATTTTTTTACGTTTTTGTTCCCTTACTGCCCCCAAGATTAACCAAATCGTGACATTAAAACCAAGGTATTTACTAAACCGGGATTATGGCGTTTTGTTAAACCCCAAATGCATACCCATTATTGTTAATGTATAGTTACCATAATATTTTAGAATAAATTCAAACGTTTGTCTTTACAGATTAGTGATATTAAGAATTTATAATCCACAAAATGCATATCTTGACTTTAACACATCTTATTTCCAGCCATGTGATACAAACTAAACAACTAACAAGTCTAATGTTTACAGTGTTAATGTTTTGTATAAAATAAACTTGTTTTTAATTGAGCTAAAAGTCTATACAGTCATTTAGTTGACTATGATTTAGTTGGGGAAAATACGTATCAACCTTTTAGAGCTAACAATGTGCATCAGAGGGCGTGCACACCGCTTGAATAATGAAAGGTTTTTGTTATGGTGTGTAACACTGTGCCACCCCAGTCCTGTAGTATAACCACAGTGACACATGCCCATACAAAAACCTCCCCAGTCCAGCATGTAGCAGAGGATTTTTTTGGGACACAGAAACAAAGGTAGGAAATATTTATATTTAACAAAGACTTGGAAAATACTAAATATTATTTTTGACAGGGTATATGTGTACAACATTTTTTTTTTCGACACTTTGGAACAGCAAATAGTAGAAACATCTAAGCCTGTAAGGGTTTAATTTATATATATATATATATATATATATATATATATATATATATATATATATATATATATATATATATATATATATATATATATATATATATATAGCAATTGTAATAATATTTAATACAAATATGATGCATACTGTATATTTTCAAACTTACAGGACCTACAGAGTTGAAGAATGTCTAAAACATTGACCAAAGTCTTAAATGTCAAACTGTCATCAAGGAGAAGTCCAGAGAGAACAGTCAAAGCAGTAAGTTGTTTTACTTTATTTCAGTTTCACGTAGAACTTTTTTTTGCATTGGTTAAATTGTCTTTACTCTTGTATGGCAGTTGGAAATGTAAACACTTGACTAAAACATTGCCTGTACAGGTTGTTTTATTGGTTAAACTAGTGGTTCTCATACTTTTTTCACCAAGTACCACCTCAGAAAAAATTTGGCTCTCAAAGTACCACCATAATGATCAACATTAAAATAAATTAGCGTGGTAGGGCTAAGTATTCATTAAAAACAAGCCAGGGGTTTTATTTAACAAGTATATTCAATCATTTTGGCCTGACTTAACATTACACACAGTTTGAACAGTAACACTGTTTTTGAATATAGCAAAATATAACACTGTACTTTAATTAAGTGATTCTTTGGCGTACCACAAGTGGTACACGTACCACAGTTTGAGAATCCCTGGGTTAAACATTGTGTCTCTCAACAATTGTATCTGTTAAGGTTAGTGAAACTAATGTCACTGTATAATATATACATTGACATTAAATAATTAAAACACCCCATCAGGTGACTGTGAATAATATTTGTGTTGCCCATACATCTAACACAGATATCCTCAAAGTTGTATAATCAATAGTCACTGACTTATGGGCAATAAGTTGCTAAGTCGCACCAGTGCCCCATCAAAGATGTTATGCTTAATGGTTGCCATGTTTTTTCAACCAATCTTGGTCAGATTTTACAGACATGTCCTTGTCCATCTCGTGGAGATTTGTAACACATTGTGTGGCGATTTGGCTTCACACCATTAGGTTGCAGTTGTTTTTCTTTCCACTGTAGACCACATTGAACTGCATGAGAAATTTCAAGTCAGTTTGCCTTTTGGGGTCAAACTTTGGAGTTTGATAAAAGTGCGTACATTTGTCACAAAATAATAGCACAGGCAACACGGCAGGGGTGCTTGAATGGTTTTGCTCTATTGTGATCAGAGTTGTGGACTTGAGTCACAATTTTGATGACTTCTGACTCAACTTGAAAATATCTAAGACTTGCAACTCGACTTGGACTTTGACTTTACCGACCCGGACTTAAGTTTTACTACTTCCTAAGACTTGAGAGATGGGTGAGAGTGTTCAGAAGATGTATCCTCAGCTGTGATTACAAAAATTGATATAATCAATATAATTACAGAATGAATATCTTGCCCACATGAAAAACTTGCATTGCAGCCTATTCGCTGATTCATGTCCCAGCAACCACTACCTAATAATAAAAATCAAACACGACAAAAATGTGAAAATTCTGTATTTAAGACCTTTGCAGTCTCAATTGTCATTAACAGTTAAGAGTACTTGACTACACAACATGCGGTCTAAACTTACAGTCCCACTAACTACTTATTTACTGTGTGGGGAATAATACACAATAACTAACAATAAACACGTCATAAAACAAAACTTTATAATGTACAAATTGCGACGCAAAGGACGACGGAACACCCTAGACACGTCAGCACTGGTGGAGAACAGCCTGACATTAAGTGTCTATAAAGTGTCTATGCATGTACACAGTATAATGAAAATACATTATTATGTTACATATCTTTTTTTTTTCTTTTTGTCAGTTTACACACACATTTTTCCTCTTGTACACATTGGTTTCTTGTTTTATGTTCAATGTATTGTGTATTTAAAAAAGAAAGAAAATAAATCACAACTTGCCCAATTTCGACAAATTTTCATGTGGTTCACTTTATTGTCAACGTCCAAAGATGTGTTAATAATAAACTCAATTACAAAAAGAAATTTTATCAGGGGAGTAATGATTCGTTTTACAACGATTCTATTCAAATAATAATTGCCGGTACGATTAAGGGTAACTTTAAGCCAAAGTTTTTAACCAAAAATTCAAGCAGTGTGACTGTGAAATAAATAAAGTTTCCTATATTCTTGTTATTTCTTGTAAGGGAATTAGATATAAATGAATTATGGATACAGACAAGCAAGTAAACTACAATTAATGGCCAATGCATTCACTTCTTATTTAGGTGCCACCATCACTTTCGGTTCAATTAACAAGAGTAAACCTTTTCTGCTCTCATTTACAGTAATATCAAAAGTGCAACCAAAATATCTGTAAGTTGAATTTGCAGTAGATTTACCAACGACTTTTGCTGTTGTCTAATATAGAAATAATTCAAATCCAGCATTAATGTAAACATTTAAATGTAACTAAATCTCTTCAGGTTAAATGAACAGTGGTTTGACCTGCAACTTCTAGCGTCCGAGGGTGTAGGGCGTTTAAAGCACTCTTTTGAAAGACAAACTGTGAAACACCACAAATGATAAAACATGTTTGGCAGAAGTGTGATGTGGATTTCTTTAATATACTGTAATTGAGTTCTATTCAACTTTCCAATCAACTCCAATAACACCATACCGGCCCCCGAGTTCAGTTCAAAACTTTGGAGAAAAAAAAATATTTTTGCAGCAAATTCCTAAAAACAGTAGAGTGCTCTTGTTGTATAGAGGAACTTGAACCACCGTAAACACATTGACAGATCCTTGCATTGACTTTTTAACCTTGCTAGCAAACATACATCGGTGGGTTGTGAGTTCAAACCCCGGCCGAGTCATACCAAAGACTATTAAAAAAATGGGACCCGTTACCTCCCTGCTTGGCACTCAGCATCAAGGGTTGAAATTGGGGGTTAAATCACCAAAAATGATTCCCGGGCGCGGCACCGCTGCTGACCACTGCTCCCCTCACCTCCCAGGGGGTGAACAAGGGGATGGGTCAAATGCAGAGGACAAATTTCGCCACACCTAATGTGTGTGTGACAATCATTGGTACTTTAACTTTTAACTTTAAGGTGTCCAAACGTGTGATTTACATAACTGAGTCGTTCCTTAAGGCACCTCTATAGGTCCTCTCTTTTTCATCATTTGGATGATTCAACTGGTGGACCACGAGTGTAGTTAAAAAAAACTTGTGAGTAACTCACATTTTTGCAGATTCTTTCCAACACTAAATTGCTGTCATAGAAATGATCTTTGACTAGCTTTTTTCGCAGAATGTCCTTAAAAACAACGGAGCGCTCCTGTAAATCTGACAAAATAAATAGACAAAAATCAAATGTCTACTGCAGAGGACAGTGGTTCCCCGGAATATACAAAATAAGGCTAAAAGTGAAGGGACAAGTCAGGGCCCCCGGTCCTCAGCTTTCTGAAATTACATTGAAATAACATTGTAAACACAAAAATTGTAGCACAACAAAAAAATATTGGGCAACACAAAGAGCAACTTCCTGTAAGCAAGCAGAAGTTTTTCGAGCCATTTCCTGACAAACTCAACAGTGTGAAGATGTAAAATTTGTACATGCAATTGTATCCATCCATTCATCTTCGTCTGCTTATTCAAAGTCAGGTCGCGGGGGCAGCAGCCCAAGCAGACATATATGTAATTTATGTTCACTCACACAAACATATTATAATTTGTTAATGTATTATTATTAATATTATTGTTGTTATGTTAATCTAAAGACTTGGTGGCCACATGTGTGGACAGCACCTTTTAGCTCTTATTTCCAAAATTGTGTACACTACTGAATTGAGGTCTTATGTCCGCTTATGTGGACACTTATACTGCCATCTGGTGGTGTCAGAATTGATTGATTAATTGATTGATTAAAGATTGATAGAAGAGTATAACATACAATGGAATTTGGGGGAAAAAGTGTAAAAATAAGAATTAGCATGTCACTAAACATGAAGTACACGTTTGTGTACTTATGGACTAAGTATATCATATAAAAAGTTGATTCTTAGTTTTTATTCTAATTAGGGTCCAATAAGCCCAAATAGCAAAGACAAATAAAAAAAAAAGCATGTAAACAAACAGCTTGGGCCTTAAGAGGTTAATATTATTATCCTTATGTTTTTTATTTTCTAAAAATAGTATTACACTTGAGAGGGACAAGCAGTAAAAACAAATGGATGGATGTATTTCTTCTTTTAAGATTTGCACAAGTTCAACTAAGATATGTATTGGGTTTTTTTTAATAATCAAGTTAATGTATATTTTTCCATCTAAATTGCAGATAAAAAATTAAGTTAAATAAAAGGTAAACAAGTGCTGTCTAAAATAATAAATCAACTCATGAATAGTCACAAAACATATCGTAATAATCATCTTCATCATCAATTATTAATCATGTATACAAACAGACTAATATTACAAAAATCGTCAACGTTTATTACAAAATGAGGCGTTATTACATGAGGTGAAAATGTATTACATTGTTACATAATGCACTGTTATTACATAATGTGTTGCTACACAGTGCAAACACAAAAATGAAAGCTCAATTAACACATTGGGCGACACAAAGAGCAACTTCCTGTAAGCAAGCGGTATGACCATTTCCTGGGAACTCAACAGTGAAAATATAACATTTTTACATTTAATTGTATCCATTCATTCATCTTTGTCCGCTTATCCAAAGTCAGGTCGCGGGGGCAGCAGCCTAAGCAGACAAGTTCAGACTTCCCTCTCTCCGCTACTTTGTTCAGCTCGTCCTGGTGGATCTTGTGGCGTTCCCAGGCCAAATGGGAGTTCTAGTATCTCCACGGTGTCCTGGGTCTTCCCCGTGGCCTTCTACCGCCCTAAACACCTCCCCAGGAAGACTTCCGGGGGCAACCTGAGCTGATGACCGAACCACCTCATCTGGCTCCTCTCCATGTGGAGGAGCAGTGGCTTTAGTCTGAGCTCCTCCTGAATGACAGAGCTTCTCACCCTATCTCTAAAGGAGAGCCCCGCCACCCGACTGAGGAAACTCTTTTCGGCCGCTTGTACCCGTGGTCTTGTCCTTTCGGTCATAACCCAAAGCTCATGACCATAGGTAAGGAAAGGAACGTAGATCGACTGGTAAATTGAGAGCTTTGCCTTCCGGCTCAGCTCCTTTTTCACCAGACGGCTCGATACAGGCTCCGCATCACTGCAGACGCCGACCAGCCTGTCGATCTCACAATCCACTCTTCCCTCAATCGTGAACAAGACACAAGGTACTTGAACTCCTCCACTTGGGGCAGGATCTCGTCCCCAACCCGAAATTGTCACTCCACCCTTTTCCGGGTGAGAACCACGGACTTAGACTTGGAAGTGCTGATTTTCATCCCAGTCGCTTCACACTCAGCTGCGAACATGCAGTTTTACATTCATGATAACTTCAAACCTACCATAGGTCAGGTAGAAGTAGTTAACACATTTAGTCACGTGGTTAAAACGTGATTTTTTAAATTGAATACAGTTCTTTTTCTCACGCAGACTCTGCCTCGACTCTGCTTTGAGACCCCTGGGACTGGACTCCATTTAACAAGTGACTAGAACATGTTTGTCACGCTGCACAGTGTTGTTGTTTTTGTTCTAGTCTGCTGATGCTTTGTGTTGTTGTGGTTGTCTGGCACAGTAATACACAGCCGTGTCTCCAGGCTGCATATTCTGTCCATTTAGAGTCACTGTGTTGCTGGAGGGGTTCACATTAATACTGAACTGGTTCTTCAGTGAGTCCTTGTAGTAAGAATAGCTAGTAGACTTCATCCCAATCCACTCCAGTCCTTTCCCAGCAGGATGTCTGACCCACGCTGTGTAGTAGCTAGCCACAGAATAAGACACCCGACAGTCGATGCTCAGACTCTGACCAGACTGCAGAGTGACAGACGGTGGCTGGGTCAACTCTTCACACTCGACACCTGCGGAGGAAAAGTTATTAGATATGGGATGTAACGGATCTATGGTCATGTGTGCCTCAGTGACACTCACAGGAACCTGCAGCCAGCAACAGCAGCACAACTACACGGAACATGGTTGGTACTCAAGTTGTTGTGATGGGATGGAATGTGTGCAGCTTTTATAGCACGCTGCATGGTGGGAGGGTCACTTTGCATATAGTGGCACTACAGGTGTGCTGCAAGATGGCCGCTCATTACGTAAGCTGCAATACATTTTACAATCATGTTTACTATTGATCTTTTTTATTGATACTGTTATTGCAATAGTTTCATTGTTGGTACAGTGACTTTGCTTAGATTTGTGCTTATAAATAAAATTAATACCTATCACTATTTGTATTATTCTAGGACATTAGATATCCCCACTCGTGTAAAAAAATTAGGACTGTTATCACTCCCAAGGTAAAACAAAAATGTATGTTTGCTCCCACAAACATATATATATTTAATGTATTCCTTTTCTTATTATAATATCCTAGTTTTTTTTGTTCATTTTTTTTAAGTATTACAATTGAGAGGGAAAAGAAGTAAAAAAAAAAAAATGGATGGATGTATTTCATTTTTTAAGTTTTTCACAGGTTCAACAAAGACAGGTTTTTTTATTTTTCTTTATCAAGTCTATTTATTAAAAAAAAAAAAATTAAACACTTTCAGTCCTAAGATCACATTTCAGCACTATTAGCATCTTTTTTTTTTTTACACATACTGTATTTATACACTATTTCCTGTGAAAACATTTTTTTTTAAACAAGCGTTGTCTTAGATAATGAATTATCTTATCTTGTATTACCTGCATATGTCCGTCTATCAGCCACGCAATCTGGCATCGATGGAAAAAGTTAGTTTTGTTTCATTTTCCTATATTCAAACACAGTGTTACTGTTCAAACTGTCCTTGATGTTACAATGGCCAAAATAAGCAAATATACTTGTTAAAGTAAACCTCTTTGTTGTTTTTAATGTATATTTAGGCCTACTACGCTACTGTATTTTATTGTTGGCCATAATGGTGGTACTTGGAGAGCCACGTTTTTTCTAAAGGTGGTACTTGGTTAAAAAAAAAAGTTTAAGAATCATTGTTTAAGACATTCAAATATACCACAGGAGTAAAAAAAATACAGGCATGACAATAAAACTCTTTCACTCTCAGGGTGAAAAAAATAAATGATGTTCACTTCCACAAAAATGTGTATATGTATATTTATTGTCTCTAAAATCTTTCATTAAAAAAAAAAGGTACATTCAAGAAGAAACACGTTCACTCCTAGAATCACATTCCAAAACTTTTAGCATATTTTTTTTGGCATTTTTGGTCTAAATATATTGCAATAATCATGTAAATATGCAGATTATCATGAATCACTTTGTAATAACTTATACCATATTTAACAAAATGTTTCAAGGTTTATTACAAAATGTGTTATATTATTAAAAAATGTGGCGTTATTACATAATGAGTTGAAAATGTATTACATAATTGCATAACGTGTTGTTATACACAAACACAAAAATGACAGCCCAAAAAACACATTGGGCAAAACAAAGAATAACTTCCTGTAAGCAAGCGGAATAACCATTTCCTGGGGGACTCAAGACTTTGAAAATATACAACTTGTACATGCAATTTTAAAATTAATATGACTTAAGGCCTACCATATCTCAGGTAGAAGTAGTTAAAAAATGTTGTCATGTGGCTAAAACATGATTCTGAAATGAATACTCATAAAATGAGTTAGAGACGCCTGTTGCAGCTGAAATTAAATAATTGATAAATGCAGGAGAAATAAACTGATATAAATTAAGCAATAGTGTATTACTGTGTACTTAATAGATGATTACGATAAATCCAGGATAAATTATATCTGATGGCATTTTCTTCTTTGAGACAATTGAATGTTTCCGACTTTGTGGGGACGTCAGAATATCCTTTTCTGTTCCAACATGGGATCTGTAAAGACGTGATTGAGTTAGTTCAATTAAACATTTATGCAGGAACTAGAACAAAAATAATAACCTCATGTGGTGACCTCTGCACTCACAAATGTTAGGTGATTCTTGGTTTTACCTAAAGTCAAACCGAGAATCTTTTTTTTTTCTGTCAGTCATCTCAACTCTCTCAGTCCAAATGCAAAACAGCGGTGTCAAGCATGGTTGGTCCAACAACAGATGGTCACCTTGTTTCTAAGAGATGCACATTTTTCATTCCTACTACCTTTTTGCACATCTATAGTACACTTTCACAATATTTATTCAACACGCAAATTATTTTTGTGTGGAAAACAGCGTGAGAATATAGAATATGTTTTTATGGGTCCAGTTTCAAAGCAGCAGGTGGTGTCCCAGGGGGGCAGCCAGAGGATGTGTTTGGAAACTGAAAAAGCTTAACAGATCGGAATTTTTTTTTTTTTGGTTCGACAGATTTTTTTTGTTAGTTTTTTTGCATATATCTTCACTCAGAGTGCAAAAAAATATATATGTATATATACTTTATATGTATTCATATATATGTATGTACCAAAATTATTTCGATACTTTTCGGTACTTTTCTAAATAAAGGGGACCACAAAAATTGTATTATTGGCTTTATTTTAACAAAAAATCTTAGGGTACATTAAATATATGTTTTTTATTGCAAGTTTGTCCTTAAATAAAATAGTGAACATAGAAGACAACTTGTCTTTTAGTAGTAAGCAAACAAACAAAGGCTCCTAATTAGTCTGCTGACATATGCAGTAACATATTGTGTCATTTTCCATTCTATTATTTTGTCAAAATTATTAAGGACAACCGGTAGGAAATTAATTATTAATCTATTTGTTCATTTACTGTTAATATCTGCTTACTTTCTCTTTTAACATGTTCTATCTACACTTCTGTTCAAATGTAATAATCACTTGTTCTTCTATTGTTTGATGCTTTACATTAGTTTTGGATGATACCACAAATTTGGGTATCAATCCGATACCAAGTCGTTACAGGATCATACATTGGTCATATTCAAAGTCCTCATGTGTCCAGGAACATATTTCCTGACTTTATAAACATAATATAAATTTTTTTTAAACGAAAGAAGATGTTGTGAGGCCAAAAATATCGACGTAATCATAGTAGTATCGACTGGTACTTGCTATCATTACAGTGGATGTTAGGTGTAGATCCACCAATGGCGTTTGTTTACATTGTGAAGCCGGTGAGCTACGGTGTGTAGTGAAGCATGTTTAGCTATTCCTCGTCCTGCAGGGATGATACTTGTAAGGAACTTACTTTATTTGTCGTCATGGAGACCAGGATTAGTGATTTAGAAGTAGCTAAAACACTGCCGACGGCGGATGGACGTTAGCCGCTAGCTATCTAGCGATGTCTTAAAGCACCTCTTCCTGAGGGCGTTTCAGTGTTATAACTTCACCGGTACTTTTCAGAGGCAGTATAGTACCGAACATGATTCATTAGTATCGCGGTACTATACTAATACCAGTATACCGTACAACCCTAATGCATACATTTATCATTTGTTTTCAAAATGGTTACAAAAAGTGGCACCCCACATATTTACTGTGGGACCCCATTTTTATAAATAAATGATAAATGGGTTATACTTGTATAGCGCTTTTCTACCTTCAAGGTACTCAAAGCGCTTTGACAGTATTTCCACATTCACCCATTCACACACACATTCACACACTGATGGCGGGAGCTGCCATGCAAGGCGCTAACCAGCAGCCATCAGGAGCAAGGGTGAAGTGTCTTGCCCGAGGACACAACGGACGTGACTAGGATGGTAGAAGGTGGGGATTGAACCCCAGTAACCAGCAACCCTCCGATTGCTGGCACGGACACTCTACCAACTTCGCCACGCCGCCCCCTTTATGACTTGATAATTTTGAAAATTCCTAGCACCAACACTGAAGGAGTATTGGTGCGTGCAAAACATCAGCAGGGGGCTGTGGCCTGCGGGCCGGTTCTAATACTAATCAAATATCATCCCGGGGTCCATTGATAATTCATTTACGGGCTGGATCTGGCCCACGGGCCTTGACTTTGGCACATAGGCATTAACGCATGCAAATAATCAAAAAAATATACATCATGTTAATCTTACATAAATCCAGATTAGTCATCTAATCTATTTAGACAGCAAATTACCTTTACCTCAACCGCGAAAGGTTATCTGAACAGCAAATTTAGCTTCAAAATGCACGTTAGGTGCAGGTGTGTCACACGTACGGCCCGAGGGCCAGATCAGGTTGGTTCTTATACGTGCAAGCACATCTTGGAAGGAGGAAGGTTTAGTAGGAACACAACAAATAAGCGCCGTTTGGTCATTTTAACGTGAAATAAATTATATCAATATTACGATATTTTCTTAATTTATATCTTGTTTAAAAATATATCGATATGTCTTACAAACTCGACATATCCCCCAGCCCTAGAATAGACCCGCTCATTGGCAGTGCGCCTTATAATCGATGCGCCCTATGGTCTGAAAAAATGTATTAATTAATATCAGTATCGGTCAATACTCAAGGATCCAATATTTGTATCGTATCAGATGTGAAAAAGTTGTATCAGGACACTCATAGTTTGAAGTATTACATCTCGCCATCTTACAGCTTTTACATCCTTACTACATCCATTAGCTTTGTGTGTTGTTAGCTAATGATAGCAGTTTAGCTATCATAACAGCATGACTGCAAATTGTTAGTTGTTTCTCTTGAGTGAGTAACAAGCCTGAACAGCAGACAATTTTCTCGGGCCGACAAGCATTTTTTATTGTGAAAATGTTTTAAAAATACATATGTTCTGTTCTTGTTCTCGTTTTTGGCTTAACAAAATTGAACTTTGAGCAAGCTGCAAACAGCTCCTTTAACTTTCAACAACAACAAAAATGTTCAATGTAAGATGTTCAATCCTATTCCCATTTTCCTTGGATTTACGTCAAATGATGTCCCTGTCTGAATGTGCACCATACACACAACATTGCAAATGTGTATATGTACATCATTAAGCCCATGTTTCTTTTCCAGACCAAAGCTGCAGAGATAATCCACCAGAGACTTCATCCCTCCTCTCTGACATACACACATCAGCAAGTGATCACATTTGACACTCAACATACGCACACTCAATAAAGACAGCATACATACATATATACATACATACATAAAATACATGCTTTTTTAATATATATTTCTTTACAAAAGCAGACATGAGCCAGAAACAAGCCTGCATCTTCCTCAAAGGGGCGTCGAGGAGACAAGTAAGTCACATTTCAAGGAATTACAAGCAAAATATTCAAAGAGACAAGCTAAAAGTTCAACTTAATACATTTTTTGCAGAAATATGGTGTTTATGGCTAAATGTGTGTATTAAAATGGGGAAATAATAAAAACAAATGCAAATCTATGATACATATATACAGTATGTGTATATGTATTATTATTATTATTATTATTATTATTATTATTATAGGCATCCGTCCGTCAGTAGTGACGATGGGTTGCGCCTGGGGGAAGTCTTCCTCCCACCGTCATAGTTGGCGCCAATCGGGTGGAGCTTAGGACTGCCAGCTTCCGTGTTGTTTCCTCCCTTTAGGGGGGAGGCTGGAGTGACCTCTCCGTGGCGCATGCCTGGGCAGAAAATATGGAGATCCTGGGTTGCCCAGTCATCAAGGTCCCCCTCTCGGCCGTGTCGATGTGGCCCAGAGGGAAGCAAGGCAATACGTCTGGCATCGGCTTGGCTGCAGGAGCTGCCGGCAGGGGGTCAGCAATGACACCCAGCCACCTCAGGGGCTCCACTCCTGATTTTCTGTCTGGGTTTACTCCCATAGCCTTTCCTTCTCCCAAAGGTACAACAAGGCAGCAGGTATATGTATATGTACTGTGTATATGTATATACATGTGTATATATACTTCTATGTATTTATATACAAATCCCGTTTCCATATGAGTTGGGAAATTGTGTTAGATGTAAATATAAACGGAATACAATGATTTGCAAATCATTTTCAACCCATATTCAGTTGAATATGCTACAAAGACAACATATTTGATGTTCAAACTGATAGACTTTTTTTTTTTTTGCAAATAATCATTAACTTTAGAATTTGATGCCAGCAACATGTGACAAAGAAGTTGGGAAAGGTGGCAATAAATACTGATAAAGTTGAGGCATGCTCATCAAACACTTATTTGGAACATCCCACAGGTGTGCAGGCTAATTGGGAACAGGTGGGTGGCATGATTGGGTATAAAAAAGCTTCCCAAAAAATGCTCAGTCTTTCACAAGAAAGGATGGGGTGAGGTACACCCCTTTGTCCACAACTGCGTGAGCAAATAGTCAAACAGTTTAAGAACAACGTTTCTCAAAGTGCAATTGCAAGAAATTTAGGGATTTCAACATCTACGGTCCATAATATCATCAAAAGCAGGGGTCCCCAAACTACGGCCTGCGGGCCGGATTCGGCCCCCCAGCATCCAAAATCCGGCCCACAGGAGTTAATTTTTTTTTTTTTAATACTAATCCATTTTCTACCGCTTGTTACTCTCGGTGTCTCCCAGCCGCTCAGGCAAATCATATTGTCTAAAAATGTATTTTCCCATCGATCACGTGACAATGTTAAATGTTGATGAACATCAATGTTAATTGATGTTAAATGACAAAACAGATTATAAAGACAATGTATATATGTATGTATGTATATATATATATATATATATATATATATATATATATATATATATATATATATATATATATATATATATATATATATATACACACACACACACACAGCCTGGCCACCGGCCAATTTTTTTTAACCCAATGTGGCCTCCGAGTCAAAAAGTTTGGGCAGCCCTGATCAAAAGGTTCAGAGAATCTGGAGAAATCACTCCACGTAAGCGACATGGCCGGAAACCAACATTGAATGACCGTGACCTTCGATCGCTCAGACGGCACTGTATCAAAAACCGACATCAATCTCTAAAGGATATCACCACATGGGCTCAGGAACACTTCAGAAAACCACTGTCACTAAACACAGTTTGTCGCTACATCTGTAAGTGCAAGTTAAAGCTCTACTATGCAAAGCGAAAGCCATTTATCAACAACATCCAGAAACGCCGCCGGCTTCTCTGGGCCCGAGATCATCTAAGATGGACTGATGCAAAGTGGAAAAGTGTTCTGTGGTCTGACGAGTCCACATTTCAAATTGTTTTTGGAAATATTCGACATCGTGTCATCCGGACCAAAGGGGAAGTGAACCATCCAGACTGTTATCGACGCAAAGTTGAAAAGCCAGCATCTGTGATGGTATGGGGGTGCATTAGTGCCCAAGGCATGGGTAACTTACACATCTGTGAAGGCACCATTAATGCTGAAAGGTACATACAGGTTTTGGAACAACATATGCTGCCATCTAAGCGACGTCTTTTTCATGGACGCCCCTGCTTATTTCAGCAAGACAATGCCAAGCCACATTCAGCACATGTTACAACAGCGTGGTTTCGTAAAAAAAGAGTGCGGGTACTTTCCTGGCTCGCCTACAGTCCAGACCTGTCTCCCATCGAAAATGTGTGGCGCATTATGAAGCGTAAAATACGACAGCTGAGACCGCAGACTGTTGAACGACTGAAGCTCTACATAAAACAAGAATGGGAAAGAATTCCACTTTCAAAGCTTCAACAATTAGTTTCCTCAGTTCCCAATCGTTTATTGAATGTTGTTAAAAGAAAAGGTGATGTAACACAGTGGTGAACATGCCCTTTCCCAACTACTTTGGCACGTGTTGCAGCTATGAAATTCTAAGTTAAATATTATTTGCAAAAAAAAATAAAGTTTATGAGTTTGAACATCAAATATCTTGTCTTTGTAGTGCATTCAATTGAATATGGGTTGAAAAGGATTTGCCAATCTTTGTATTCCGTTTATATTTACATCCAACACAATTTCCCAACTCATATGGAAACGGGGTTTTTATATACAGTATGTATATTTTTTTGTTGGTTTTTTTTTTTTTTTTTCTTTTTCTAATTAAGAAATTATGCACATCTGGAAGTGTTAAATAGAAAAATAATAGTGGAGTCTTCTTACATATTGACGTTAGCTCTCAGATATAAGGTGTTGTTATATGTTATTAATCACACAACAAAAATATTCTAATATTAATTTTTTTTTTGGACACAATTTCAATACAGTACTGTTTTATATAACATTTACCAAGAAGTGTCCAGGGGGTTTATGGTATTTTTTTTTTTTTGTCATAAAAAAATACAATCATGTGTGCTTACGGACTGTATCCCTGCAGACTGTATTGATCTAATGTAGGAACCAGAAATATTAATAACAGAAAGAAACAACCCTTTTGTGCGAATGAGTGTAAATAGGGGAGGGAGGTTTTTTGGGTTGGTGCACTAATTGTGAGTGTATCTCGTGTTTTTTATGATGATTTAATAAAAAAATTTTAAAAAATAGAAAAAATGTTTTTTTTTTATTTCTTGTGCGGCCCGGTACCAATCGATCCACGGACCGGTACCGGCCCGCGGCCCAGTGGTTGGGCACCACTGCTCTACAGTAGACATTTTGGTCTATTTAGTTTGTCAGAGTTACAGGAGTGCTCTGCTGTTTTTAAGGACCTACTACAAAAAAGCAAGTCTAAGATAATTTCCAACAGCACTCTAGTGCAGTGATTCTCAAACTGTGGTACATGTTCCAGTAGTGGTACACGGGCTCCATCAGCGGTGCACCAAAGAAACACTGTATTAAAGTGCAGTGTTTTGTTTTTCGATATTTAAACACAGTGTTACTGTTCAAACTGTGTGTTACAGTGACCAAAAATTATACAAAAATACCTGTTAAATAAAGCCTCTGCATTGTTTTTTAATGAATACTTAGGCCTACTACGCTACTGTAGTTCAATGTCGATCGTCATGGTGGTACTTGCAGAGTCAAGTTTTTTCTGGGGTGGTACTTGGTGAAAAAAAGTTTGAGAATCACTTGTCTAGTGCAGGGCCGTAATCAGGATTTGACAAATACAGAGGTAAAAAATTTGGTGGTCCAAAAGGAGCTTTTGAAAGGCTGAAATCATGGGTATCCAGCAGCATATAAACATTACCTTCAGCAACACAATTAACAATCCACTTTTTTAATTACTATGCTGACATTTAAAGTAATAAACAGCTTTAATATAATTAAAACATCAATTTGAAAACTTAACATCATTTATACCTTGACATGGAATTGAACCCACGGTCTCTACTTTGTAGCTTTGGTCCTAATGACACGTGACACCAAGAGTTATGAGGCAAAATTTGTCTTCATGTTCTAATCAGTGACAGTGCTTCGGAGTAAAATTTCATGTGAAGCGCCTCTGTAACGACCTGGTCGCATCGTGGTGCGAGGTGTTCTCCCAAGGATGCAGACGGGCTCGGACACAGCTTGCAGGTAGGAAAAATGATTTATTCACGAACTAAATCAGACAGGAAAAAACAAAAACGACTAGCGTGGGAGCTAGCAAGCAAAATAATATAGCATGAGAGCTAGCAGGAAACAAAGTGGTCGTTAGCTGTTGCGTGAAAGCAAATTAGGAAGCCAGGCAGAGTGCTGCCCGGGCGAAGGCTAAATAGCCCTCTGATTAGCGCTTGGGCAACAGATGCGCGTCCCAAACGCTAACCAGAGGCAGGTGAGCAAAATCTGCCGTCATGGCAACAGAAACAAACACACGTGACACTAAAATGTAAACAAGCTGTGATCCGAGCGGCGGATCGTATCAGTACCCCCCCCTAAAAGGACAGATTCCAGATGTCCCTTGAAAACAAAAAAAACAACTGGAACCCAAAAAAAACAAGCAATAGTTCACGAGTCAAGGGCGGGCGGGGGGAGGACTTGGTGGTGGGTCGCCAGGCCATGTGTCCCCGAATCCACCGGGGACGAGTCAAGTGGCGGCGGCGAATGGAACGCCGAGGCGGGCGACCACGGAAAGGCCACATTCGTGGCCGCTGAGAAGGTGGGCGTGAGTGGCGCCAGAAGTTCAGCAGCCTCTGAGTCCTGCAACAAAGTCTTAGATGTCGCTGCTGTTTGCGCCACTGGCGTCCATTACCTGACCTCTGAGAGAGCTGCTTGCGCAGCCGGACCACTCGAGGTCGCTGAGACGTCGCCGTGGAAGCGGTAGGTGTCGACGTCGCCGTGGCAGCCGGAGGAGTCGACGTCGCTGTCGTGGCAGCCGGAGTCGCCGCTGTGGCAGCCGGAGTCGCTGTCGTGGCAGCAGGAGTCGCTGTCGTGGCAGCAGGAGTCGCTGTCGTGGCAGCAGGAGTCGCTGTCGTGGCAGCAGGAGTCGCTGTCGTGGCAGCAAGAGTCGCTGTCGTGGCAGCCGGAGTCGCTGTCGTGGCAGCCGGAGTCGCTGTCGTGGCAGCCGGAGTCGCTGTCGTGGCAGCCGGAGTCAGCCGGAGTCGCTGTCGTGGCAGCCGGAGTCGCTGTCGTGGCAGCCGGAGTCGCTGTCGTGGCAGCCGGTGCTGGTGCGAGAACCAGCCGTGGTGCAGGTACTGGTGCGAGAACCAGTCGTGGTGCAGGTACTGGTGCGAGAACCAGTCGTGGTGCAAGTACTGGTGCGAGAACCAGTCGTGGTGCAGGTAATGGTGCGAGAACCAGTCGTGGTGCAGGTACTGGTGCGAGAACCAGTCGGGGTGCAGGTACTGGTGCGGGAACCAGCCGTGGAGCAGGTACTGGTGTGGGAACCAGCCGAGGTGCAGGTACTGGTGTGGGAACCAGCCGAGGTGCAGGTACTGGTGTGGGAACCAGCCGAGGTGCAGGTACTGGTGTGGGAACCAGCCGAGGTGCAGGTACTGGTGTGGGAACCAGCCGAGGTGCAGGTACTGGAACCTGTGGTGGAGCTGGTGCTAGCCTTAGCCTTGGCGCTAGCTTAGGTGCAGGTGGCCTAGCTGGCGGTTGCGGCTTAGCAGGCCGAAAAACCGGTGGTGGCGGCCGGGCAGGAGGTTGTGGCTTAGCCCGCCGAAGGACAGGTGGCGGTGGCCGAGCAGGAGGTTGCGGCTTAGCACGCCGTTGTGCCACCCCACTCGCACAGCTCCCAGTACTAGCCCCCCCCTCAAAAAGCGGATCCCAGACGCGCTCCTTGCGGATTGGAACCGTCTTCAAGGGTGGGTGGAGGGAGGTCAGGGGGAGGGCAGAATCCTCTCCTCTAAATTGTCCAAAATGTCTATTGTCGCCCCCCACTTGAGACTGGGACTGACTAGATTTAGTCCTTAAAAAAATGTCCTGATAATGATTAATCGCAGAATTAAAGTCACTTGAAAATGGCTGGCAGGAAGAATTGACATAATGTCTAAAAAAGTCTTTGTCTATGACGTCATCCAAAATGGACGGGACAACGTCATCAAGCGGCGTGTCATCAGGGGGTGCCGACGGAATGACGTCATAGCTGCAGTCCCAGTGATTGACAGGCCAGTCATAACAGTCTTCGGTAAGGTAGTTGATGGGATTAACAGACCTTTGAAGAGGGGAATCTTGGGCTGAATGTAGCTTGCTGTGTGATGGTGGAGGAGTCTGTGGGAGTGGCGCGTCTTGGCAGCGAAGTGAAGACCTCGTTGGCGGCTTCCGTCTTCGCTGACGCGTCCGGTGGTGCGGGGGTGTGGCGATGTCCTCGGGCCAAACGGAGTGGATTGGGACCAACCTTCCGTTAGGACCCCATATCAGGTCCTGGCGCTCCGAAGGGGAATAGCGGAGAGTCTCCGCCTCCATCGCTCGCAACACCATCCACGCACCTTCGTCCATCTCCTCCGACATGCTCGCTGCGAGAGAACTTCTTCTTGCTGGCTTCCTACTGTAACGACCTGGTCGCATCGTGGTGCGAGGTGTTCTCCCAAGGATGCAGACGGGCTCGGACACAGCTTGCAGGTAGGAAAAATGATTTATTCAGGAACTAAATCAGACAGGAAAAAACAAAAACGACTAGCGTGGGAGCTAGCAAGCAAAATAATATAGCATGAGAGCTAGCAGGAAACAAAGTGGTCGTTAGCTGTTGCGTGAAAGCAAATTAGGAAGCCAGGCAGAGTGCTGCCCGGGCGAAGGCTAAATAGCCCTCTGATTAGCGCTTGGGCAACAGATGCGCGTCCCAAACGCTAACCAGAGGCAGGTGAGCAAAATCTGCCGTTATGGCAACAGAAACAAACACACGTGACACTAAAATGTAAACAAGCTGTGATCCGAGCAGCGGATCCTAACAGCCTCGTCATTAAGTAGTTTACATTTGAAGTGCGCTTTTTCTCACAAAACGGGCCCAAATCGTTAAAACAAATTGTACACTCCTATTATTGTTTTATATTTTAATTGATAATAGTATAAAATTGGTACTTGAAAAACAGTGCAGTTGCTTAAACAGTGCCTGAACTGGTACTTGAAACATTAAAAACATGCACATTTTTTGTAAAAAAAAAACAAACAAACAATAAAATATTAATTTCTTAGAGGGGACTGCAATTTTTGGGAATTTTGCCTATCATTCGCAGTCCTTATGTAAGACAAGGACACATGTTTTTCTTTTTTTATGCTTTGTAAATCGTAAATAAACGTTAGCAAAAGTCAGTTAACTATTGAGTCACGGGAAGTCGCTATATTCCGCCTATTCAGCGGTCTTAAAAATATCCAAACCCCTCCATCAACGTTTTATATCCATGCTATAAGTATGTAATGTAGTAACAGGCACATTCATAATAACGTAATGTAATTACGTATTTTGCTCATTTCAAGCATACGGCGACGCATTCATTTCACAGACGTATCTCAACATTTGCTTTTCCCTTCAATGACAAATCTACTATTCACGGCATTTGTGAGAGACAACAAGGACTACTTTGAAACAATTTATGATCCACAACCTAAAAATGTTTAGCCTAAATATAAGAAGGATGAGCAACAAGATTTAGAAGCTGTGTGCAAAACAGATGCAGCTTGAGTTAAACCTAAGTATACTACGAACATAACAAACAAACACTCTACAGTGTCTGCTCTCACTGGGATGCCAACTGGTGGAATGTTCATATCTTCCCGTTTAGATGAAGAATTAATCATAATCCCCACAAAAGGTTGAAAAATAAAACTTCCTGCTAACAATCTTTTTGTGTCTTTGTCAAAGTTGACCACTTCTCGATTTGTTAGTTAGCTCTGTTATACATGCTCCGCAAAATTTCGATTAACAATAATAATAATCAGGTCACAAGATATAAATGGACTTTTGTTGGCGTTTTTTGGATGGTTATTTAGATGGCTTTGTGGGCATAATACAGTTGCTCCTATTGACTCCATTGTTAGCTGAATTTTGTTTTTACGTTTATTTACACTTTAGAATGCATATACAAAAGAAGATCATATATGTGTTTGTCTTACATAGGAATTTTGAATATCAGGCAAAATTTACAAAAAAAAAATGTCGTTCCCCTTTTTGGAACTTTGTGACATTCAAGCTGAATAGACTAGCAGTTTCAATACTTTATTTATATAAATCAAACGTAATACTTTCAAAAATGAATAATAAAATCCACAACAAAATGTCATATCTTTTGCAGCAATACAGAACATTTTTTGCAGCAATACAGAACATAGAGAAAGTGCCAAAAGTGACTCTTGCAATTATTGATGGTCATAAATCCGTGGGTTCCTGAAAGTCACTAGCCATAACCGACCCTGGTGCATAATAAGGGAGTGCTCTGTTTTTGCTGTGGCTAGCTTAGTGCTGCAATACTAACGGTGTTATGATGGCTGCTGTTGGCGTGCTAAGGCTCGTAATTAAGTTTAAAACGAGCTTCAGACTCTGTGTACTTCTGTCAGGACACTACAGTACTTAGAGGGAACCTATAATGCAAAACCAACTTTTCTTACCGAGTGGTACTTGCTTTTGTGTATTTGGGATCCCCATAAGTCTCGAAAATGTGAAATATAACAGTGGAAGTGTTACAGGCCTCGCACTGAGTAGCCTGGTCCCAGTGTTCGATGTGGTGTGTCCTGTTTTATAGGAATAAAAACGAGGCACAAAAGGCTTGATTGCGTTGTCATCGCAAGGTGTGACCTGACTCTTTTATTAAACATTTCTTGATTTCTTTACTCTCATTTGCATATTGTGCTTTTATTCACATCCAAATGGTTTCGATAATGTAATTTCAGTTCTACATTTGTTCATTCACATCGTTAAACAATCTCATCTTCGACTTTTGAAATGATAAAACAAATCCACAAAAACATGGAGGATTGATCGTTACATACCCCAACACTATCTTTCTGTGTATAAGCATCACGTAGCGGTACTGTTGCTTTAATAAACCTCTTCATCTTACATGTTTGTACTGTATCCTGACATTGCTTCTTTTTTAATATTGCTGCTTTCTTGAATGTTTTTTTCTATATTGTCAATGTCATTATAAATCAATTACAATTACATTGTTACCTGACTATACCTATAAAACTTCTTAACAATCACAGTTTAACTTCAAGAAATCCACTGCCGCCGCCATTCCCGCCCAACCACGCGCTCGCACACAAAGGGAGACATCGCTTATTGAACGTTACAAATTTCATCACAAATACACACTTTTAAACAACATTCTTCAATATTTCTATATTCAGAAATGCTTATAATTGCTTGGAGACAAATGTGTTAATATTATCACACTTTACCGACCTGTTTTATAGTAATAAAAGGAAGACACAAAGTGCTTGATTGCGTTGTCATCGCAGAGTGTGACCTGAATGAGACCAGGAAGCACTAATAAGCACCTCCCATTTCCCTCCTTTCCTATATGAGTGCTCCCTCTGCTGGCGTGGCGGAATAACATGTCTTGTGGCATTCCGCTTGGAAACATACACTTGAACTGTGACTTTCGATATGAAAATACCTTGAACTAAATTAGGATACTCTATTTACACATTCATTTTACAAAACAATTGTGACTACTAATTGTAAGTGTCACAGAAGCATTGCAGAGATATTTATAGAATAATCTTACCTTCCTTCATACTTTCTTGAAACAAGCCGTTTGAAATTAACTCGTTCTTGTGACCTTTTCTGCCCTGTGACGTCAGACGATATCTCCATATATGGTTTAAATTTACCCGAAGATCCTTGCGCGAATCTGCAAATGTAATCCGACACTGAAGTCAATAAGTTCCTTCTTTTTTCTTCAGACTGACTTGTACATGGTCATGCATCCTCTGCTGTTGCCATTTCTAATACAAAGTAACGTATATCTCCAAATGATATCTGTCAATAGACTGCATATAGAAGTGTTAAGAACTAAAACATTGCTGGCGGGGAGAAAACGCAGTCAAAGTGGAGCCACGTAACTAAGACCAAAACGGCGCATCCTTAAGATACAGTCAGGAAGCTGCTTGAAAACGGTGTGTAAAACATAATCAATGCAACATTTTGACAAGAGAACCACCATTACATGTTATGTAAACCACAAGGAAGTGTTTTAAATGTAGAAAAAAATAACAATATGACCCCTTTCAGAGACGTTACACAATATCACCGTCAAGCAAGTGTTGCAGGTTGCTGGCCTGACTTTTTACAAGCTGCAGAATGTGTGTTACCGTCATCAATGTTAACCGAGGTTTACCTAGTGGACCGGGAAGCTGTGTGGCCCCAGCTGCCGGCAGTATACCGTAGAGTTTTATTTTCTCATGGAAGGTCATACAGGAATTGGAAGACGCTCGTGGGAAGGAAGAACGAAATGGCGGAGTTTCCTGAAGAAAGCAGGAATTGTTGTCAGATATGAAGTTTATAGGTGAACTTAATTTGACGGTCTCTAAACTTTTGAATGCACAACTGTTCAAAGTTTCAGTACGTTTTGCACAATTTGCTGTTTTCTAATAAGGACAATCCATTAATGGGCCAATAATTGTCCTGGTTCAAATAAAGTTGGCCAAATTCCTTGGCAGTCAGCATCTTGATTGACATCATGAGACCGAGACAAAGCCTAACAGTTGATCAACAGTACTTTGCCAGTCCAAGACTTCAAACAGGATGTTACTAAAGATAATTGGCCACTGTATGTCGGGACAAGTGACAAAAATAAATACTGTTCAGTATGCTTTTCTGTAAAAATACTTTAATAAAATGCACCTGTTGTACATTTTACAGTTAAGCTGCTTGTTAGAGAATAGCAAGTTGTGTAAAAAGCATACTTGCCAACCTTGAGACCTCCGAATTTGGGAGATGAGGTTGCGGGGTTGAGGTGGGCGGGGTTTGAGGGGGGCGGGGGTGTATATTGTAGCGTCCCGGAAGAGTTAGTGCTGCAAGGGGTTCTGGGTATTTTTTATGTTGTGTTTATGTTGTGTTACGGTGCGGATGTTCTCACGAAATGTGTTTGTCATTCTTGTTTGGTGTGGGTTCACAGTGTGGCGCATATTTGTAACAGTGGTAAAGTTGTTTATACGACCACCCTCAGTGTGACCTGTATGGCTGTTGATCAAGTATGCATGGCATTCACTTATGTGTGTGTTAAAGCCGCATATATTATATGACGGGGCCTGCACGCTGTTTGTATAGAGGAAAAGCGGACGTGACGACAGGTTGTGGAAGGACACTAAAGGTAGTGCCTTTAAGGCACGCCCCCAATATTGTTGTTCGGGTGGAAATCGGGAGAATTTCAGGAGAATGGTTGCCCCGGGAGATTTTTGGGAGGGGCGCTGAAATTCGGGAGTCTCCCGGGAAAATCGGGAGGGTTGGCAAGTATGGTAAAAAGTACTGAAACAGTTGGACATGTGCAAGGGTTTTGAATTAAGTTCACCTGTAAAATGTATACTGCATAATATAAATGTTAGGTACGTCTTGAAATTTCACCCAAAAGCTGCATATCGCTTATGTTTTCTGAGTAGTTTATAATTATTTATTTTTAGAAATGCGGGCTCTCTATGTGCCCTAAGTGGCTGCTTATGCCACTGGGGGCCCCCAAACATTGAGAACATCAGTGATAACATTCAAACATCAAGTAGTTTTACTGAAGTATGGAGAAGGGGTAAGATAAAATGCAAGTAAGCGTATGCTACTTCCTACTCCTTTTCGTATATGTTTGGATGGTATATATACATAAACTTGTGCATTGCTATATTATATCAAGGGCTGTCTTCTTCTTACAGTTGATTCTGATTTGCTAAATTTTGCCCACAGTTGATGATCAGTTGAATCAATGTTTTTTAAAGAGCGCGATAAACAGATTGTGAAATATGGTAGTAAGTATACTGATGGATCACTAGGTGTCAGTAACACCACATTAATGTGAATCTAGCCACTATCTGGTGATTCCTTTAAAGTGGTAGTGGTATCAGTTTATTTTGAACAATGCAATACAGCCCATATGTTCAGTTTTTTATTATAGCATGTCCGAAAAGGTATATTAGGAGTGAACTAAAGAAACTTATTTAAAAAAATCCAGAGTTTCTTTTAAGTGAACAAAACAGTGATCACATTTGCGACTTTTTCCACCTGAAAAAAGTTGCAACCACTCGGATAAACAAACAAATACGGTAGCGATTGCATAGTTTAGTGAGGTCCTCGGCTCTGGTGCATCGCAGAGAAGAAATCAAACTTAACCCTTAGATGCATAAGTGGGTAAAAAATGACCCGGTGAGGTTGTTTTCTTGAGATATCTTTGTAATGAAAAATTTTTAACATTTCATATTCCGGGTATTCCTCAAAAAACATGTTTTTGACATAATTCCATTTACATTTCTGTTATGTTAGTGTTAGAATACAACTAAGAATGACGACAGACACCAACTCTAGTTGACTCTTTACTCGGGAGCTCCTGAACTTCCTGTGTCCCCCCCAAATGGGTCCGTGGTACAACACACTCAACAACAACCATTCCTTTACAGAACACCTCCCCCTTAAGTTTGACCTCTTCTTCAAAGCCAATGGTTATCTAAAATTATCTCTTTAAATGCCCCTCTTGACATTACCTAAACATTTGCCGTATGAAATCTTACTTACTTATATCTTTCTGTAAGACACACTTAGTGCATAAACATATATCTTATATAAACTGTATAACCCTGAAAATCAATATTACTTTTTCTTTTCAAACGATCAACTTACATCCCATAAACTTCAAGCACATGAACAGTATGAATCAGATTACAATCCTCTTTCCTTTCTGTTTTTTTTTTTTTTTTTTTTTTTTTCTCTTTTTTTTTTTTTTTCTCACACACACCACATTGTCTCAACAGTCCTAAAGATCCAGACGTCTAGGAGGGCATGAGACTCGGCCTGATGCTGTGATGTACTTGTTAGATGCGTCTGTATCAGTATTTACGTGTCTGTTTGTTTCTGTAGTGGTGCGTGCAGGTGTGCTTGAGTTACCTGGCTCTGGAGTGTGCTCTGGGGTGTTCTCAGTGTAGTCTTGTGTGTCAGGCGTCTGTGTGTTGTGAATTGGGCGCATGTGTGTGCGATTACGCCTAAGTGAGCCCTCTTCAGTGTTGATAATGTAGGATCTCGGTGTAGACGCTTTCTGCACCACTGTCCCGTGTTTGTATTCTTTCGGCAGCCAAACCTCTTGGCCTGACTGCAGCTGCGGCAGGACCCGGACTCTGTGGCGCTGGTTGTACCGGCGCTGCTGTTTCTCCTTCGCTCGCCTTTCCTCCTTCCGGAACTGCCTAATGCCTGGCCACCGAGGACGAAGTGCAGCGGGAACTTGGGGAATGTCAGAGCGGATCTGTCTCCCCATTAGGAGTTGTGCTGGAGAGTAGCCACTCTCCAGCGGCGTGGCGCGGTATGTCTGCAGCGCCCTGGCCTTGTCGCCGCCTCCTTTCCACAGCCCTTTGACTGTGGCAACAGCCCGCTCCGCCTCGCCGTTGGCCTGTGGGTATCTGGGGCTGCCGGTGACGTGAGCAAATCCATATGCTCTGGCGAAGGTCTGGAACTCTGAACCGCTGTACTGCGGCCCATTGTCGGAGAAGACCGTCTCTGGTGTCCCATGGCGACTGAAGACGTCCTTGAGAGCAGCCACTACTGTCTCCGCAGTAGCTACTTCGAGGTGTGCTACTTCTATGTAGCGTGAAAAATAGTCCACTACTAGCAGGTATGTACTATTTTTCCAAAAGAACAAGTCCGTGCCGACACGTTGCCAGGGTCTCTCCTGCACTGCTGTCGTCAGCAGCGGCTCTCTCTGCTCTGCACAATGCTGTGAACAGGTGTTGCAGTTCTCCACCATCTGTCTGATGTGGCTCGACAGTCCTGGCCACCAGACCGCCTGGCGGGCCCTAGCTCGGCATTTAACGACCCCTTGATGCCCACTGTGTAGCTGCTGTAAGACTTCCCCCCTCAGCTCACCTGGAATGACGATGCGTTGGCCTCGGAGGAGCAGCTGTCCATTCATGGTGAGGTTGCCTTTTTCAGGCCAAAAGAGAGCCAGCTCTTGGGGCAACGCATGTCTCTCAGGCCATTCAGTCTCACAGTATCTGATCAGCTGCGCACAGATTGGGTCGGCTTTCTGCTTTGCTGCGATGTCGTTTAGACGGTGCTCTGTAGCGGGGAAGCTCTGAGTGACGGCGTCCAGGAACACTTTGACCTCGGCCTCTTTCTCCTTTTCCTCCGCCGTGAAGGTGTGTTGGATTGGGGCCCTGGATAACGTGTCCGCTGTTATCAAGCTCTTCCCCGGCACGTGCACGATATCGAAACAGAATCTCAGAAGCCTCAGCCTGAACCTCAGCACTCTCGGTGGGAGTTCGTCGAGAGCCTTGGTGCTAAGCAATGGCACTAGGGGCTTGTGGTCTGTCTCCAACCTGAATTTCAGTCCCAGCAGGTAGGAGGACAGACGCTCACACGCCCACGTAGCTGCCAGAGCTTCCTTTTCAATCTGAGCGTAATGTCTTTCGGTGTCTGACATACCTCTTGAGATGAAGATGATTGGTCTCCAGGCTCCGTCTGACTGCTGCTGGGTGAGGACGCCCCCGAGACCAAAGGATGAGGCGTCCGCCGACACGCACGTCTCCGCTGTCGGTGAGTAGGCAGCCAGCACCTGTGTGGAGCTGAGCTCCTGTTTGAGTCTTTTGAAAGCCTCTTCTTGTGGCGCTTCCCAGCACCACTCGTTCTTTCCGCACAGCAGGTCTTTGATTGGGCGTGTGTATGACGCGAGGTGCGGCAGGAACTTGCTGAGGTAGTTGGCCATCCCCATGAGTCTCTTCACCCCCTCGACGTCCGTCGGTGCAGGCATCTCCTGTATGGCTTTGATCTTTTCGATGTCCGGTGTCACTCCATCCACGGAGACTCGGTGGCCCAGGAAAGTGATGCTGTTCTTGCTGAACTCACACTTCTCCCCATTCAATGTTAGTCCCTCCTCCTGGAGCTTCTTCAGGACCTGACAGAGTCTCTCGTCGTGCTGGGTCTGGCTGTCCCCGTAAACCAAAATGTCGTCCGCGTGACACACTGCGCCTGCGCAGCTCTCCAGCATCTGCAACATCCGCCGCTGAAAGTGTTCAGGTGCAGAGGAAATCCCGAACGGCAAGCGGTTGAACGCGTACCGTCCGAACGGGGTGATGAATGTCGTCATCAGCTTACTTTCCTCTGCTAGCGGGATTTGCCAGAAGCCGGAGGTGGCGTCCAGCTTTGTGAACGTTTTCGCCCCGGCCAGCATGCCCAGGGTGTGGTCGACAGCGGGGAGGATGTATCTCTCCCTCTGAACCCACCCGTTTAAATGGGTTAGGTCTACGCACAGCCGCATCTTGCCGTTGGGCTTCGGCACTACGACTAAGCCAGCACACCAGGGTGTGGGTTGTGTCACCCTGGAGATGACACCCATGTCGACCATGCGATCCAGTTCCTTCTTGACTTTGTCGCAGAGGGGAAGAGGCACGCGGCGTGGGGAGGACAGAGCGTAGGGGACTGCATCGGGCTCCAGGGCGATGGTGTAGGGCTCCTTTAATTTCCCTAACCCGGTGAACACAGTGGGAAACAGCGCTTTAAAGTCCTTCTGCTGTGTTTCCACTGTATCAACACGCCGCACCAGATCGAGGGCCTTGATCGCTGGGAGGCCTATCAGAGGCTTGGACAGTCCATTGACAACATAAACATCCTGTCTGGTTGTTTTGCCCTTTGCCGTCAGACCCCCTTTAAAACATCCTTCAACCTCAAGTCTGTGTTGCCCTGGGCCATACAGCACTTTTCTTGACTGTTGCAGTGCCCCGTGGATTTTTCTGAAATAGATACTGCTGGGAATCGCGTTGACAGCAGCCCCCGTATCCAGCTTGAACGCCAGCTCTCGTCCGTTCAACTGTAGCATTCCGATCCATTCATCCTCTCCCTCTGAGCTCACTTCGCCCAGGAACGCAAACTCAAACTCCTCCTCCTCACTCTGTATGATGTCGTGCACACTTTTAGCTGACCTGCATATTTTGGCAAAATGTCCTCTTTTGTGGCACTTGTGACACTCGGCATCACGAGCAGGACACTCTTTCCATGGGTGTTTTTTCGTGTTCACACACTTGCCACACCCTGTTGTCTGCACTCTTTCCATGGGAGTTTTATTGTATTCAACTTTTCGCCCCATCTGGTTCTTTGTTATTGCTTCTACATGACCTGCTGACGGCTCTGCCCCCCTCAGCCCCGGCTGTTGTTTTTTCACTGCTGCACTTTGCTTGATCTGCGTTATGGCTTTTTCTAGGGTGAGTTCTGCATCTAGCTGTAAACGCTCCGACAGCCTCGCATCTAGGATCCCGACAACTAGTCTGTCCCTTATTAACTCGTCCCTCAGAGTACCAAACTCGCAATGTTCAGCTAACGTGTGCACGGCGGTGATAAAGGACTCCACAGTCTCGCCTGGTTGCTGACATCGCCGGTTAAAGCAGGCCCTTTCATAGATCACGTTCCGTTTACTCACGCAGTGTTTTTCGAATGCTGCCGTGACGTCGTTGTAGGACTTCTTTTGTTCCTCCGTTAGCTGCAGCGCCGTCAAAACGTCCTCAGCCTCCTCCCCCGCCGAGTACATAAAAGCATTCACCTGGAATTCCTGAGACTGCTTGTCCAGTCCAGATGCAATTCTATAGCGATTAAATCGCGTACTCCATCTTGGCCATTCCTCTGGTTTCGAAAAGTCAAATTTACTTGGCGGGAAGTATTGAGGCACTTGGGGCAGCGCTGCTAACTGTTGCTGTTGTTCGTCCATTTTTTTTTTTTTTTTTTTTTTCTTACGTCGTCTTTTTCTTTTTCGTTGTAATCTTCTCGGTTACACTGCTCGTTACTACCGTACCACTAACGTCACTAAGTTTCTGACACCATGTTATGTTAGTGTTAGAATACAACTAAGAATGACGACAGACACCAACTCTAGTTGACTCTTTACTCGGGAGCTCCTGAACTTCCTGTGTCCCCCCCAAATGGGTCCGTGGTACAACACACTCAACAACAACCATTCCTTTACAGAACAATTTCTAACTTACCTTTTAAAAATTTTAAGAAATTGTAGTTTTTGTACTACTACCCCAAGCTTCCATAAGTGGGTCACAAATGACCCACATGCATTTTCTTTGGAATCCAATGGGAACCTTCAATTCTTATCAGCTGTGGCTGTCTGGAATAAATTAACTGTGGACCACACAGACTATATCAGAAGTTTGACCCTTCAGGAAGACTATTTTACACAGCAAGAGCTGATACATGTAAGTATTATTGTCATATAGTATCGTGTGTGTGTGTCTTTCATGACTTATTCACTGCTTTTATTTATCAACGGATTAGCCTACTTTATAACTAGCTAACACTAGCTAGCTAACTAAGTTAGCTAACATTACTATTTGTATTGTGTTTGTGCGTGTGAAAGAGTGTTAGTATTATTCATCAATAAATTAGCCTACTTTACAACTAGCTAACACTAGCTAGCTAGCATTACTATATGGCATTTAGTGTGTATGTGTGTGTAAATGAGTGCTACATATTGATCTATTGAAAACATTGGCCCATGGTGCTGTGGTACAACATAATTGACATCGCCACCCTGAATTCCTACACCTTTTTCACGGCTCAGCACCCAGATTTCAAGAGCGGCATCACCAATGCACGACGGATCTTCCTCAAAGAGCTGTCAAAGGAGCTTGTCACCCCACACATGAGGAGTCGACTGGAAGGCTGCCCCCAACTGCAAACCCCTTTTTTTGAAGCAATGGAAAGGTGTCGGGTGACAAAAGCCAAAATCCAGCCACAGGAGAGAAGCAGACGGGGTCAACCAAAGAGAAAGAGGTGTCAAATCTGCCCAAGTAACAAAGATCGCAAAGTTAACAACAGGTGTGGGAAATGCAATGTACCTGTGTGCAATGATCACAGCCAGAAACAGGTAGTTTGTCTGAACTGCATACAATGATGAGACAAGGCAAAACAGGGAAAAGAAAGAGGAACTGTCAATGACTGGACATACATACACACACGCACACACAATGGATGTTCAAATTTTTTCTATTGCTGTTCTGGGTAAAAAAAAATTAAATTGTGAAGAAGAAAAGTGAAGAATAAAGATATTTCAAACATGAAATCATTCTTGTGTGGTCCTAAATATATTACAAAATATTATACAAGTGATTATTCTTCACCAAAATGACAACAAATGGCATGAAAACACGTTGATTCTAACATGGGTCATTTTTGACCCACTTGTGGAAGAGTGTAGGGTCCAGTCACTCGTGCATCTACGTTAAATAGAGGAAGTAAAAGTTTAACAAAGTTTCTGTATGTTAACATGTGGCAGGATCATTACCATTGACAGAGGAAAACTACACTTCTGGTGCAAGGTACTATGTCTAAATTTAGATGCACACTATTTATATTTTCAATAACTAGTGACATTTGAAACCTTGGCGGGTTCACTTTGATTAGCTACTTACAAATCAAATCCTCGTAATATTGAAGACCGAAATGGAGCCACAAACTACATTTTATTTTGTGCCACAAAAACTAGCCAACCTTGGTTATGGATGTGAGTGAAAAGTGCAAGGGGGCAAAAGTTGTTTGGTGACACCTGTGGTTAGCATGTATACATTTCCAAGACACCCATCTTTTCAGAATTTTTTATACAGTAAAAAATACCATCTTATAGATGCGTCAAGACTGTTTATTTTACAAATCACATACGCATTACTACATTGTACTAAACATTAGCATAATTCCCTATCAAATATACTGTAACTCGTTTTTTTAGTATGGGATGTGACGGTGGTCAAAGACAGTGACACCCTCTCTGGCCGTCCCGTGGGCCTGATGCCATGCATCCCTGTTACCGGCCCCTTGGCAGTTAGGATGGCATCCGCATGCTGCATCCACATCCCAGCAACAGCGTCACAGATTTGGGCCTACTAACTCAAGTCCCCGGCCAATCACACATCGACAAAGCCAATTCATAGCAGAGGTAGCCAATAGTTGTCCTTGATGTTGCTGAGTTGTCATCCCTCCAAGATGGAAATTCCTTTAAACCCACTATATACACAACACATGCAGACAGTATAGTGGGAGTGTGTATATACTTTCAAAAATGCTGTGAATGGAAATAAAACAAAATAAAATAAACATATCTGTTGTTGTAAAGAAATGGTTCTTTAGTTAAGTATTGTCAATACTTTTTTAAAATTTTCAAGCATGTATAACGAAACTGTCAAGCAAGCAATCTTTACTACAATTTAAACTTTGGTGCACTCTTGTGGTCACTGTGAGTAACTGAGGGTGTGTTATTTTAGTTTTTTTTTTTTTTTTTTAAATATTTTAATGCAGAAACAATATTCTATTGTTTATGTTGTTGTGATACTGCTTTGTTAAAAGCAAAAAATAAACCAGTGATACAGTATTAGAACCAAATCTTTATTTATATGTCAAAAGTAGTTCAATAAAACATCCACTGTCTTCATCTGTTCCACTGACAGAATTATTTAGTCTAAAGGAGAAAAAAGCGGGATAAAGTGAGGTCAAATTTCACATTAAATGTGATCATTTGTATAAAATGAAAAAATTATGTTAAAAATAGAATTATTATCTATATCTCACCTTAAGCAGGGTGGCCACCACACCATAGATGGTGGAGATGAGAAAGAGGACAAGGAATGTGGCAGACATATACCAGCTTTCCGCATTGATATCTTGGTTAACAACTGCATGAGCAATGTCATCCAAGACGTTGCAATCCGGCAAAATCACTGTGGAATTATTTTTTTAATTAGTTTATTTTTCTGCAAGATAATCATAAATCAGCTCATTAGTACCTGGATTGGTTATATTCAAGGTCAGTGTAACGGTCACATGTGTCACCCTGCAGGTGTGGACCGCCCCAGGTAACAAGTTGACTTGAGACAGACGAAGGCGGCTTTGGATGCTGAACTTCCCATCTGGGCCTCTGCTGGGTTGACTGGTGTTGAAGTCCGACAGCTCATTGGTGTCATCCAGAAACCAGGAGACGTTAACGGACGCGGGACTGAAGCCGAACACCAGACACACCAGTTCACCACGACCCTGGAGCAAGATGGCTGACGGTTGGGTAGGAGTCACTGTGGCTGTGGAGATGAAAGTTGTAAGGAAGTATGTAGTGCAAACACAAAGTCATGTTAAGACTTTTACTCACCAAACACGTCCTCTATAGTGCTCGTAAAAGGACTTTGAGATGACTCATGTCTGACAGCGCAAGAATAGCTGGATTCGTGGTCCTCAGTTTTAGACACATTAATTCTACTGCTCATTGAATAAGTATTGCTGCTGCTGTATTTCCACGAAGGGCTGTTGGTGTAGTCAAGCAATCTTTGACCATCTTTCTCCCAGTACACTATAACGTTATCTGGGAAATATCCAGAAACTAGGCAAGTCAGTGTGAGGTCATCAGACAGTGACAGCTCTGAGATGGTCGGTGGTATTATGTGCACTGTTGGTGGATACAAGTCTGATAAGAGAAACACAAAAACACATTTATAAGTGAAAAGTGATAATAGCGATAATTACAAATAATTATAAAAAGAAACACGACCAAAAACCTCTTAATTGTGCATCGGCCAGAAGTTGGAGACATTATCCATGTTTAGTTTACACTTGAAAAGAGTTTATCTCTCTTAAAGTTTCATTTACATTCCAACACATTCATCCCCGCACGTTAAAAGCATTTGTGAACTTTTGAGAGTTTCTATTGCGGTAATTTTTGTTGGTAAATAAACTATGATGAGAGATTATCATCACACTTCAACATCTCTAACATGTAAATGCTGCCTCTTTGCTAGGTCAATATTCCAAATAAGCATCTGTTCTTGATGGTCTTACCCTGGATAAAAAAAGGCGAACTAAATATATAAATGCAAGTAAACTAGAAAGTGGGGACGCTGGTCTGTTGCTAAATGTTCTTATACTACATTACGCAGAAGGCTTAGCGCCGTAGACAGAACCCAGAAGAAGGTGTGAGCTATACACGGGAGGACGACAGCTGTGCGGTTTGAGCAATAAAGTGTTAATAAGTTTTGGTTTGACAGTTACTGTGCGCGTTTTAGCGATGATCAGAAACAAATTCGATTGGCAAAAATAATAATAATAATCATAATATTATTATTATGATTACATTTGATTGGCAACAATTACACTGGAGGACAAAATGTGCGGTGACGGTGCGAATTTGCGTGAATTGGCAAACTCCTTGAGGGCACTGAAATATAATATATGATATTATCTTCAACTGTTTTCAGACTTCATTTTAAAATAAATCTAAACTAGTCCAAATTGTAAACATTTTATTATTTAGTTTTTATAAGGTTTAAACTCTTCATATTGCAAAATATATGAACTGAGTTGTTTTTTTTTTAATTACATTGTGTGTGTGTGTGTGTGTGCGTGTGTGTGTGTGTGTGTGTGTGTGTGTGTGTGCGTGTGTGTGTGTGTGTGTGTGTGTGTGTGTGTGTGTGTGTGTGTGTGTGTGTGTGTGTGTGTGTGTGTGTGTGTGTGTGTGTGTGTGTGTGTGTGTGTGTGTGTGTGTGTGTGTGTGTGCGTGTGCTCTTTTGTTACTATTACAACCTGGAAAATTCACTGTTTAAACTTTAAAGGAGAAATCTAAGTAGGATCAATGTGAAACATTTTTTAAACCTATGTGAAAGACCAATTTTCTTAAGAAACAGCCTTTCTTTGTGGTGGTAGCAGATTTTTTTGTTTTAAGTATGCCTTGTCAAATACTTACATTCATACTGTTGATATCAAAATGCACTTTTTTTCTAATGTTTACAATTTTACATTAATACTACTTCCATCTGCTTTAAACCTTCACTAGTTAAAGTCGTAAACCTCAACTATCCTTCATAAAAATAAAAACTATAAAATGTTTTAACTAATGTTGTTTTAGAGAAAAAAATTATATTTTCAGTAGACATAATAATCAATAATAATAATAATGGATTAGATTTTATATCGCGCTTTTCTATTATTAGATACTCAAAGCGTAGACATGCAATACTATTTTTGATGTGTAATTATAACAGTGTCAAAATGCCACATGGCACAAACACACACACAGACACACACACATTTGTGCAAACACACTCATACAAATACACACACATACTTGTCCAGGATGAAAAACAATGGTGTGATAGTGCTATCTGGTGGAAATGTGAATATATGTTGAGACAATACCTCTGCTTTTGCTGATGTAGTCCTCATGGCCCTGGTTGGAACACTTGTGTTGTCCCTCACAGGACACTTGTTTATATGCATCCCAGTCATCTGCTGGCACACTGAGGAAGCTCCGTAAGGTCTCTGTACCATTGCTGTGACGAGTCGGCTCCTCCGTGTGGGAATTCTGAGAGTATTTCTTCCCATCTACTTTCCAGGAGATGACAAAATCATGAAGTCGAGGGCCAACCAAAAGACAAGTAATGGTCACCTTGTCCCTCTGCTGAGACTCTGTGAGTGGGGGTCCGTGAACAAACACTCCAACTTGTTGGGATGATATTGGGGTTACTGTAAAATAACATGAAATGTGAGATTAGAAACAAATATTAAGATCCTTTTCAAATCTTTGAACATTTTGTGCCATTCACGGTTTTATTTGCAAGCCATTTTGGTTGTGATGTATCTACTGTATGATTTACAGTAGGTATAATATGCAAGATATTTATTTTTTTATTATTACACTAGTGTTGTAATCTAAAGACTAAAAATGCTTGTATTAAAACAAATAAAAATACAACCTTTGATTTTACATTTATCTTAACAGAAGTTACAAATGTTTATGTTTAGATCTTAATGTGGACTACTGGTCTTTTATTTTAGATTTGTATAAATGTCCACAAGATGTCGCTATTTTTTCCTATTCAAAGCGAGCAGAAAAACAATTCTGCACTTGTGCCTTACTGTAATAGCAAGTGTGTGTTGTATTATTCTTATTTCATTCCCAATAATAAATAGTAGTGTGGTTTAAGCATAATGGCTTTTGAAGGGTTAAAGCCCCAAAATATAATGAATATTTAATATTTATTTTGAAGAAATAGAAAAACAATGCAATGAACTTATGCATGAAAAATGAATAAAGTTGTCAATCATTAACCTATCTTAGGGCCTAATGATAATATAAAATAAACATCATAATAATGATGATATTAAAATAAAGCACAATGATGATCACAATAATATTAAGGAATTATTTCTTAAAATATATTTCATGGAAATATTTTTCGTTTTGAATTTAGGAACAATATATCTCAGCTACAATCGGGCGGAAGGTGGGGTACACCCTGGACAAGTCGCCATCTCATCGCAGGGCCAACACAGATAGACAGACAACATTCACGCTCACATTCACACACTAGGGCCAATTTAGTGTTGCCAATCAACCTATCTCCAGGTGCATGTCCCCGAAGGGAATAAGCGGTAGTGAAATGGATGGATGGATGGATAGTTCAGCAAACAGTTGCTTTCAAAGGGTTAAATGATATATACTGTATGTATACATTTCTTTTAATGCTTTTAAGTGATTTTGAAAGACTGTCACAGCTAAAGTGGAAAAAATATTGAATAATATTTTTACAGCAGTTTTTGGGAAGCCGATATTTTTCTTGAGGGAAAAACGAATGCAGATATTTGAAGGACAATGTTATGAGTTGTCTTTTTTTCATGCATCATGCCAATAGGGTACTTATGATTATTTACCGGAGCAAATGCTGATGGTCTTGGCGACATTTTTATTCAGCCACTTGTCAGACACTCGACAGGTGAAGACCTTCCCAGTTTGCCACTCTATCGGTGGGACGTGGAGTTGACTGGTCACAGCCACACGTCCATCCGCACTCATGCTGATGCTAGTAATTGACGGCGCTCTCTGCTTAGCCTCGCTGAACCATTTAATTTGAGGGTTAAAGCCCCGACCAGAGCACAGAACCCTCTGAGGTTTCGATTCCTCACTGGGGGCCAGAAAGAGTTCCACTGATGGGTCCACTGTTGGAAAATGGGTTCAAATTATTGTGTCAAATGAATCCAGCTCTGATGAGTCAGACTCTCACCAAAAAGGCCGTATATGGGGTTTGACCGGAAGCTGTCGGAGAAGCCTTGGTTCACTTTGCAGGTTAAATTTGCGTCACTCTTCCTGTAGGACTCGTGCAAACTGAAACGTGGACGGATGGAATGTGGGCCCAGGCCTTCAGGGAGATCAACATACTGTTTGTTAGAAATATCCACACCGTCGGCCTGAAATGTGACGTAGAGGTCGATGGCGTCCAGTTGCGTGATGTCACACTCGAACACGCCGCTGTTGTTATTCTGTAAATCTGCAAGAGATCGCCTCATCTCCACCAGTGGAGCGGTGACTGCAACACCTAAGTGATCATAACAGGATAAAAGGTGGAATTCAGTCTCTCAAAGATACAGTAGCTCATCAGAGTACAGTAAATACACCCCTCACATTTCAGCTAACGTTTTATTTAATAGTCTCAAAGTACAATACGATGGAAATGAAACTTAGAGTAGTCAGTGTACATCTTGTATTGCAGAGTTATTCAACTGGTGGCCGCCGGTAATAGATAGATAGTACTTTATTGATTCCTTCAGGAGAGTTCCCTCAGGAAAATAAAAATGACATCATCCCGGCCCCCGAGTTCAGTTCAAATCTTCAAATACAAATTTTTGCAGCCAATTTCTAAAAACACAAATGCTCTTGTTGTACAGTATAGAGCGGGGGTCGGCAACCCGCGGGTCTAGAGCCGCATACGGCCCTTTAGCGCCGCCCTAATGGCTCTCTGGAGCTTTTTCAAAAATGTATGAAAAATGGAAAAAGAGGAGGGGAAAAAAAAAATAATTTTGTTTTAATTTGGTTTCTGTAGAAGGACAAACATGACACAAACCTCCCTAATTGTTATAAATCACACTGTTTATATTAAACATGCTTCACTGATTCGAGTATTTGGCGTGCGCCGTTTTGTCTTACTAATGTTGGCGGTCCTTGAACTCACCATAGTTTGTTTACATGTATAACTTTCTCCGACTTTCTAGGACGTGTTTTGTCATTATGCCACCTCTTTTTCTGTTTTATTTTGTCCACCAAACTTTTAACGTTGTGCATGAATGCACAAAGGTGAGTTTTGTCGATTTTATTGACTTGTGTGGAGTGCTATACAGGCATATTTAGTCACTGCTTGACTGCAAGCTAATCGATGCTAACATGCTATTTAGGCTAGCTATATGTACATATTGCATCATTATGCCTCATTTGTAGGTATATTTGAGGTCATTTAGTTTCCTTTAAGTCCTCTTAAATCAATTTATATCTCATGACACACTATCTGTGAAATGGCTTTAAATTTTTTGCGGCTCCAGACAGATTTGTTTTTGTATTTTTGGTCCAATATGGCTCTTTCAACATTTTGGGTTGCCGACCCCTTGTAGAGGAACTTGGACCAATGTAAACACATTGGCAGATCTTTGCACAGACATTTATAAATGATAAATGGGTTATACTTGTATAGCGCTTTTCTACCTTCAAGGTACTCAAAGCGCTTTGACAGTATTTCCACATTCACCCATTCACACACACATTCACACACTGATGGAGGGAGCTGCCATGCAAGGCGCTACCAGCACCCATCAGGAGCAAGGGTGAAGTGTCTTGCCCAAGGACACAACGGACGTGACTTGGATGGTAGAAGGTGGGGATTGAACCCCAGTAACCAGCAACCCTCTGATTGCTGGCACGGCCACTCTACCAACTTCGCCACGCCGCCCTCAACCTTGCCAGCAAATGTAGAAAACTGGGGTCAAACCTTGTGATTTACATAACTGAGGCGTTCCTCAAGGAACCCTTTCAAGTCCTTTTTGGCAGTTACATTTTTTTAATACACTTTATGTAACTAAGGTGTTGCTGTTGCTTGTCTACTTCAGATGCAGTCAATAGTCATTTGTTCAACTTCTTTAGTTATACTAGTGGTGTTCCTCAAGGTTCCATTTTAGGTCCTCTTTTTTTCATCATAATGTAAATATATATATATCAAGTAATCCAATTATTAGCCAGTAGTTTGACTTTACAGTGGAGGAAGTGGGCTACTTCACAATGTCACAGTTGGATGTCCCTTAAAGAACCGCAGCTCACCAGTGCCGGCAGTACTCATGCATCTTCAGGCCATGATGTTATCTTGGTATAGTCACTTTTGTTCCCAGCTGTTTGGACAATAATGGCCGAGTGTTGAGTCAGTTTTCAGTACGTAGTAAATGGACAAGCTGTACACTGACTACTTGTTGAGTTGTGAGGAGTGGACTTACTCCGATTTTGTTCAGTCGTCCTACCTGACACACGTACGGTCTCCTCGACGTCCGGGAAGCAAAGATGCGCCGCTTTACATTTGAGAATCCTGATTTGTCTCCACACATCAGGCAACACTGTCAGAGTACTGATGACGTGAGACGCATTAGCGTACGCGCTCGCTTGGTCGCTGGCTGCTTTGCCGTCCAGCTGCCATGTGACAACGGCATCCAATGCGGTGCGCACCGAACATGTTGCTTTCACTTGGGATGTTTCCGTCATGACTTCCTTGAAGCTGGGGAGCTCCACATGAACGGAAGGTGGGACGCTTGCCTGTGCTGCCAGGCGACACGTCCGTTGTTACAAGATGATGACAATAGCTGTGTTAATGCGAGACGGCAGACACATACGTACTTTCACAGATACTGATTGACTTTTTCTCTTCCACCTTGTTGTGAGTGGACTTGCAGGTAAACCTTATGCCGTTTGTCCACTCTTTTACATCAGGCTCAATCTCACTGATTAGACTGAAGGTCTGTGGGGCCGTCACACTCTGAAACTTGCTCACGGTTTGCACGCCGTCGATGATTCGGTTGCCCTGCAGCCACTCGACACTCAGCGTGTCCGGGAAGAAGCCACTTAAGGCGCACCTAAGTTTGACAGAGGAGTCTCCTGCAAGGTTGCCCTCCCACAGCGGATACAATGTCATGTTTGGAGACACAATCCTCTCCATCCTCTCTGTTGAAATAGAAAATACGTATATGACGCATGTGGCTATTTCTCTATATGTAGCAAATTACTTGCACATACCTTCAGATTGTTGTCACAATTCTAAAGGTGCAGGTGTCTTTAGTTTTAAGTAGTTTTATAGTACTAACAGTCAGGTGGAAAGGGTTCCGCTTAAGCGAGCATAAGCAACATTTAAAAAAAAAAGAAGAAGATAAAAGTACAGAAAAAACACAGAAGTGAAACTCAGCGAGGCGCAACAGTGCATGACAAAAGCCAGGTGTGAGAAGAGATGATGACATATTTAAATACATTTCATACACGGACACATCTTTAAAGTTGGTTTTGTTTTGTTTTATAACACACTAAAAAGTTATTTTCTTTTTTTGTACATTCCAGCTGCAGCTTTTTCAGGTCATTCTGAATTTCTGAGGAAAAATCTGCAAGAAAAGCATCACTCACATTTTATTTTTTATTTTTATTTAAATTGTAAATTAATATGATTACTTACAGTTCATTTAAAAAAATGTGTTCATTTGACCTGAAAGAGAAAAAAAAACAAAAATATATTAAAGAAATACACAAATAATACACACAACAGACTGACTCATTAATCCTATTGGAAATCCAAAAAGAGATCCTTGGTATGTTTTGTGCAATTCAATTGTTTTCCAAACCATTTGTACCACCTGTCTTCCTTAAATTATCCAAACTGCTAAAGCTAAACAAAAAACAACACATATGTTTGCAGTGTCACAAATTTCCTTCTAAAACCGATAAAAACACAATTTTTAGTTTCACACTATCCTGTCATAAACTCATGTAATAATTTAGGTTTAGATGTCAATTTGGACTAGTGGCTTTCTACTTCTTTCTATTTAATTTTTATATTTTTCCACCAGACTTTTGTTCCCCCTACTTTTTCCCATTCAAAGCATGCAGCAATATTTCTGCATGGCTGCCCTGCTACTGTAATGATAAGTGTGTGTCACTATTGATGGTGGATAATGGTGTGTCTATCAAACAAAGTGTACAGTCAAACCCAAAAGTATGCATAGGTCTACTGTAAACCTTGCAAATTGAACTTAAAGTTACTTAAGTTTTTCTTGCTTGAAAATTACACAGGAGATAATAGGATGATGAACAAGAGGAAAAGTTGTGGGGAAAAAAATGTTTTTTAAGCTTTTATTGTATTCACATTTGAACAAAAAATTTACTTTGATTGACTTTGGACAAAAATTGGCCAATGGTATGATTAGTTTCGGTCTTGACTCTTGTATGTGTGTGTTTGGACAAAAATGTGGTAACTTTGTCAACATAAAACCCACTGTACTCTAAAGGGTTAATATTATAATATGTACAATATATTTTAGAGAAGTTTTTTGAAAAGCAGACATTTGTGTACATAATCAATAGCCTATTTGGTATGTAATTTGTATTTCAGACTGAAGTTTTAAAATAGTTACTTGCTTGAATATTAATGTGTAATTTTTTACAGTATTATTGTCTTTTTGGACAAATAAGTATTTATATTTAAAATTCTAGCTGAAGGGCTAACCAACAAATAAAGTATAGTTATACTTTATAAGGCGTCTATAGAATTTAAAGGGAATTGTTTTTTTGAATTTTGCCCATTATCCACAATCCTTATGTGAGACAATCTTGTATGTGTGTTTTAAATGGTGAAAAACTGCTAATAAGAGGCGGCTAACAATGCGGACATATCGGATTCATCTACTCTGCGCTCTTAAAAAAAACACCAACAATGCAAACACAGAGGAACTACTTTTATGGCGTAGAAAAACAGAACTACCACTATAGTGAGTAGTCAGCTACTAGCTACTAGCTGGCTTGAGCTGCTAATAACGTAGGCTGCGATTTGCCACAAAATAAACAAGAAAGAGCTTTAGCTTTTTCTGCTGCATTGCTTCTAAGGTAGGGTTCAGATGGTAGCGCGGCCATACAGAAATTGGAGGGTTCCTGGTACGAATCTAGCTTCCGCCATCTTAGTTACTGCCATTGTGTCCTTGGGCAAGACATGTCACCCACCTTGCTGCCAGTGCCGCCCACACTGTGTATGATTGTGAGTGAATGTTTGGTGGTGATCGGAGGGGCCAATGGACGCAAATTGGCAGCCACACTTCTGTCAGTTTACCCCAGGGCAGCTGTGGCTACAAATGTAGCTTACCACCATCAGTAGTGAATACATTATGGGTTCTAAGTTCTCACTGTTAAGCGTTTTGAGTGTCTAGAAAAGCACTATATACTGTAAATATAATCCATTATTATTAATATTATTATTATAGTAGAAGGTTGTGGCAGCAAGTTACATGTTATCATGAATGTGCTTGTTACTACATGACGTACATATTTACAGCATGTATATAAAACAGTGTGGGAGGTTTTTGGATGTTTTTTGAAGGGCTTGTTTGGTGAAATAGATCGTAGCACAATTACCTGTATTGTTAGCCGCCTTTTACTAGCAGTCTTTTACTATTTAGTATGAAGAGAAAGGGGACTGACGTGTGTTTTGGTCTCAGAGAAAGATTGTGATTGATGTACAAAATTCCCCAAAAGGTGCATTACTGTATAAAATGTTTACCGTCAACCAATGTTCTTTAGAAATATTGCAGACTTATTTTCACCTACAGTATGTAAAGGAGCAGTTAAGTGCTCAACTCAAAAACAAAAGTTGTATTATTACCTTGAAGACAGTTGTTCCAATGCTGAACAGCAGCGTGATGAGAAAGAGAATGATGAAGGCGAGCGCCGTGTTCCCCATGTTATCTTGCTCGGCTTCCACAGCATTGTTCCACTGGTGGCTCATCTCCACCAGGAAGTCTGGTGGATGTACAGTAGTACTTCAATACACACTGTATTTATTATTACTGTATTGTGTGTTTATACAAAGAAATGTGTCCTATAATGTTGATTTTATGAGTACAGGTAGTGCTATATAACTGGAGACCCTGAATTGCCTTTTGAAAGACTCCATTATTTCAGTGTGTGTCTTTAAAACATGATCTCTCTTGTGTTTGTGTTTGTTAGGGCAAGACCCAGGAGAGGAAGAAGACGTTTATAAAGACAAGTCACACAGACCACCTATCTCTACGAGTAAGGACTTTAATACTCTCTTTCAAAACCCCAACATACTATTAATCCTTGTTGCATGATTAGTGACACTGCAAGTCACACGTAGCTAAAAATAAGGACAACATGAACAGCTTGCGACATACAACAGTTGCAAAGTGATTTTTTTTATTTATTTTGATTTGAAATGGACACACAATATCATTAAACATGCAGCAAACAACCAAGAGCAAAGAAGAGAAGACAAGAGTGACACAGAACACATCTACAGGGCCTTGCACAATTTGGGGTTGTCCATGTTGACGTTATCGGTGGTTCTGTATGAAATGGACCTGACAAGGACATTGGGTGTGTTGGCCACAGATTGGTGGTAAATGGCACAGCAATACGCCACACCGTTCCTTTTCCACTGATCAAGGCTGAGCGTTAACTGGCCGTAGACTGAATACACGCCTTGGTTTTCTACAGGTTGGGTGGTCCTGGTGACGTATGTGGAGTTTACGGGGTTGTCATCGACAAGCCAAGACACCAGAACCTCTTGGGGGAAGAAGTCTTTCACTAAGCAAGTCAGGGTAACCATGTTTTTAACAGTTTGTTCCACTGGAGGCATCATAAACACCGCAGGATTTTGAGGTGATTTATCTGCAAGTGCGACAGAACAACATTTGACCACAGGAAGTAGTATCAAACATTTACAGTTTTCTTACCAGCAGTTCTTTTATAGGATTTCTTTACTGGGTGCGCAATCTTTGAATGCTTCACCACGCAGTTGCGCCCTATGCCTTTGCTCCATTCGTCATACGTGATGTCAAGACGAGTCTCAAATGGGCCCGAATTGCCCGGCGGGGGGGCTTTCAAGGTCCCGGCCATCTCGTTGCCATCCTGGTCCTCCCACAAAATACTCTGCACAGATAGCCTGCTAACTTTGACCTGACATATCACCGTGCCTTTTTTGTTCAGAAAGATGTCCTCCATTGTGGGGCCGCTGATCTGTATATCGACATCCGCCTCCGGGCATCCTTCACCTGTTGAATGGACAGGAAGACTTTTTCAAGGCCGTTGTGTGATTTACATTGAGTGTGTTGCATTTTAGCCCGCGTTCACACTGGTGGTTCGGACCAAAAATATATGCATTGAAGGACTTGATTGGACACCTTTATTGACCTAACTCAATTATTTCAAACCAAAATGAGTTGTTTTTTAGACGTTGCTATTTTTACCAGCTTATTTGTACTAGGGCAGTTAAATCATGTAATTAATCACAACATAGTGCATTAATCATGGGTACACGCATATTAATTACACATTTTGTTTTGAGCATACATGTTCCTTTACTTTAACTGCAGATGGTTACCTGAAAGGTAGCATACTTTTTTTGTTGTACCACAAACATAATGCACCCAATTCTTGAGGTGAGGATCAATGCTTGATTCAAACCAATTTTTGCAAAATATATAAATATATAATTAAACTAATGCTGTTAAATGTAACGAGTTAACTCATGTGATTCATCAATCAAAAATTGCATTAATCATGCATATACACAGATTAATCACGCAATTTATTTTGACCGCACATGCTCCTTTACCTAAACCGTGGATTTTTACCTGAAAGGTGCGTGGGTTGGTATATTTATAGAGAGAGATGAGTGAGAGGACTCCGACTGGTGTGCTCTCTGGCATATTTAATTTCAAAATACCCCCGAGGGAACTTAGGATACAACTTTCTCTAAATTTTTGAGCAGTGCATTCAAGTAAAACATTTTAAAATGTTACTGTATGTCATTGTCACGTTAAAAATTACATTTATGCCCAATTACGGGGGCCTTTTTAGGGTCATTTAAATAATGCAAGCAGGTAAAAAGGTACATTTCATCCCAATTCAAAAGTGTGATTAATCAGATTTGAATAATTAATCATTTGACCGCACTCATTTTTACAAACACCCTGTTGTCACACACAAAGAGTCTTACATATTTGTAATTTTTGCATGCTTTGTTTGCAATCAGAGTTTGATTTAACCAAAGTGTGAACACAGCCTAAAATAAACAAATAGAAAAGTACTCACTAGATGAATCTGTTGCACGCGTGTTGCTCACAGATGAGTTGATATACACATCTCCATGTGCGTCCCTCCCCTTAAACTCGCACCTTACAGTGGTGCCAGATGACCACTCGTCGGACTTGAGCGTGATGAGGCTCGCCGCGCTGTAAAGCGTCGTTCCATTTGCAGTCTTTCTGGCCTTAGACAAAGTTATGACCTGCTCTATTCCGTGGGAGATGTCCTCTTCGTTATACAGCCATTTGAAGTCATAAACATTTGGGGAAAAATCTTTGGCAAAGCAGACGATTGAAGCCTCATCTTGACCATGAGAGGAGGCCAACACTTTCAGAGTTGGCAACTTGTAAAAGGACTCTGAAACACGAACATATTAAGTATATGTCTGCACAACAAATATATATACACAACTCAAAACGTCATTTGAATGCTATTTCTCATGGCTTCTGCAGGGTCGACACTACTAAAACAGCAAGATTAGATCGTACACAACCTGCATGTGAGACAAGCAAGCGTAGATTAAACAAAAAGCAAGCAAAAAAACGGCTGCAACAATTATTTCCCTGACAGACAAGGCAGAGTAAGCAGCTGCACAAGGAAGAGTCAGACCTTTCTTTCCACCTTACTGTTGGCTTTATCACCAACAATAACATCATTTGTATGGATAGTATGAAATATTGTGCAATTTTCAGATAAATGTGTTGTGTGTAAAAAAATCATCTAATTCTAATTACCCCGTTCCAGATATCCAAATATATTTACACAAAACACTTTTTGCAGAGCTTAATTATATTTTTAAAAACAGGTATAGTTTTTAACATCACTTTTACCTTTTTGGAGCACTACTGACAAGGATGAGCTACTAGCAGTGTGGTGCATTCAGTGACAGTCTGGAAATACGTCTTCTAGGGCTCTTGTTTGACTATTACTGTACACTACAACTTAATTTGGCTCCATAGTGGGTTATTTTGTGTAGAATACAAAATAACCCACTTTGAATCATACTAAAACCGGGGCATCTGAAAACCAATATATATTTTTTCAACGACTTCAAATACACCGAATCCAAATATACTACAAAAGTGACAGCACATTACTGTGATTACCTTTAGCTGTGTCACATTCATTGTACCTATTTTAAAACTACAGTACAAGATATGCTGTAAACACGTCTTACCTTCTGTTTTGGTGATCACGGCATCAACAGTTTTAGTTGAATGTTTGGCGACACATCGAAATTTGGCCCTGCTGTCCCAGTCGGCTTGCCTCACTCGGATCTGACTGACTCCCGTGTAAAGGTTGTCCTTCTCCACTGAAGGATACTGAATGAAGTCAGACAAATCGGCCCCGTCTTTGCTCCACGCAAACGTCAGTGGAAGAGGTTTGAAGCCGGTGGCCAGACAGCCGAGAGTGACCATGTCTCCTGCTCCGGAGCCACATTGCATCAGAGGAAAGACAGTGGGTGGGACTGGTGGGACTGGTGTGCCTGTGAAAGGAAAAGCAAGTTGTCAGTTGGGATCAAATTAAATGAAAATAGTAAAGGGAAGACACATATTAAACCATATTCAAATTGTAGGAAAAGAAAATAAGTAGTCGGTTATGATACAATTCCATGAAAATGGTGAAGAGATAACACCCACCATTTTAAACCATATTTAAATTGTAGATCAAATTGCACAATAGACCTTATTATATTTTAAATATCACAAATTATTTAATTCTCCTTTATCTGACATTTTGAGTGAACCTTTTCTTAACATTGGAAAACATCTTTATAAATGGAATAGCTCACTCAAAAGCTTAGAAAAACAAAACCTGTTTGATTATTAAGATACCACAGTGCAGAAACTCAAATTTAAGCAAAATAATCATTGTCATATTTCATAAGACTCTGTTGCTGTCGATGATAGATCAATTTGCTAATGTATGCTTTAATAACCTGTCAAACCACCAATAAGAATGGACTCGCCAAAGCTTCATTATACTCATGTCAGGTATTTTTTTCAATTGTTATGTAATATCTCACAGATTTTAGCATATATTTGTCTACTTAAGATAGGCAAATTGGTCTAATTCTACTGTTCGAATACTGGAACTACTTGATATCAATAAATTATTGCACAAAATCAGAAATATTGAAATAATGTACTTGTCCTTTCCAGTAGAATATAATTACCACAAATATTGACTTACCAGATGTAACTGTGACTTGCGTTCCTTTACCCCAGAAGTCCAAGTACCTGTAGTAAACTGTCACAGTGATAGAACATAATGTGTTTACAATGAAAATACTATTACATAAAAAAAAGAATGAACACAGGAAAAGCTGTTCCTCAAAAATTATTTCTCAAGCAACTCCCTTGAGATTTGATATTTTTTCCGGTGTGCACCCTAACGTTTTGATTGTGTTTGGATATGTGTGCATAACCAGAGATGGGTAGTTATGTGCTACATTCATTTTGTTATACATTTACTCAAGTAACTTTTTGGATAACTGTACTTGTCTGAGTAGTTTTAATACAACATACTCTTTACTTTTACCACTTTCACTCCGCTACCTTAAGTTTAATTCTGATCGCTACATGTTGGTCTAGTGAGGGAGGTGACCAAGAACCTGATGGTCACTCTGTCAGAGCTACAGCATTCCTCTGTGGAGAGAAGGGAACCTTCTCCAAGGACAACCATCTCTGCAGCAATCCACCAATCAGGCCTGTATGGTATAGTGGTCAGACGGAAGCCATTTCTTCGTAAAAAGTTTGCTTGAACGCACCTGAAAGACTCTGACCATGAGAAACAAAATGATCTGGTCTGATGAGACAAAGATTACATTTTTCGCCATGAATGCCAGGCGTCATGTTTGGAGGAAACCAGGCACCGCTCATCACCAGGCCAATACTAGCCTCACATTGAAGCATTGTGGTGGCAGCATCATGCTGTGGGGATGATTTTCAGCGGCAGGAACCCAGAGACTGGTCAGGGTAGAAGGAAAGATGAATGCAGCCGGAATAGAAAACACTTTAATGCCTGCAAACATTTTTAGGGCTCTGGTGGTCTCTAATAAGCCTGCGTACTTGAAACACAAATATTTTAAAGCTGGACATGGGGAGACCCTAGAATAATACGTTACATTGTTTAATACGAGACGTAACAAACGCATGTATAATGATCTTTAAGTCACAAGTGGACAAAATGGGACACATTTCTTACATTGAACAAAGAGCACAGTCTTCAAGTCAAATTAATTGTGTGTTAAACACACTTGGCCAATAAAGCTGATTCTGACTCTGATTTTAGTGATATTCAATCAATCAATCAATCAATCAATGTTTATTTATATAGCCCTAAATCACAAGTGTCTCAAAGGGCTGTACAAGCCACAACGACATCCTCGGTGTCGAGTGGGTCTGACATAATATTGTGAAAGTCCAACACATCAGCGAAAGTCCAGTCCATGGTGGGGCCAGCGGGAACCATCCCGAGCGGAGACGGGTCAGCAGCGTAGAGATGTCCCCATCCGATGGACAGGCTAGCGGTCCACCCCGGAGCAGAGTAGAAAAGAAAAGAAAAGAAACGGCAGATCAACTGGTCTAAAAAGGGAGTCTATTTAAAGGCTAGAGTATACAAATGAGTTTTAAGATGAGACTTAAATGCTTCTACTGAGGTAGCATCTCTAACTTTTACCGGGAGGGCATTCCAGAGTATTGGAGCCCGAATAGAAAACGCTCTATAGCCCGCAGACTTTTTTTGGGCTCTGGGAATCACTAATAAGCCGGAGTTCTTTGAACGCAGATTTCTTGCCGGGACATATGGTACAATACAATCGGCAAGATAGGCTGGAGCTAAACCGTGTAGTATTTTATACGTAAGTAGTAAAACCTTAAAGTCGCATCTTAGGTGCACAGGAAGCCAGTGCAGGTGAGCCAGTATGGGCGTAATATGATCAAACTTTCTTGTTTTTGTCAAAAGTCTAGCAGCCGCATTTTGTACCATCTGTAATCTTTTAATGCTAGACATAGGGAGGCCCGAAAATAAAACGTTACAGTAATCGAGACGAGATGTAACGAACGCATGAATAATGATCTCAGCATCGCTTGTGGACAAAATGGAACGAATTTTAGCGATATTACGGAGATGAAAGAAGGCCGTTTTAGTAACACTCTTAATGTGTGACTCAAACGAGAGAGTTGGGTCGAAGATAATACCCAGATTCTTTACCGAGTCTCCTTGTTTAATTGTTTGTTTGTCAAACGTTAAGGTGGTATTATTAAATAGATGTCGGTGTTGAGCAGGACCGATAATCAGCATTTCCGTTTTCTTAGCGTTGAGTTGCAAAAAGTTAGCGGACATCCATTGTTTAATTTCATTAAGACACGCCTCCAGCTGACTACAGTCCGGCGTGTTGGTCAGCTTTAGGGGCATGTAGAGTTGGGTGTCATCAGCATAACAGTGAAAGCTAACACCGTATTTGCGTATGATGTCACCTAGCGGCAGCATGTAAATACTAAAGAGTGCAGGGCCAAGAACCGAACCCTGGGGAACTCCGCACGTTACCTTAACATAGTCCGAGGTCACATTGTTATGGGAGACACACTGCATCCTGTCAGTAAGATAAGAGTTAAACCAAGACAAGGCTAAGTCTGACATCCCAATACGCGTTTTGATACGCTCTAATAAAATATTATGATCAACAGTATCGAAAGCGGCGCTAAGATCAAGAAGCAGCAACATAGATGACGCATCAGAATCCATCGTTAGCAATAGATCATTAGTCATTTTTGCGAGGGCTGTCTCCGTAGAGTGATTTGCCCTGAAACCGGATTGAAAAGGTTCACAGAGATTGTTAGACGCTAAGTGTTCATTTAGCTGCTGTGCGACAATTTTTTCGAGAATTTTTGAGATAAACGGTAGGTGGGACACCGGCCGGTAGTTCACCATGAGGTCAGGATCGAGGTTAGGTCTTTTGAGTAGAGGATGAATAACCGCTTTTTTGAATGCTAGAGGAACAGTACCAGAGGAAAGTGATAAGTTTATAATATTTAACACTGATGGACCTAATAAAACAAAAAGCTCCTTGATAAGTTTTCCAGGAATTGGGTCAAGTAAACATGTTGTTTGTTTTGTCCCATTTACACATTTTAACAATCCCTCCAATGTTATTTCATCAAAGAGAGAGAAACTATTTTGGAGGGCAATGTCCGTCGTATATACCGTCGTATTTGTGTTAATAGAACCCAGTTGTAGCTGAGATGCATTGTCTTTAATCTCTTTTCTAATGACTTCAATTTTCTTATTAAAGAAATTCATAAAGTCATCTGCTGAGTGGGTGGAGCTACTGGGAGGAGTCCCTTGTTGGGTTAGCGATGCTACTGTACTAAACAAAAATTTAGGATCATTTTTGTTGAGGTGGATGAGATTTGAGTAATATTTAGCTTTAGCTGAGGTAAGCATGCGTTTATAAGTTATTAAACTATCACTCCATGCTTGATGGAAAACCTCAAGATTAGTCGCACGCCATTTGCGTTCCAGCTTTCTACATGATAATTTCTGGGCTTTAGTTTCTTCTGTAAACCATGGGGTACGCCTTTTAGGGGCCCTTTTTAGCTTTAGCGGTGCTACACTATCAATGGTGTCGCGCAGGGCGTCGTTAAAGCTGTTAGTGAGGTTATCAATAGAGCCCACATAATTTGGGAATGGTGCCATTACCGAAGGCAGTAGGTCAGTAAGAGTCGTCGTTGTGGCAGTATTAATGTTGCGGCTGCTATAGTAGTTATTATTATTATTATTAGTTTGTTGACAATGAGTCAGAACTTCGAATTTTATAAGGTAATGATCGGACATCACTTTAGTGTACGGGAGTATCGTAACTTTAGAGGTGGTGACACCCCTGACAAGCACTAGATCTATCGTATTACCGTTGCGATGCGTGGGTTCATTTATTATTTGTGTAAGACCACAGCTATCAATTATAGTCTGGAGCGCCACGCATGGAGGGTCCGATGGGGTATTCATATGGATGTTAAAGTCTCCCATTATGATTATATTGTCGGCGTGCGTCACTAGATCAGCAACGAACTCTGAAAATTCATTGATAAAGTCCGAATAGGGCCCTGGGGGCCGGTAGATGACAGCCAGGTGCAGAGGCAGCGGTGTGACAAACCTCACAGTAAGCACCTCAAACGAGTTATATTTATTATTTAGGTCCGAGGTAAGGCTAAAGTTTTTGTTGTATATTAGTGCAACACCCCCACCCCTTTTAATGGGGCGGGCAATATGCGTTCCCGCATAGCCAGGAGGAGACGCCTCACCCAGCGCAAAAAAATCGTCTGGTTTGAGCCAGGTCTCGGCTAGACCAACGACATCAAGATTGTTGTCTCTGATGACTTCATTAACTAATAACGTTTTGGAAGACAATGACCTTATGTTTAAAAAGCCCATATTATAGGTAGTGGGCTGTTTTGAGGAGTTTTTGTTGAAAGTATCCGTAGTAGCAATATTAATAATGTTACGTTTATTATGCATAGTGCACTTTAAATAATTTCGACCATATCTAGGAATTGATATGACAGGAATTTTTAGATTGTTTGCCACCTCAGTAAAATGCATGTCCACCTCTGACGCAGAAAGAACATTATGTGAGTTGTATATTATTCTAAGAGAATTGCTATGTGTGCAGGGATTATCCAGCCTGGCGCTGGCTAGTTCTAGCTTAACAGACTCCTTATTAGCGCTTCTTTGTGGATTAGCATTTAGCTTTTTCGTTAGCCCCGCTAACAACAACGCATTTAGCTTTGTTGTTAGCCCCGCCCGACACCCCCGCTTCTGCTTCCGAGCGCATCGCTTACGTCTCTTTCGCTGACGGTCTCCGCTGGTAGTCGACGCCGCTGCTTCAAAGGCCACTGCTGGATGTAGCTCGCGAAGAATTCCCAAGCTAGCGAGCAGGTCCATCGTACACGCATCTTTCAGCCCAAAATGGCCCGATCTCTCCACATCCAGAATCGTAAGTCGGTCGTAAGTGATCACGGAGTGAACACGCTGTGAGCCAGCCATGAAATTGACTGAATTGAGGGGTATTTTTGCCAAATCGGTCTACACTTCCAGGAGCGCTCGCAAAAAGCCGCTGCTCTGAAGCGCCGCCATCTTGGAAATTATTATTATTATTACTGCTGTTTTAGTAACATTGTTAATATGCAGCAGAAACAAGAAAGTTGGGTCACAAATAATGCCAAGATTTTTTGGCAGAAAATTGTTTTATTATCGTAATTCAAATTAGTAACCGCAAACATGTGCTTGTTTCTAGCAGGACAATAATCAACATGTCTGTTTTCTTGGAGTTAAGATGCAAAAAGAATAACCATCTTGGTACAAAGAGTTAATACTATGTCTGCTGCTATTTTAGCAGACGAGTATGTTCTGACCCGCAAAGGAAACTTCAATAAAGCCTTTTCTCCATTGCAGCATGGTCCAATCACGCACCATCACATAAGTAGGCAACATGTGGCACCATCTAACTATGGCACATGTTGAAGAGGTTCATTTAGCCTACTGATGGCACAGTTAAAGTAAGGCTCATGTGCACATACTGCAAGAAACCTAGTAATTTTAAAAACAGCTGTCCCTTGTTGAAGTGAACCAAATCAAAACCAGTAGTTCTGGTAAAGGCCCCTTCAGTGCCACATTCCTTTAAAAGTGAGTGTGCGGATCCAGCTGTTTATTCCCCTTTTATTATGAAGGGTGCTGCCTCACTGTCTGATAGCAACGTAAAAGTCCCAGTTACTATTTTACGTAATACTGCAGTCTCAAGGTCTATTTTTCTTCGTGGTGTGTTGCCTGTTTCATATAAAACCTCCTTAAAACGTAACGAGCTGGTGCAAGGCTTTGGAATTAAATTTGCTAATTTACCCATGCACTCTGGTGTTGCAAGCAGTGAGCGGAGACGGGCCGGGGTGGTAATTCTTGTTGCCCCTCGGCTCAAAGCCCGTACGTTGGATTTCAATCCGGGTCGGGCACGGGTCCTGACTGTTGTTTGTGCTGATGCACCAAACAGCAGTTCAGAGTACCCACCCTTTTTGGATTCCCTTGAGGGAGTACTGGAAAGTGCTCATGGCTCATGGGACCCCAGAAGCAGCGGATAGGTACCAACAAGCCAAAACTCTGACATGGGAAGAGTTTGGCGAAGCCATGGAAAACGACTTCTGGACGGCTTCAAAGTGATTCTGGACCATCATCTGCCGCCTCAGGAGATGGAAGCAGTGCACTGTCAACACCGTATATGGTGGGGATGATGTGCTGTTGACCTTGACTCAGGACGTTGTGGATCGGTGGAGGGAATACTTTGACGACCTCCTCAATCCCACCTACACGTCTTCCTATGAAGAAGCAGTGCCTGGGGAATCTGTGGTGGGCTCTCCTATTTCTGAGGCTGAGGTTGCCGAGGTAGTTAAACTCCTCGGTGGCAGGGCCCCAGGAGTGGATGAGATCCGACCGGAGTTCGTTAAGGCTCTGGATGCTGTGGGGCTGTCTTGGTTGACAAGACTCTGCAGCATTGTGTGGACATCGGGGCCGGTGCCTCTGGATTGCCAGGTGGTTCCTCTCGTTAAGAAGGGGAACCGGAGGGTGGTAAGTTGTATCTGGTTGTACTGGAGATGAGGCTACGCCAGATAGTCGAACCTGGGATCAAGAGCAGCAGTGAGGTTTTCGTCCTGGTCGTGGAACTGTGGACCAGCTCTTTACTCTCAGCAGGGTTCTTGAGGGTGAATGGGAGTTTGTCCAACCTGTCTACATGTGCTTTGTAGACTTTGAGAAGGCCTTCGACTGTGTCCCTCGGGAAGTCCTGTGGGGAGTGCTCAGAGAGTATGGGGTATTGGACCGTCTAATTGTGGTGGTCCACTTCCTGTATGATCGGTGTGAGAGCTTGGTCTGCATAATAACTTTTATGGACAGAATTTCTAGGCACAGTCAGGGCGTTGAGGGGATCCGGTTTGGTGATTGTAGGATTAGGTCTCTGCTTTTTGCATATGATGTAGTACTGATAGCTTCATCTGGCCAGGATCTTCAGCTCTCACTAGATCGGTTCACAGCCAAGTGTGAAGCGACTGGGATGAGAATCAGCACCTCCAAATCCGAGTCCATGGTTCTCGTGCGGAAAAGGGTGGAGTGTCATCTCCAGGTTGTGGAGGAGATCTTGCCCCAAGTGGAGGAGTTCAAGTACCTGGGAGTCTTATTCACGAGTGAGGGAAGAGTGGATCGTGAGATCGCCAGGCGGATCGGTGTGGCGTCTGCAGTGATGCGGACATCGGTCCATCGTGGTCAAGAAGGAGCTGAGCCAGAAGACGAAACTCTCAATTTACTGGTCAATCTACGTTCCCATCCTCACCTATGGTCATGAGCTTTGGGTTATGACCGAAACGACAAAATTAGTTTCCTCCATCGGGTGGGGGGCTTTTTCTTAGAGATAAGGTGAGAAGCTCTGTAATTCGGGAGGAGCTCAAAGTAAAGCCGCTGCTCCTCCACATCGAGAGGAGCCAGATGAGGTGGTTCAGGAATCTGGTCAGGATGCCCCCCGGACGACTCCCTGGGGAGGTATTTAGGGCATGTCTGACCAGTAGGAGGCCACAGGGGAAACCCAGGATACGTTTGGGAGACTGTGTCTCCCGGCTGCCCTGGGAACACCTCGGGATCCCCCGGGAGGAGCTGGACAAAGTGACTGAGTAAAGGAAAGTCTGGGCTTCCCTTCTTCAGCTGCTGTCAACGCAACCCGACATCGGATATGCGGAAGAAGATGGATGGATGGATGGATGGATGGATGGACCCATGCACTCTCTTCAGGTGGCCTTTTTTCTCTCCACCATTCACTGTGTTACGTGCACCATTTTATTGATTATTTCCCATTACTCTTTATTAGGTAATTCTTTTAGTGAGGTAGTAGCTAAACATGATTAACATGACATACCAATACACAATTTGATGCGATCTAAAAGAATGTTCTGATCAACGGTATTGAAGGCAGCACTGAGAACAACACTGATGTAGCGTGCCTTTCAGCTGAGCTAGCACTTTATTATACCATACCCTGAGTTACAATAGGTTACCATTTTGAGGGCACCAATACTCACATGTTTGTGATGAAAGCGTCACTCTCCACTTCACCTCTGCATCCTGACAGGCAGCAACGCCCTCTGACTGGTGCTGTTGTACAGCATCTGCACAGGGGTCCCCAACATACTTGCCAACCCTCCCGAATTTTCTGTGAGACTCCCGAATTTCTGTGTCTCTCCCGAAAATCTCCCGGGACAACCATTCTCCCGAATTTCTCCCGATTTCCAGCCGGACTTAAGGCACGCCCCCTCCAGGTCCTTGCAGACCTTAGTGAGGACAGCCTGTCGTCACTTCATATAAACAGCATGCCGGCCCAGTCACGTTATAACATCTACGGCTTTTGGAGAGTGCACAACTGCACACACAACAAGAAGAAGACGAAGCAGAAGAACGAAGAAGAGACAGTCATGGCGACGACGAGTGACAGAATAGAACGAGGATGGACAAATTCAACCCTAAAATCACTCCTTTCCTGCAAATTAAATTTCACAGATGCTGCCCATACCTATGCTCCTTCAGAGGCACTTTTAAATACAACAATGAGTAGAGGAGTGTCCTGTGTGTGTATATGTGTAAATAAATGAACACTGAAATTCAAGTATTTATTTTATTTATATACATATATAAATAATAAAATACATATATATATATATATATAGATATATATATATATATAGGCCCTTAACCCCGGCCCCCGCCTCTCCTGAATTCGGAGGTCTCGAGTTTGGCAAGTTTGGTCCCCAACCTTTTTTGCACCACGGACCGATTTAATGTAGGCATTTCCATTTGTGGCAGATAAATACAGCAAAAATAAGTGCAAGAAAAATAAAACTCACTATAACGGGGGGGGGGGGGGGGGTTAGTTTCTTTGCAATGACATCCCCAGCAGGTTGATGGTAACCTGCTGGGGACTGCAGATGGAAATCAGCCTTTGGCTACAATCTGTCACATTTATATTTTATATGTTCATTAATGTGCATTGTATCATGTCACAAAGTTATAACAAATATAACAAATGGCAACTTCCTATGAGGAGTTTTATTGTACATCTATAAATAATCTTATTGGTGTGTCTCGTGGGACAGGCGAAAGTTAAGTCGGAGAAAATGCAGACCTTTATAAATGATTTAATGTTTCTGTGCGGCCAGGTAGCAAATGTGTCACGGACCGGTACCGTTCCCCGGACCCGCGATTGGGGACGCCTGAATTCTACAGTACATTCAGTGTCATTGAATCATCAATTAAAACTATTTTCTTCTCACCTTTTTCTGTTCTCTGCTCCACTTGGGTAAACTTTTCCTAACCGCGCCAACAAGTTTGTTTCGGAATGTCTTCCTGAAACAAGTCTGCACATGTGCAGTAAATAACGTGTAATACTCCATTGCGTGAGAAGGGAGAGGGCGGATCTATCTCAACAGTCATCTTTGATTATTTCATCCATCCATTTTCTACTGCTTGTCCCTTTTGGGGTCGCGGGGGGTTGCTGGAGCCTATCTCAGCTGCATTCGGGCGGTAGGCGGGGTACACCCTGGACAAGTCGCCACCTCATCGCAGCATCTTTGATTAAGTATTTTTAAATACATAAATTAAGACAGAAATAAGTAAATACTTGTTTTAAATAGAAGGAAACTTTAATCATTATTTTTTGAGACTTTTGGGGGCCTGTGGAAACCTGGGGGCCCCAGGCATCTGCCTGTGTCCTGGTGACAACGTGTATCTAGTGTGTGTGTGACAATCATTGGTACTTTAATCTTTAATCGTTAATCTTTTTATCCGTTGTGTTCTTGGCTTACAATATTTCAGTTTGTTGGCTATATTAAGATTAAAGATTAAGATTAAAGTACCAATGATTGTCACACACACACTAGATGTGGTGAAATTTGTCCTCTGCATTTGTCCCATCCCCTTACAAAACACCTGTTGAAGAAACGGTCGCTTCCTGTCTTTTATTAATATCAACCAGACAGGATGTTGATAACCACATGTTCAGAATGTTGGAAACATTTTTTCAGTGTTTTGATATTAGTTGTACATTCAAAAAGCTTTATAAGAAATTCGACATTTCTTTTATGAGATATTTATTAGCATTTTGCTAATTTTTTTGCTCACTCAATTCACACTATATATAACCCTTCTTTACCTTGTTTTCTGCTGTCTTTGTTTTCCATGTGCTCATTGTTACATGGTCTACACCTTGTTCCATCATTAGTACACCTGTGTCTTGCCGTGATCCTTGTGTCTCCTCCAATCAGCTCTCTCCTTCCACTTGTCCAGGTACTGCACTTCTGGTACATTCAATAGATGCTAGCTTTAGCCATTTAGCATTTTGCATATCACCAGTGTTGGGTTAGTTACTGAAAACCAGTAACTAGTTACAATTACTAGTTACTTTATTTCAAAAGTAACTCAGTTACTAACTCAGTTACTTACACCAAAAAGTAATGCGTTACTGTGAAAAGTAACTATTTAGTTACTTATTTTTCCCCCCTTTTTTTTTTAAGGCTCCCATTAATGCCCTTTTAGCCTTCATTTCAGTACTGTTATTGCACTGGAGAATAATACAATATGTTGATCAACTTGACATGCATTTGCATCACTGAACTCTGCTAAGCAATGTGGTCTACATACAACACACAAACAATGTGGTCTACATACAACATACAAACAATGTGGTCTACATACAACACACAAACAATGTGGTCTACATACAACACACAAACAATGTGGTCTACATACAACACACAAACAATGTGGTCTACATACAACACACAAACAATGTGGTCTACATACAACACACAAACAATGTGGTCTACATACAACACACAAACAATGTGGTCTACATACAACACACAAACAATGTGGTCTACATACAACATACAAACAATGTGGTCTACATACAACATACAAACAATGTGCTCTACATACAACACACAAACAATGTGGTCTACATACAACATACAAACAATGTGGTCTACATACAACATACAAACAATGTGGTCTACATACAACATACAAACAATGTGGTCTACATACAACATACAAACAATGTGGTCTACATACAACACACAAACAATGTGGTCTACATACAACACACAAACAATGTGGTCTACATACAACTCACAAACAATGTGGTCTACATACAACATACAAACAATGTGGTCTACATACAACACACAAACAATGTGGTCTACATACAACATACAAACAATGTGGTCTACATACAACATACAAACAATGTGGTCTACATACAACACACAAACAATGTGGTCTACATACAACACACAAACAATGTGGTCTACATACAACACACAAACAATGTGGTCTACATACAACATACAAACAATGTGGTCTACATACAACATACAAACAATGTGCTCTACATACAACACACAAACAATGTGGTCTACATACAACACACAAACAATGTGGTCTACATACAACACACAAACAATGTGGTCTACATACAACACACAAACAATGTGGTCTACATACAACACACAAACAATGTGGTCTACATACAACACACAAACAATGTGGTCTACATACAACACACAAACAATGTGGTCTACATACAACACACAAACAATGTGGTCTACATACAACATACAAACAATGTGGTCTACATACAACATACAAACAATGTGGTCTACATACAACATACAAACAATGTGCTCTACATACAACACACAAACAATGTGGTCTACATACAACATACAAACAATGTGGTCTACATACAACATACAAACAATGTGGTCTACATACAACATACAAACAATGTGGTCTACATACAACACACAAACAATGTGGTCTACATACAACACACAAACAATGTGGTCTACATACAACACACAAACAATGTGGTCTACATACAACATACAAACAATGTGGTCTACATACAACATACAAACAATGTGGTCTACATACAACACACAAACAATGTGGTCTACATACAACACACAAACAATGTGGTCTACATACAACACACAAACAATGTGGTCTACATACAACACACAAACAATGTGGTCTACATACAACACACAAACAATGTGGTCTACATACAACACACAAATAATGTGCTCTACATACAACACACAAAGACAAAGATATGTTTCAAAGGGCCAATTTATTTCAGGCCAGAACAAATTGACAAAACTATTTTAAATAGCTGCAACATAATGGCACTTTAACTTTAACTTTAAGTAGAAAGGATCTTTGATCCAAGACACAACTTACATTTAACTAAAATGTTATTTTCTTTGTGCTCGACAAAAGAAAAGTAGTGAGAATGTTAAGACACTCGACTTCTGGCTTCACCATGATGTCATGTTTGTTGTTATGAGAGTAGCGTATGTGTGTGTGTGTGGCCCTTTAAGATATGACAACATGTGAGGTGAGTGACGTCAGTGAGTGAGTGGGCGAGAGAGGTGAGCGAGTGGCGACAGTGAGTGTGTGCAGGTTCTCTAGCTTGGTGGATGGCTGCGTCCAATAAAGTCACAAAGTTGCAACAAACCGCCGGCCTCGTCATTCACCCTCAGCTGTAAAGACCCTCTTCCGGGTAAAGTGAAGGTTGTTAGTACATATACGTCTCCCCTGCGCCCCTCGACTACGGTATGAGAGTCCCCCCCGCCCCCACCCACACAAAGGCAATAAAACACACTCAGATCTTCAGTTTCTAGCCGATACTACATAAAAAAATAACGTAAAATAACGCAGTAACGCATCATGTAGTAACGGTAACTGAGTTACTGAATATAAAAAATAACGCGTTAGATTACTAGTTACCGCCGAAACTAACGGCGTTAAAGTAAAGCGTTACTTAGTCCCAACACTGCATATCACATGGTCATTTTGCAATTTAGCAACCATCGATTGAATCAAAAGATGCTTCCATTATATTACAGTGTACCACATCTGTTGTTAGCATGTTGGCTGTTTACATTGTTAGCAGTTTTATTTTATCTTTTAAAATTAGTGCTTGCCGTTTTGGATATATATTTAGATATATGATATAAATGATGTAAATTTAGTCGACGATAGAGTTTTTAATACTATTGTGTTATTGTGATAATGACACATTCTAGTCATGTCACGCATATTTGACAACGACAAGCGAATGACCGTTTCCTCAACGCCATGTCTGTTATGTACGTGAGGGGTGGAGGGGGACGACACCACGAAGAAACTCAGGTTACCGGGTTTATTGTAACCTTTGATGAGTGAGTGGGAGGTGTATGCTACTCTGTGTTTGTTGCAGGACTGTGTGTGATTTTAACCATGTGAATAATACCAGACGATGTTGTACGTGCGTGATGGATGAATCTTTCGGCAGGCCAAGAGAGCGAGGCAAAAAGGGTGTCCGTAAGCAGGCAGGTGGTCGAGGGCAGGAGAGAAGCGACAAGGTCCGTGTCCGGGCAAGGGTCGAGGATCGATGAAGGCAGTCCAAAGTCCGGAAGGAGGTCGAGGCACAGAGATCGAGCGAGCACACGGGACAAGACGTACGGGTACTGCGGGAGAAACAAGGAACATGAGACGAGGGAACAAGGAGGACGAGGAGAACGAATGCGAGGACAACAAGAGGGAAGCCAGAAACGTAAATGCTTGCTACGATGAGTTAACGACGTTGATTCCAAGGGTCCACTGATCTTTATGCTGTCTCCCTGATTATTGCCAGGTGCGCGGATAGCCGGTAGTCTGCAGCTGCGGCGTTGCGGGGGAGTGAAGCGCCCGGCGCGTGCGGGGGCGTGTCCTGGCATACTGCCAGCCTGAGTGTTGGTGGATCTTGCTGCAGGAGAATTGTGGGTTCGAGACCGCGCCGTGACAATGTCTTTGCAAGTGAGATGGTGGCTAACTAATCCTAGCCTCCATGGCAAGAAAATAAGCAACAATAACATTAACATTCTTCAAAGTGACGTTATCACTGGAGGACTAGAGTTGTTGATTGATTGATTGAAACATTTATTAATAGATTGCACAGTTTAGTACATATTCCGTATAATTGACCACTAAATGGTAAGACCCGAATACGTTTTTCAACTTGTTTAAGTCGGGGTCCACTTAAATCAATTCATGGTATGAATGAGGAACAGCTAAACATGCTGCACTAAACACCAGAGGAGGACACAATAAGCCATGCTAATCACTAAACTAGAGCTTTTGAATGTAAACAGGGGTGGGCAGACTGATACAAATATTCGACAGAACTAATGCCAAGTATAGTATTGGTATATGGTTGATACTACAATGATTAGATCGGTATTTTTTACTATTATAAAAAAATAAATTCTGTTATTCTTTTGTTATTGTTTACAGGAGTTTAGGACTTCATACAAGAAGCAATGCTAAGGTAGATCTCTTGAATGTACACAAGGGCCGGCGGCCAATTGATACGAATATTGACTGTAATGATACCAAGTCTACTGTAGTATCAGTACATAGTCAATACTAGAGTGATGAGATCAATATTTTTTATTATCACAAAATATTTTTTTCAGTTGTTTTGTTGTTGTGTACAGGACTTTAGGACTTTAAATCAAAGCCAATAGTTGTTTTCACTTATGTTTGGTTATTTTGCACCTCCAAATTTATTTTACTCGAAAATATTAGGGGATGGCTTGGCGTGGTTGGGAGAGTGACCGTGCCAGTAACCGGAGGGCTCTTGGTTCGATCCCCCGCTTCTTCCAACCTAGTCACGTCCGTTGTGTCCTTGAGCAAGACACTTCACCCTTGCTCCTGATGGGTCGTGGTTAGCGCCTTGTACGGCAGCTCCTGCCATCAGTGTGTGAATGTGTGTGTGAAGGTGTGTGAATGGGTGAATGTGGAAATAGTGTCAAAGCGCTTTGAGTATCTTGAAGGTAGAAAAGCTCTATACAAGTATAACTCTATAAAAGTATATTGCTCAAAAATATTGTATGTACTAAAATTAAATAATACATTAATTTAAATATTTAATTGTTAGCTTGTCAGACAGCCATTCTGTGTATTGTTTTTATAATTGTGATGAAAAATGTAATTAGTAAATGATGTTACAACAGAAAGTAACCAGACTGTACCAGTAAATTTGCAAATAGAATAATAATATTTATGATTAAAAAAACAACATTAAAGCATTCTACACAGGACTTAAGCAGTTTAATTTTTTTACGTTTTTGTTCCCTTACTGCCCCCAAGATGAACCAAATCGTGACATTAAAACCAAGGTATTTACTAAACCGGGATTATGGCGTTTTGTTAAACCCCAAATGCATACCCATTATTGTTAATGTATAGTTACCATAATATTTTAGAATAAATTCAAACGTTTGTCTTTACAGATTAGTGATATTAAGAATTTATAATCCACAAAATGCATATCTTGACTTTAACACATCTTATTTCCAGCCATGTGATACAAACTAAACAACTAACAAGTCTAATGTTTACAGTGTTAATGTTTTGTATAAAATAAACTTGTTTTTAATTGAGCTAAAAGTCTATACAGTCATTTAGTTGACTATGATTTAGTTGGGGAAAATACGTATCAACCTTTTAGAGGTAACAATGTGCATCAGAGGGCGTGCACACCGCTTGAATAATGAAAGGTTTTTGTTATGGTGTGTAACACTGTGCCACCCCGCTGTATAACCACAGTGACACATGCCCATACAAAAACCTCCCCAGTCCAGCATGTAGCAGAGGATTTTTTTGGGACACAGAAACAAAGGTAGGAAATATTTATATTTAAAAAAGACTTGGAAAATACTAAATATTATTTTTGACAGGGCATATGTGTACAAAATGTTTTTTTTCGACACTTTGGAACAGCAAATAGTAGAAACATCTAAGCCTGTAAGGGTTTAATTTATATATATATATATATATATATATATATATATATATATATATATATATATATATATATATATATATACATATATATATATATATATATATATATATATATATATATATATATATATAGCAATTGTAATAATATTTAATACAAATATGATGCATACTGTATATTTTCAAACTTACAGGACCTACAGAGTTGAAGAATGTCTAAAACATTGACCAAAGTCTTAAATGTCAAACTGTCATCAAGGAGAAGTCCAGAGTGAACAGTCAAAGCAGTAAGTTGTTTTACTTTATTTCAGTTTCATGTAGAACTTTTTTTTGCATTGGTTAAATTGTCTTTACTCTTGTATGGCAGTTGGAAATGTAAACACTTGACTAAAACATTGCCTGTACAGGTTGTTTTATTGGTTAAACTAGTGGTTCTCATACTTTTTTCACCAAGTACCACCTCAGAAAAAATTTGGCTCTCAAAGTACCACCATAATGATCAACATTAAAATAAATTAGCGTGGTAGGGCTAAGTATTCATTAAAAACAAGCCAGGGGTTTTATTTAACAAGTATGTTCAATCATTCTGGCCTGACTTAACATTACACACAGTTTGAACAGTAACACTGTTTTTGAATACAGCAAAATATAACACTGTACTTTAATTAAGTGATTCTTTGGCGTACCACAAGTGGTACACGTACCACAGTTTGAGAATCCCTGGGTTAAACATTGTGTCTCTCAACAATTGTATCTGTTAAGGTTAGTGAAACTAATGTCACTGTATAATATATACATTGACATTAAATAATTAAAACACCCCATCAGGTGACTGTGAATAATATTTGTGTTGCCCATACATCTAACACAGATATCCTCAAAGTTGTATAATCAATAGTCACTGACTTATGGGCAATAAGTTGCTAAGTCGCACCAGTGCCCCATCAAAGATGTTATGCTTAATGGTTGCCATGTTTTTTCAACCAATCTTGGTCAGATTTTACAGACATGTCCTTGTCCATCTCGTGGAGATTTGTAACACATTTTGTGGTGATTTGGCTTCACACCATAAAGTTGCAGTTTTTTTTTTTTCACTGTAGAGCACATTGAACTACATGAGAAATTTCAAGTCAGTTTGCCTTTTGGGGTCAAACTTTGGAGTTTGATAAAAGTGCGTACATTTGTCACAAAATAATAGCACAGGCAACACGGCAGGGGTGCTTGAATGGTTTTGCTCTAATGTGATCAGAGTTGTGGATCAATTGGCCTGTATGTGGATGAGTTGGGGTAGGTGGGTTGGTGGCCTCTGTGGTAGCTGGGGGTGTGCGTTGTTGTGGTTTACGGGGTAGGTCGCTTTTTTTTTGTTTCGGTTTCGGCGGCCGCGGGTGTTTGTACTGCGGACGGGCGGTGGTGGTGATGGTTGCTGTGGTACTGCTGGCGGTTGGCGTCGCTGTGTTGGGTTGGAGTGGTTGGGGGACTGTGGCTGGTATCTGTGCGCTTGTGGGGTTGTGGGGGCTGGCTGGCGTTGGTTTGCCGGCTGGTTTGGGGGCTGGCGTGCGGACGGGGTGCATTGACTTCTTCCCCAGTTGGGGGGCGCCATCCCCTGGCCGGAACTCGTACGTTGGGTACGTTGCTGTGTGGATGGCCGGGATGCGGTGTTTGCATTGGGCATGGGGCTGTGCAGTTTTTCTGCGTTTGGTTGCTGGTATGGGCTCTGCGGGGTTGGGTTGGGGCGGGCGGGGGCTGGCTTTGTTTGGTGAGGGGTGGGCTCGCGTGGCGTCACGCTAAAGTGGTCTGGTGTGGGTCACGGGCCGTGGGGGGGGGGCTTCCTGGCCGTAGTTCCTGGTTGTCGGCCGCATGGACTGGGGGGAATGTCCGGGCCCTCTACTCCTCCTACTTATAGCACACACAGTCACACAAATATAGGACTTTGGGGGATTGCCCTGCGGGGAGGCATGGCGGGGGGTTGAGGATGCCTCCTATGGGGCTCCAGTCCTCGTCCATCCCTCAATCTTAGCTGCATATTAGACACTTAGGATTTGGAGGGCTCGGCTTGGTTGGGACCCACCAAGACCTTGATGTCCCCCAATTTTAATGGCATTATTAGTTCCCACAAGCATACATATCTTACTCACGCTACAGTACACGCATCAATAGGGACTGGAGGTCGGCTGTAATGGCTAATTTTAATGTGCCTAATTTTAACTACACAGTAGACACTCTGGGGGCCTTGTACACATGCATGTGGGGGGTTTGGGGTTCGGCGCACCCCTCATTGCCTCGTCGGCCGGCGCGGATTCCGGGGACTGCGTTCTGGTGACCTGCCAGGCTTTTATTAATTTATTATTATTATTATTATTTTATATATATATATATATATATATATATATATATATATATATATATATATATATATATATATATATATATATATATATATATATATATATATATATATATATATATATATATATATATATATATATATGTATATATATATATATATATATATATATATATATATATATATGTATATATATATATTTTTTATTGTATTTATTTATTTTTATTTTTTTTTTTTATTTTTTTTTTTTAAATGTATTTATTTTTTTTAAAATTTTTAGAATAATTTTTATTATTTACTTACTTTATTTTATTTAATTATTTGTATTTGTTATTTTAAATTTAATTTAATTTGTATTTCATTTTATTATTATTTTTTTTTTTTTGAATTATTATTATTTTTGTTTAATCTTATTATTTATTTGTGTGTGGCGTCGCGCGGGTCTCGCTTCCTGTTGGGTGGGGTCCGTGCCCGTGTGGCCCGACCTTGCGCTGTGGGGTCTCTGTTGGCGACTTGATGTGGTGGCGGCGCGGCGCCCGTGTCTGGTCTGGATACTGTGTCTCGGTTGTTTGGGCGGTGGTGTGTTTGTGCGGGTTTGGGTTGGGGTGGTGGGGTCTTTTGGTAGGGGGGGTGTTGGTGTCTCTTGTTTGCGTGTTGGCGTTTGGGCTTGCTGGCGGGCTGGCGCTGGCTGGTCTCTGTGATCCTGTTGGCGTGTGGTTGCCGGTCGCGTTTTTTTTTTTGATCGCTTTGATTTGATTGGGTGGTGCTGGCTGTCTGGGGGTGTTGTGGCTGCTGTTTCTGCTGCCGTTTGTTTGTGGTGTGGGCGCCCGTGGCTGCTGGGTCTGGTGCAGGGGGGTGGCTGATGTTGTGACTGGTGGCAGCGCGCGCGCGTGGTGGTTGTCGGGGCTGACAAACTGTGTATATATGTGTATGCATGTGTATGTGTGTGTATGTGTACATGTGTATGTTTATGTGTATGTATATATATATGTATGTATATTTCTGGGGGTACGTTCTGGGCCTGCCTGTCGGGTGGGGGTCGGCGCCTCAGGCTACTGCATCCGGACTGCGTGTCTGGAGCTCCTGGGTCCCACCGTCCATCCCTTCCGGGTGCCCGTCTTGGTTGGGGCCTGCTGGGTCTGGTCCCTGCGTCTACTGTGGTAGCGTGGTGCTGCAGGGTATTCCGAGGTGCTGCGAGTCGGCCAGTTGTTGGGGTAGCGACCTTGTGTGTCAGCATGTCTGTGATCTTCTTTTAATTCTTTTTTTTTATTTTTTATTTTTAATAAATAGATTTAATTATTTATTTATTCTTATTTTTTAATATATTTTATTAATATTATTATTATTATTATGTATTTATTTATTTGATTTATTTATATCCCCTACCTCAGGGGGGGGACTCGGCGGGGCGGTTGCTGGTTGTTCCATCTCCATCGTTGGGGTCCCTGCGGGTGGGGTGGGTGGTTCCCGTGGCCCCGTGCTGGGTGGTCCTGTGGCGGCCGGCTTGGGTGGGGTGGCCGTGGGCTGGCCTCGCCGCGCTCTCCGGGGGTGGGGGGGGCTCGTGGGGGCCCGGTTGCCGGTGGGGCGGGGGCGGTCTTCCCGTCCGGTTGCGGGGGGTCTCCGGGCCCCTCGGGCGGGGCATCCCGCCTTTCTGTCCGTGTAGCGTGTGGTCTCTCGCTGGCTTGGGGTCTGGCTTCCCCCTGCTTTTCTCGTGCCTTGTCCTCTGCCGGGTGCGTCTGTCTGCGGCCTGCTGCTGGCCCTTGTGGGCGGCGCGGTGGGCCAGGCTCTGGGGTTCCTGTCGCTGTCCGGCTTGGCTGCGTGGGGGCGGTGGCCCCTGGTTCCCTGGGCACCACACCTACTGTTTGTGGGATGGGCTCTCGGGGAGGCTGGGGCCGTACTCTGGCTCCCGCACACACTGGGAGTCAAATGTATTGTACATGCAAATTCACATATACTCACACACATACATACAGACATACATAGGTACCTACGCTCCCACATACATATACAAATAAATACAGTACATATTTACACACTCAAAGTTCGTACATCCACACGCACATTCATTATACAAACATACTGTATACACATACTGTACATATACATTCACTGTAAAAACATACATATACACATACTGTACATATACACTCACTGTACAGACACACACATACACATACTACACGTATACATTCACTGTACAAACACACATATACACATACTGTACATATACATTCAGTTTTCAAACACACATACTGTATACACATACTGTACATATACATTCGCTGTACACACATACACATACTGTACATATACATTCACTGTACAAGCACACATATACACATACTGTACATATACAGGTACATATGCACACATACACTCATGCACATAATCACGTTTCATCAAACATATATTAACGTTGTTGCCCTAGGGTAAACTGGGTATAACACATGGCACACTGACAAAGCTTAACCTATTGTTACTATAACAATCTACAAGGTTAATGTAGGTTGCTTCTCTTTCTTCCCCTCCATTTTTCTGCATTCTTTCGTATCTCAAGTTATCATTACGTATATGTATTGTTGCATTTGAACAATTGTATTGTTGATAATAAAGGTAAAGTATTGGTATTGTTTATTATCAATAGCACTATTTCTATTGGTATTCATATTGCTCCATTTTTAGTGTAATAATGCTCATTGTCATTTCTGTATTATTTTTTTATTTTTGCTAACTGCTTATTTGCTATTACTTTTACCATCATATTTGTACATGTCGTATTTGCTGATGTTGCTCTGTTGTTGTTGTTGTTGTTGTGTTTGCTGTTGTTGTTTTTGTCTCTCTGTCTAATCCCCCTCTTGTCCCCACAATTCCCCCCTCTGTCTTCCTTTTTCTCTCTTTCTATCCCCTCCTGCTCCGGCCCGGCTGCACCAAATGATAATATAAATACATTTAATAAAGTCAAAATACAAGTAAGGCAACAAGAGAAGTATCCTACACTTCTCTTTTGTAAAGTAAATCTGAACAGCCGATATGGGCATCTACATCTGCTATATGATTTGCCCGAGAAGCTGGGCAGGACATTATAAAAAAAATAAAAAATACAAAATAAAAAAAGAGTTGTGGACTTGAGTCACAATTTTGATGACTTCGGACTCAACTTGAAAATATCCAAGACTTGCAACTCGACTTGGACTTTGACTTTACTGACCCGGACTTAAGCATTACTACTTCCTAAGACTTGAGAGATGGGTGAGAGTGTTCAGAAGATGTATCCTCAGCTGTGATTACGAAAATTGATATAATCAATATAATTACAGAATGAATATCTTGCCCACATGAAAAACTTGCATTGCAGCTTATTCGCTGATTCATGTCCCAGCAACCACTACCTAATAATAAAAATCAAACACGACAAAAATGTGAAAATTCTGTATTTAAGACCTTTGCAGTCTCAATTGTCATTAACAGTTAAGAGTACTTGACTACACAACATGCTGTCTAAACTTACAGTCCCACTAACTACTTATTTACTGTGTGGGGAATAATACACAATAACTAACAATAAACACGTCATAAAACAAAACTTTATAATGTACAAATTGCGACGCAAAGGACGACGGAACACCCTAGACACGTCAGCACTGGTGGAGAACAGCCTGACATTAAGTGTCTATAAAAGTGTCTATGCATGTACACAGTATAATGAAAATACATTATTATGTTTCATATCTTTTTTTTTTCTTTTTGTCAGTTTACACACACATTTTTCCTCATGTACACATTGGTTTCTTGTTTTATGTTCAATGTATTGTGTATTTGAAAAAGAAAGAAAATAAATCACAACTTGCCCAATTTCGACAGATTTTCATGCGGTTCACTTTATTGTCAACGTCCAAAGATGTGTTAATAATAAACTCAATAACAAAAACACATTTTATCAGGGGAGTAATGATTTGTTTTACAACGATTCGATTCAAATAATAATTGCCGGTACGATTAAGGGTAACTTTAAGCCAAAGTTTTTAGCCAAAAATTCAAGCAGTGTGACTGTGAAATAAATAAAGTTTCCTATATTCTTGTTATTTCTTGTAAGGGAATTAGATATAAATGAATTATGGATACAGACAAGCAAGTAAATTACAATTAATGGCCAATGCATTCACTTCTTATTTAGGTGCCACCATCACTTTCTGTTGAATTAACAAGAGTAAACCTTTTCTGCTCTCATTTTCAGTAATATCAAAAGTGCAACCAAAATATCTGTAAGTTGAATTTGCAGTAGATTTACCAACGACTTTTGCTGTTGTCTAATATAGAAATAATTCAAATCCAGCATTAATGTAAACATTTAAATGTAACTAAATCTCTTCAGGTTAAATGAACAGTGGTTTGACCTGCAACTTCTAGCGTCCGAGGGTGTAGGGCGTTTAAAGCACTCTTTTGAAAGACAAACTGTGAAGCACCACAGATGATAAAACATGTTTGGCAGAAGTGTGATGTGGATTTCTTTAATATACTGTAATTGAGTTGTATTCAACTTTCCAATGAACTCCAATAACACCATACCGGCCCCCGAGTTCAGTTCAAAACTTTGGAGAGAAAAAAAAAATTTGCAGCAAATTCCTAAAAACAGTAGAGTGCTCCTGTTGTATAGAGGAACTCGAACCACCGTAAACACATTGACAGATCCTTGCATTGACTTTTTAACCTTGCTAGCAAACATACATCGGTAGGTTGTGAGTTCAAACCCCGGCCGAGTCATACCAAAGACTATTAAAAAAATGGGACCGGTTTCCTCCCTGCTTGGCACTCAGCATCAAGGGTTGAAATTGGGGGTTAAATCACCAAAAATGATTCCCGGGCGTGGCACCGCTGCTGTCCACTGCTCCCCTCACCTCCCAGGGGGTGAACAAGGGGATGGGTCAAATGCAGAGGACAAATTTCGCCACACCTAATGTGTGTGTGACAATCATTGGTACTTTAACTTTTAACTTTAAGGTGTCCAAACTTGTGATTTACATAACTGAGTCGTTCCTTAAGGCACCTCTATAGGTCCTCTCTTTTTCATCATTTGGATGATTCAACTGGTGGACCACGAGTGTAGTTAAAAAAAACTTGTGAGTAACTCACATTTTTGCAGATTCTTTCCAACACTAAATTGCTGTCATAGAAATTATCTTTGACTAGCTTTTTTCGCAGAATGTCCTTAAAAACAACGGAGCGCTCCTGTAAATCTGACAAAATAAATAGACAAAAATCAAATGTCTACTGCAGAGGACAGTGGTTCCCCGGAATATACAAAATAAGGCTAAAAGTGAAGGGACAAGTCAGGGCCCCCGGTCCTCAGCTTTCTGAAATTACATTGAAATAACATTGTAAACACAAAAATTGTAGCACAACAAACAAATATTGGGCAACACAAAGAGCAACTTCCTGTAAGCAAGCAGAAGTTTTTCGAGCCATTTCCTGACAAACTCAACAGTGTGAAGATGTAAAATTTGTACATGCAATTGTATCCATCCATTCATCTTCGTCTGCTTATTCAAAGTCAGGTCGCGGGGGCAGCAGCCCAAGCAGACATATATGTAATTTATGTTCACTCACACAAACATATTATAATTTTTTAATGTATTATTATTAATATTATTGTTGTTATGTTAATCTAAAGACTTAGTGGCCACATGTGTGGACAGCACCTTTTAGCTCTTATTTCCAAAATTGTGTACACTACTGAATTGAGGTCTTATGTCCGCTTATGTGGACACTTATACTGCCATCTGGTGGTGTCAAAATTTATTGATTGATTGATTGATTGATTGATTGATTGATTGATTGATTGATTGATTGATTGATTGATTGATTGATTGATAGAAGAGTATAACATACAATGGAATTTGGGGAAAAAAGTGTAAAAATAAGAATTAGCATGTCACTAAACATGAAGTACACGTTTGTGTACTTATGGACTAAGTACATCATATAAAAAGATGATTCTTAGTTTTTATTCTAATTAGGGTCCAATAAGCCCAAATAGCAAAGAGAAGAAAAAAAAAAGAAGCATGTAAACAAACAGCTTGTGTTAAGTCTTAGACGGGGGAAGGAGACGGCACAAAAGCGAAAGTACAAAGTCAATGTATTTATTGAGTGATTGATGAGTACGTAGGGTGTGTATGCTACTATGTGTTTGAATGTAAATTATGTGCTGGAATTAACATAGGAAGTATGAAGAAATAATGCAGACGAGGCGTGTTGGCTGAGTTCTTGACGTTTACTCACACAGCGTGCTCATAACCACATTCCAGCTGCCGGCATATCGACATACAACCACACTTCACGGGCCTACCGCGCATGCTTGTCACTCCTGTTGCATGCTGGGTAGTGTAGTTCTTATATTCCCTGGCACATCACATCTTCCCCCTATAAAGAAATAATGTTTAACTCAATAAAGTGTGTTTTTTTTAGCTTTAACTCTTTCATTTTTTTAGCATTGTAACCACATTTGCAAACAACTTTTCTCTTTATAGAATTTACTTTCAATAAAGAAATAAAGGGCAAAAATGTCAAAGCATCATAACAGTTATGTCAACACTTTTTTTTTTTTTAAACAACTCGCAAAAACCAAGAGTTCTTAACAACTCTCAATCAGCCTCTTAGGTGGCTGAACATGTCTCTTAGGTCTAGACAGTCTCTCAACAGCAGGTGACGCGGACACTGCTGTCAGTCCTTGGTCAGCAAGGTCAGGCTCCGTGTCAGCAACTTCTGCAGGTCCAGCTGAGTCCTGTTGAGCCTTTTCCTGAGCTGCAAAGTTGCCTTCAGTGAGCTGTAGTTGAAGATCCGTGCGGTTCCTTCTCAGAGACGGTCCATTTTCCATCTGGATCCTATACGAGCGTGGAGCAACTTCCTCTTCCACCTGTCCTTTTAGTCTCCAGGTGCCTGTAGAAATGTCTCTGAGACGTACAACGTCTCCTGGCCTCAGCATAGGCAGGTGTTTTGCCGTTCTATCATGCAGCTGCGTCTTTGGGTGTCAGCAAATCCTCGTTGACTGGTAGGTTGGAGCGAATGCGCCTACCCATCAGCATTTGGGCTGGTGACAGTCCATTTTGTAGAGGTGCACTCTGGTAGATCAGTAAACTTTTCTGAAAGTCATCTTTGTCCTGTGATTTTTAAAAAATATTTTTTACTGTTTTTACAGAGCATTCTGCTAAGCCGTTGGACTTTGGATAAGTTGGACTTGACGTGGAGTGTTGAAACCCCCATTCCTTGGCAAAGGCAGCAAACTCACAGCCAGAAAACTGGGGACCATTGTCGGAAAACAGTTCGCATGGAACACCATGTCTGGCGAAAACAGTCTTTAAATAACTGACAACTGCTTTGCTCGATGTTGACTGCAACGCTCCAATTTCAGGATAGTTCGAAAAGTAGTCTGTGACTACCACGTAGCTCCTTCCATCAAAGTCAAATAGATCAGTTCTTACTTTGTAGTAAGGTCTGTGGGGCACTGGATGAGTCATCAATGGCTCCGCTTGTTGTTTTGGCCTGTAAGTTCGGCAAACTCCACATGACGCTGTTGTCTGGCTAATATCCTGATTGATCCTTGGCCAGTACATTACTTTTCTAGCCCTCCGTTTACACCTGACTTCACCGAGGTGGCCTTCGTGTATCTTTTTGAGCATCTGCTTGCGCAGTGAGTACGGAATAACAAACTTTCTCCATTTTAGCACTATGTCATCCACCACAGTGAACTCAGGTCTACAATTCCAATAGTCTTGTATTTTCAAGGGGCAATCCTTTTTGTTGTCAGGCCATCCATTCTGTACTGCGCTCTTGAGTTCTTCCATAGTTTCATCTGCAATAGTCTCTCTCCGTATTTGTTCTGTTCTGTCTGCAGTCACCGGCAAAGATGTCACTACCATATCTACATATGCCTGTATCTCTGTGCTATTTTCACTGTCTGCAAGTTCTCTCTTATCCACTGCTCTAGACAATGTGTCAGCTGTGTACATATATTTTCCTTGTGTATATATCATGTGCACGTCATATTTTTGCAGTCGAATTAGCATGCGATGTATTCATACTGGACAGTCATTCAACGGTTTGTTCATGATAGACACCAACGGTTTATGATCAGTTTCCACTTGAAACATCTGTCCATATACATATTGATGGAAACGCTCACATACATACAAACTTGCTAACAGTTCTTTCTCAATTTGAGCATACCTGGTCTCTGCACTTGTCAGTGCTCTGGATGCATAGGCGACAGGTAGCCACTGCTCTTCATGTTGCTGCAGTAGCACTGCTCCCAGGCCGTACTGTGATGCATCTGCCGAGATCCTGGTGCTCTTCTCGGGGTCATAAAACTTTAACACGGGCTCCTGTGTAAGAGTCTCTTTCAGTTTCAGAAAACATTGTTCTTGCTCGTGGGACCACATCCATTCATTCTTTTGTTCAAGAAAACTGCTGAGAGGTGCTGAATGTGTTGACAGTTGTGGGACAAACTTGGCAAGATAGGTGACCATCCCCAGGAAACGTCTGACCTGATCTTTGTTGGTTGGCCTTTCCATGTTGTTGATTGCTGAAGTTTTTCTCGGGTCTGGCTTCACGCCCTCTTCACTCACAACATCTCCCACAAAGGTAAGTGACTTCACTCCAAACTCACATTTTTCTATGTTAAGTTTCAGGTTCACCTCCCTTGTCTTGTCTAGCACTTGTCTCAGTCTATCGTCGTGTTCTTTTTGTGTTGAGCCCCACACTATGATATCATCCATCATTGTCTCAACTCCGGTTATGTGCTCAAAAATCATGAGAATGGTCTTATGATATACTTCAGGCGCTGACAAAATGCCGTATGGTAGACGAAGAAACCTGTACCTGGGTGTTAAATGTGCACAGTCTTGAACTCTCCTCGTCAAGCTTCATCTGCCAGAAACCTGATGAAGCATCTAATTTGCTGAACCATTTTGCTCCAGCAAATTGTGCCATGATCTCTTCCCTGGTTGGTAACTTGAAGTGCTCTCTTCTGATCGCTTTATTTAGGTCTCTTGGATCCAAGCATATTCTTAGGGCACCTGTTTTCTTTTGCACAACAACCAGCGAGCTGACCCATTCAGTTGGCTCATCTATTCTTCCATTCACGCTAGTTCATCTTTCAGTTTTTCCCACAGAGAAAATGGGACTTTTCTACACGGGTGCAAAACAGGAAACACATTTTAATCTACACATATTTTATGTAGTCCAGGTAGACATCCAAATCCTTGAAAGCAGTCCTTATACTCTTCCGAGTGAGTCTTGAGCATTTGCAGTTTCTTGAGATGTCACCACAAACACTCTTTTGACAAGATTGAGCTTTGTGCATGCACTGAGTCCCAGGATTGGTTGTACACTCATATCCACGATCAGTAGCTGTGCTCTCATCTGTCGACCCTTGTGTTTAAAAGTTGCAATACATCCGCCTTTAACAGGAACTCGTTCTCCAGTGTATCCACTTACTTTGGTTTTTACTGGATGGATTTTGCTCTTACAGTCAGTGTTTTGTAATCTTCCAAAGATAGCAGGTTTATGTGAGCACCTGTATCTAACATGAATGGTATTGTCGTCTGATTCACTGTAATTGGAACAATCCACTCTTCCTTTTCAATTGTGCATGCTTGCACCACATTGACAATCAACTCCTCCTTATCATCATCTTCTTCAACTGTGAGAACTTTCTGTCTTGAAGCTGCTTTGCAACATTTTGCATAGTGATTGCTCCTTCCACAGTTGTTACATGTTTTTTCCATATGCAGGACAATATTTTGGCTTGTGGCTGCCTCCACATTTACAACATTTAAATTCCATAGATTTGTCTTTTGGATCCTTTTGTTTGGTACACATTTTCTTTTTCCTTTGTTCTTTATGTATGGCATGCACTGCTGTTTCACCTCTCCGTTGCTCTTTTGCTTGAGCTCTGGTGGTCTCAGCTGCTCTACACATACTGACACACTTATCTAACGTAAGCCCAGTTTCTCGAAGCAGTCTTTCTCTCAGTGCATTATCCATTGTACCACAAACAATCCTATCTCTCACTAGTGAGTCTCTCAGAGTGTCAAATTCACATGTTTTGCTTAGCGTGTGAAGCTCTGCCATGTACTGATTAAAAGGTACTCCTTGCTTTTGGTCATGTGTGAAGAACTTATACCTCTCAAATGTCACGTCTTGACGAGGCACAAAGTATTCTTCAAACGTTGTCATTAGCTGTTCCAGAATCAAATTAGCTTCATCCAGCTGAAAGCTATTATATACTGTATGTCCAAATCATCTTCTCCAATAACATGCAAAAGAATATGAGCTTTCAGCTTTTCATTATCACCTCCTGCTCCGCTTGCTGCTAAATATATATTAAATCTTTGCTTAAAATGCTTCCAGTTATCGGCAAGATTAGCAGTTAGTAGCATTGGGCTAGGTGGACTTAGCTTTTGCATGACTGTACTTTGGGGTAAGTTACCGGGACTCCACAGCTCTTTGTGTTGTTGGCTTTCCTCCAACTCGGGCACAAGATCCTCTTCTATTTGTTCAATCTGTCCCTTGTCCTCTGTGTCACTTTACCGCCGCTCATAGTCTTCACACATCGTAGCAAACTCCTCAGAAATGTGGCGTCCTTCGCACGTTTACACTCACGCGACCGGATACATCTTCCTTCCGCTCGTCTGGCTCCCTCGTGACTAACATTCCGTCCGACGCTGCTCACGGCCACTTCTGACACCATGTGTTGTCTGTCTAATTATAAATAATGCAGACAAGGCGTGTTGGCTGAGTTCTTGACGTTTACTCACACAGCGTGCTCATAACCACATTCTAGCTGCCGGCATGGCGACATACAACCACCCTTCAAGGGGCTACCGCGCATGCTCGTCACTCCTGTTGAATGCTGGGTAGTGTTGTTCTTATATTCCCTGGCACATAACATCACATGAAGATACCGTAAGGAGTGTTGTCATGCGTGTTGAATGGTGGCGTCCAAATCCAGAGGGGAGAGGCAAGGAAGTCCGGGGTCCAAGCGGGGTCGTGGTGCAGGAGATGGCGTCCAAAGTCCAGGCAGTGTGTCGGTGGATCAGGAGGGCAATCAGGATTCAGGGAAAATGGCAGCAGAAGCTGAGCCACGGGACTGTGGGAGAAATGAGAGACGAAGAAGATCAGAATGAGACACGAGGAAACAAGCACGGGCGAAAACGCAGGTGGGAAGTCAGAGACGTGAAGCTTACACAGGGCTACGTTCCGACGAGGAGTAGTCAGTGGCGAGGCTCTTTATCCTGTCGTCTGTAATCACTGCCAGGTGTGTTGATTGAAGATTGCCTCCGGCTGCAACGTCGTGTGGGCGCGGTCTGCGCAGCGCGCGCGGGGGCGTGTCTGGAGGCGCTCACAGTGGAGCAACTGAGTGCTCCCGCAGAAGAGGGAGAAACGGACTGCGCGTGCGCCGTAACAGCTTGGGCCTTAAGAGGTCAATATTATTATTAGGGGTGTGGGAAAACATTGATTCGAATTTGAATCGCGATTCTCACGTTGTGCGATTCAGAATCGATTCTCATTTTTTAAAAATCTTTTTTATTTTTTATCTTTATTTTTTAAATTAATCAATCCAACAAAACAATACACAGCAATACCATAACAATGCAATCCATTTCCAAAACCAAACCCGACCCAGCAACACTCAGAACTGCAATAAACAGAGCAAATGAGAGGAGACACAAACACGACACAGAACAAACCAAAAGTAGTGAAACTAAAATGAATATTATCAACAACAGTATCAATATTAGTTACATTAATTGCAGTGATTAAAAATCCCTCATTGACATTATCGTTAGACATTTATAAAAATAAAAATAAATGAACAGTAGTGTCACAGTGGCTTACACTTGCATCGCATCGCATCTCATAAGCTTGACAACACACTGTGTCCAATATTTTCACAAAGATAAAATAAGTCATATTTTTTGTTCATTTAATAGTTAAAACAAATGTACGTTATTGCAATCAGTTAATAAAACATTGTCCTTTACAATTACAAAAGCTTTTTACAAAAATCCACTACTCTCCTTGCATGTCAGCAGACTGGTGTAGATCATGCTGAAATCCTATGTATTGAATGAATAGAGAATCATTTTGAATCGGGAAAAAAATCGTTTTTTAATCGAGAATCGTGTTGAATTGAAAAAAAAAATCGATTTTGAATCGAATCGTGACCCCAAGAATCGATACTGAATCGAATCATGGGACACCCAAAGATTCACAGCCCTAATTATTATCCTTATGTTTTTTATTTTCTGAAAATAGTATTACACTTGAGAGGGACAAGCAGTAAAAACAAATGGATGGATGTATTTCTTCTTTTAAGATTTGCACAAGTTCAACTAAGATATGTATTGTTTTTTTTATAATCAAGTTAATGTAAATTTTTCCTGATACAGGCTCTGCATCACTGCAGACGCCGACCAGCCTGTCGATCTCACAATCCACTCTTCCCTCACTTGTGAACAAGACACAAGGTCCTTCTCGTCTCGTCCCCAACCCGAAATTGTCACTCCACCCTTTTCCGGGTGAGAACCACGGACTTAGACTTGGAAGTGCTGATTTTCATCCCAGTCGCTTCACACTCAGCTGCGAACATGCAGTTTTACATTCATGATGACTTCAAACCTACCATAGGTCAGGTAGAAGTAGTTAACACATTTAGTCACGTGGTTAAAACGTGATATTTTAAAGTGAATACAGTTCTTTTTCTCACGCAGACTCTGCCTCGACTCTGCTTTGAGACCCCTGGGACTGGACTCCATTTAACAAGTGACTAGAACATGTTTGTCACGCTGCACAGTGTTGTTGTTTTTGTTCTAGTCTGCTGATGCTTTGTGTTGTTGTGGTTGTCTGGCACAGTAATACACAGCCGTGTCTCCAGGCTGCATATTCTGTCCATTTAGAGTCACTGTTTTGCTGGAGGGGTTCACATTAATACTGAACTGGTTCTTCAGTGAGTCCTTGTAGAAAGAATAGCTAGTAGACTTCATCCCAATCCACTCCAGTCCTTTCCCAGCAGGATGTCTGACCCACGCTGTGTAGTAGCTACGCACAGAGTAAGACACCCGACAGTCGATGCTCAGACTCTGACCAGACTGCAGAGTGACAGACGGTGGCTGGGTCAACTCTTCACACTCGACACCTGCGGAGGAAAAGTTATTAGATATGGGATGTAACGGATCTATGGTCATGTGTGCCTCAGTGACACTCACAGGAACCTGCAGCCAGCAACAGCAGCACAACTACACGGAACATGGTTGGTACTCAAGTTGTTGTGATGGGATGGAATGTGTGCAGCTTTTATAGCACGCTGCATGGTGGGAGGGTCACTTTGCATATAGTGGCACTACAGGTGTGCTGCAAGATGGCCGCTCATTACGTAAGCTGCAATACATTTTACAATCATGTTTACTATTGATCTTTTTTATTGATACTGTTATTGCAATAGTTTCATTGTTGGTACAGTGACTTTGCTTAGATTTGTGCTTATGAATAAAATTAATACCTATCACTATTTGTATTATTCCAGGACATTAGATATCCCCACTCGAGTAAAAAAAATTAGGACTGTTATCACTCCCAAGGTAAAACAAAAATGTATGTTTGCTCCCACAAACATATATATATTTAATGTATTCCTTTTCTTATTATAATATCCTAGTTTTTTTTGTTCATTTTTTTTAAGTATTACAATTGAGAGGGAAAAGAAGTAAAAAAAAAGAATGGATGGATGTATTTCATTTTTTAAGTTTTTCACAGGTTCAACAAAGACAGGTTTTTTTATTTTTCTTTATCAAGTCTATTTATTAAAAAAAATAAAAAAAATTTAACACTTTCAGTCCTAAGATCACATTTCAGCACTATTAGCAACCTTTTTTTTTTACACATACTGTATTTATACACTATTTCCTGTGAAAACATTTTTTTTCTAAACAAGCGTTGTCTTAGATAATGAATTATCTTATCTTGTATTACCTGCATATGTTCGTCTATCAGCCACGCAATCTGACATCGATGGAAAAAGTTAGTTTTGTTTCATTTTCCTATATTCAAACACAGTGTTACTGTTCAAACTGTCCTTGATGTTACAATGGCCAAAATAAGCAAATATACTTGTTAAAGTAAACCTCTTTGTTGTTTTTAATGTATATTTAGGCCTACTACGCTACTGTATTTTATTGTTGGCCATAATGGTGGTACTTGGAGAGCCAAGTTTTTTCTGAGGTGGTACTTGGTTAAAAAAAAAAAAAGTTTAAGAATCATTGTTTAAGACATTCAAATATACCACAGGAGTAAAAAAAATACAGTCATGACAATAAAACTCTTTCACTCTCAGGGTGAAAAAAATAAATGATGTTCACTTCCACAAAAATGTGTATATGTATATTTATTCTCTCTAAAAACTTTCTTTAAAAAAAAGGTACATTCAAGAAGAAACACGTTCACTCCTAGAATCACATTCCAAAACTTTTAGCATATTTTTTTTGGCATTTTTGGTCTAAAAATATTGCAATAATCATGTAAATATGCAGATTATCATGAATCATTTTGTAATAACTTATACCATATTTAACAAAATGTTTCAAGGTTTATTACAAAATGCGTTATATTATTAAAAATGTGGTGTTATTACATAATGAGTTGAAAATGTATTACATAATTGCATAACGTGTTGTTATACACAAACACAAAAATGACAGCCCAAAAAACACATTGGGCAAAACAAAGAATAACTTCCTGTAAGCAAGCGGAATAACCATTTCCTGGGGGACTCAAGACTTTGAAAATATACAACTTGTACATGCAATTTTAAAATTAATATGACTTAAGGCCTACCATATCTCAGGTAGAAGTAGTTAAAAAATGTCATGTGGCTAAAACATGATTCTGAAATGAATACTCATAAAATGAGTTAGAGACGCCTGTTGCAGCTGAAATTAAATAATTAATAAATGCAGGAGAAATAAACTGATATAAATTAAGCAATAATGTATTACTGTGTACTTAATTGATGATTACGATAAATCCAGGATAAATTATATCTGACGGCATTTTCTTCTTTGAGACAATTGAATGTTTCCGACTTTGTGGGGACGTCAGAATATCCTTTTCTGTTCCAACATGGGATCCGTAAAGACGTGATTGAGTTAGTTCAATTAAACATTTATGCAGGAACTACAACTAAAATAATAACCGCATGTGGTGACCTCTGCCCTCACAAATGTTAGGTGATTCTCGGTTTTACCTAAAGTCAAACCGAGAATCTTTTTTTTTTCTGTCAGTCATCTCGACTCTCTCAGTCCAAATGCAAAACAGCGGTGTCAAGCATGGTTGGTCCAACAACAGATGGTCACCTTGTTTCTAAGAGATGCACATTTTTCATTCCTACTACCTTTTTGCACATCTATAGTACACTTTCACAATATTTATTCAACACGCAAATTATTTTTGTGTGGAAAACAGGGTGAGAATATAGAATTTGTTTTTATGGGTCCAGTTTCAAAGCAGCAGGTGGTGTCCCAGGGGGGCAGCCAGAGGATGTGTTTGGAAACTGAAAAAGCTTAACAGATCAGAACTTTTTTTTTTTGATTCGACAGGTTTTTTTTGTTAGTTTTTTTGCATATATCTTCACTCAAAGTGCAAAAAAAAAAATATGTAAATGTACTTTATATGTATTCATATATATATGTACTTTATATATATATTCATATATTATTGCCAAGAAAATTTAAAAACAATGTATCTATATTTTTCCATGTGTTTTTTGTAACCGATTCTATTTGCCACATAGTTTTTAATGCCTACATTCACACCTCTTATGGTTTTCAATCATTAAATCACCTTTTTTTTTTAAAAATAAAAAAGCAACGGCTCAACTAAGCAAACACTAATTGTATTTAGGTACGCTATAATGCCAAAAGTATTTGGCCACCTGAGGTGGCTTGTTTGAAATTTAAGCAAAATTCAATATTTATTGTGTTTAAAAGCTTGAAAATATTTATTATGCCTTTTTTTCAAATATATGTTTATGTTTCCCTTAATCATAAAGGTTGACAGTCCAGTATAGTTTATAAGTCTAATATACAGGACCTACCAAATATTTATTCTTGCTTAGATATGTTTTTAGATTGAACACTTAAATAAATAAATATTATATAAATAAATAAAATAATATTAAATAAATTCATATTTTTCAACAGTAGGGGGAGTCCTACAGAGATTGAATTGATACAGTATGTTTCTTTATTTTTTAATCAAGGCACTTGTTTATCATATATTTTGTATCTCAGGGCGTTCAATCGATTGCAACTGGACTGTTTGGTTTGTCTGAGAAGACGTTTCGCCTCTCATCCAAGTAGGCTTCATCAGTTCATGCTCATAGACTTAGTTTGGTCAGATCTAGTCTAGCGGCTGGTGCCAAAACCCCAAATATTTATACTCCAAAACGAGAAGGGCGTGCCTGGGCAAGGATGGTTTCGCTCCATCGTAGTGAGAAAAAGAAGTGTTTTGATGCAAAACAGCAATTTCCACTTGTTTGCATAGTCCAAAATAGTCAGAATCCCCCACGTATGCATTCCATTCGGGTGTAAACAAATGGCGTTCTGGTCACCTTCTGTGTTGGAAACATATTAATGGGGGTGAAGCTCCAAATAAAATACGGCTAGAAAAAGTGTCATATTTAGAGATGTCAAAGTTAATGCATTTATGCTGGGGTGTCCAACTCATTTGAGCTCAGGGGCCGCATGGAGGAAAATCTGTGCACTGGACTATTAAAATCATGGCATTAAAACAAAAAAATAAAGACAACTTCAGATTGTTTTCTTTGTCTTACTTTGGCCGAAAATAGAACAAACAATTTCTGAAAATATTACAATACAAATATAGAAAAGAAAATACCGGCAGCGGTAAAGTTTAGATCCATAAAGGAAAGAAGAAAGTGAATGAATGTTTACAACGGAATAAATGTACATATTCATAACAATTTGTTTTCTTTTGTATTATTTTTTTAAATGAATTAAGTAACGTTTATGACAACGTTTTTTCCAAAATACAATATAGAATGTGAGATATAACATGATAATGCATTCTAGTGTTGTCCCGTTACCAATAATTTGGTACCGGTACCAAAATTATTTTGATACTTTTCTGTACTTTTCTAAATAAAGGGGACCACAAAAAATTGCATTATTGGCTTTTTTTAACAAAAAATCTTAGGGTACATTAAACATATGTTTTTTATTGCAAGTTTGTCCTTAAATAAAATAGTGAACATACAAGACAACTTGTCTTTTAGTAGTAAGTAAACAAACAAAGATTCCTAATTAGTCTGCTGACATATGCAGTAACATATTGTGTCATTTTCCTTTCTATTATTTTGTCAAAATTATTAAGGACAAGCGGTAGCAAATAAATTATTAATCTACTTGTTCAATTACTGTTAATACCTGCTTACTTTCTCTTTTAACATGTTCTATCTACACTTCTGTTCAAATGTAATAATCACTTATTCTTCTGTTGTTTGATGCTTTACATTAGTTTTGGATGATACCACAAATTTTGGTATCAATCCGATACCAAGTCGTTACTGTCAAAGTTTGTTGGTGACGAACCCCAAGATGCAGAGATGATGGCAGGCATAGTGCGAGAAAACATGATTTAATTAAAGACTTTGGCAAAAAACAAACAAAAGGGAACAAACAAAAGGCGCACACAAGGCGGAGAACAAACTAGGCTATGAACTAAAATAGCACAAAGGCTAACTGTGGATAAGAAACAAAAACACTTACTGTGACACGAAGGAACTATGACTAGAGCGGAGTGGAAAAAAGTAGACAGAGCTACAACGACAAATAGTGACAGGTAGAAGCTACAGGTAGAAGTGACATTGACCAGTAGACACTACAATAATCCAGCAGTGACTGGAGGGCAGGGCAGGTATAAATAGCAGCTGGCTGATTGGCACCAGGTGTGGCCACATGCCAATCAGCCACAGGGAGATAATCAGGAAATAACCAAAATAAGAGTGCTGACAGGAACTAAAAACAGGAAACCAAGACAAACGCAGAGGAAAACTAAAACTTGACCAAACTGTCAGGGACAACCCTGACAGTTACAGGGTCATACATTGGTCATATTCAAAGTCCTCATGTATCCAGGGACATATTTCCTGAGTTTATAAACATAATTTAAATTTTTTTTAAACGAAAGAAGATGTTGTGATGCCAAAAATATCGACGTAATCATAGTAGTATCGACTGGATTAATGCATGCCAATAATTTTAAAAAAATATACATCACATTATTCTTACATAAATCCAGATTAGTCATCTAATCTATTTCGACAGCAAATTCCCTTTACCTCAACCGCGAAAGGTTATCTGAACAGCAAATTTAGCTTCAAAATACACATTAGGGCAGGGGTGTCACACATACAGCCCGAGGGCCAGATCAGGTCCGCAAACAGGTTTTATCCGGCCCATGGGATGAGTTTGCCAAGTATAAAAATTAACCTGAAATTTTAGAATGAAAGAAACAGCTGTTCTAAATGGGTCCACTGGATGTCGCAATAGCAATTATTTGTATCTTTGTAGATGATGCTACATATGTACAAAATAAATCACATGATGTTAGTACATCAGTCGAGGAAAATGATCAAACTACATAAACAACATACTGTAATTTGATTTTGATGTAATTTTTTTTTATCTTGATAGATTGAAAATTAACACCAATGAGTTGACTAATGAACATTATCACATAATTTATTCAGAATATATAAATAACGACAAATAAAGGTAGAATACTATTAACCGCAACATGTAAGTGTAAAATAAAAACAACAACTTTATGATTTGTACGATTTCAGAATGTGCTTGTTCTATTTTTAAACAAAGAAATCAATCTGAAGTTATCTTTATTTTTAAGTTATCGTGCCGTGATTTTACCAGTCCAGCCCACTTGGGAGTAGATTTTTCTCCATGTGGCCCCCGATCTAAAATGAGTTTGACATCCCTGCGTTAGGGACTTAAGATAAACCTGTTACTGAGCAAATAAATGTAATGCGTTTAAGTAAAACATTTTTCCAAAAATGTTTGTGTACACTGTGAGAAAAAATGTCAGTGGATTTTACGGCAAAAATAACTGACAGCTGTCACCAGATATTCACAGTAAAAACAAAAGTAGTGGAACTTGAGTTAGGAGTAAAGGCATCCGTGTAAACCAAAGAGGTACAGTAAATAAAGTTTAACGTGTGATCTATATGAAGCATTGCTAGATATACATAATAATAAAAGGACTATTTGCAACCTTTAGGCAGATGCTGTCACGGCCAGGGCTTATTCCAATGCGCCCTCATCTGTGTGCTCTGCTTGTTGCGCCTCCAAGAGCGCACCTCGGGACACGCCCACAACCGCACACTGCACACCGCTGCAGCCGGCAGCTGCAATCATTCACCGGCAATCAGCGCACCTGAAGCTGATCATCAGAGGACTGCCTTCAAAAGCCTGCTCAACCTGCTATCTGGGGCCAGAACGTAAATCAGCTGTTCGAGAACCTATCCTCCGTCGCCTTGGAAGTGAGCTGTGCGCCTCACTTCCCTGAACCCCCTCTGGATTCTGACTGCCACCCTCGATTCTCGACCCCCGCTCTGGACACGGATCTGTTGACGCCTCGCTATACCCTTCAGACTACCTGCCTTGTCCCTCCTCTCGTTCAACATTACGGTAACACTCAGCAGTTAATTCACACACATAGTCTTACACACACACACACACTCCTTTGGCTTTTTTCAGACTCCAAACATTTGTTAAATAATATATTGCTTGTTATTATATATATATATATATATATATATATATATATATATATATATATATATATATATATATATATATATATATATATATATATATATATATATATATATATATATATATATATAATAAATCATAGAGCTATATTGCCCCCTTTTGGTCTGTGCCGTCTACACTCCCTCCGTAACCATCACAGATGCCTTCAGGGTGCTAATTTTCCAATGGTGGCCCAATTCAATATTGATATCGGTCCAATATCAGCAAAAAAAACAAGTATTGGATGATATTGGCTTGCATGTCAAATGTCCTCTCTGACACAAGCAGTCCTACAGGTCGTTCCCTTGTGCAAAGCTAACATCTAAATGTCACTCCTACATCTTTTTTTACTTCAACTCGATATTTGATATACTGTATATCTCAATATATTTTTCGGTGAAAGTATACATATAAAGATATTCATTTTTGAGCGATATTCACTGAAATTGAAGTGAATAACAACTGTACTGTAAACAGTCAGTGGCACTTTTATTAACCCAGTTAGTCAAGATGGGTATTAACAGCACAGAAAAGAAACTGTGTAAGTAACAGAATTAAACAACTTATATAAAATAGAAAAATATTATTTCTACATAAAATAAATACCATTGTTGTGCAAATAATACAAAATGTATCAAACTCAGATAAATAAATACATTTGCAGGCAGGGCCTTTGTGATTTCCCTTCCTGGTTCCATGACCCGCCCTATCTTGCCTCCGATTGGCCTGTCCCTAACCAATCGTGACTCATCATAGTAAACAACCAACCAATCATGGATGTTCTTATACGTGCAAGCACATCTTGGAAGGAGGAAGGGGGGGGGGGGGGGGGGGTTTAGTAGGAACACAACAAATAAGCGGCGTTTGGTCATTTTAACGTGAAATAAATTATATCGATATTACGATATTTTCTTAATTCATATCTTGTTTAAAAATATATCGATATGTCTTACAAACTCAACATATCGCCCAGCCCTACAATAGACCCGCTCATTGGCAGTGCGCCCTATAATCGATGCGCCCTCTGGTCTGAAAAAATGCATTAATTAATATCAGTATCGGTCAATACTCAAGGCTCCAATATTTGTATCGTATCAGAAGTGAAAAAGTTGTATCAGGACACTCATAGTTTGAAGTATTACATCTCGCCATCTTACAGCTTTTACATCCTTACTACATCCATTAGCTTTGTGTGTTGTTAGCTAATGATAGCAGTTTAGCTATCATAACAGCATGACTGCAAATTGTTAGTTGTTTCTCTTGAGTGAGTAACAAGCCTGAACAGCAGACAATTTTCTCGGGCCGACCAGCATTTTTTATTGTGAAAAATATTTAAAAATACATACGTTCTGTTCTTGTTCTCGTTTTTGGCTTAACAAAATTGAACTTTGAGCAAGCTGCAAACAGCTCCTTTAACTTTCAACAACAACAAAAATGTTCAATGTAAGATGTTCAATCCTATTCCCATTTTCCTTGGATTTACGTCAATTGATGTCCCTGTCTGAATGTGCACCATACACACAACATTGCAAATGTGTATATGTACATCATTAAGCCCATGTTTCTTTTCCAGACCAAAGCTGCAGAGATAATCCACCAGAGACTTCATCCCTCCTCTCTGACATACACACATCAGCAAGTGATCACATTTGACACTCAACATACGCACACTCAATAAAGACAGCATACATACATATATACATACATACATAAAATACATGCTTTTTTAATATATATTTCTTTACAAAAGCAGACATGAGCCAGAAACAAGCCTGCATCTTCCTCAAAGGGGCGTCGAGGAGACAAGTAAGTCACATTTCAAGGAATTCCAAGCAAAATAGTCAATGAGACAAGCTAAAAGTGCAACTTAATACATTTTTGGCAGAAATATGGGGTTGTTTATGGCTACATTTGTGTAATATTGATATTATTAAATGTTAATTGGGACTGCTATTTATTTTAGGCATGCACATACATTACATTAAAAAAATACTTGTATATTGTAATCTTATGCAGACAGTTATCCCTAATTTTTTATACTGTAGGCTTACTGTACAATTTACTTGTTCACCTGTATTGACATTAGTCAAATGGTAGATTTGCATATTAAAATGGTGAAATAATAAAAACAAATGCAAATCTATGATACATATATGTGTATATGTATATGCATGTGTATATATACTTGTATGTATGTGTGTGTGTGTGTGTGTGTATATATATATATACATACATACATACATACATACGTATGTATGTATGTATGTATGTATGTATGTATGTATGTATGTATGTATATTTTTTTGTTTTTTTTTTGTAATTATTTTTTCTTTTTCTAATTTTGAAATTATTCAAATCCGTAAGTGTTAAATAGAAAAATAATAGTGGAGTCTTCTTACATATTGACGTTAGCTCTCAGATATAAGGTGTTGTTATGTTATTATTACATACAACAAAAAAATTATAATAATTTTAATTTTTTTTGGACAAAATGTCAATACAGTACTGTTTTATATAACATTTACCAAGAAGTGTCCAGAAATAATATGTTGGTACATACTGTACAGCAGGAATAGTCAACTAGATTGATTTGGGGGCCACATTTCCAGAAAGCCGAACTTTCCCCTACAGTATTATTCTTGTATTGTATATTCCAGAGAACTAGCGTCCTCTACAGTAGACATTTTGGTCTATTTAGTTTGTCAGAGTTACAGGAGTGCTCTGCTGTTTTTAAGGACCTACTACAAAAAAGCTAGTCAAAGATCATTTCCGACAGCACTCTAGTGCAGTGATTCTCAAACTGTGGTACATGTTCCAGTAGTGGTACACAGGCTCCATCAGTGGTGCGCCAAAGAAACACTGGATTAAAGTGCAGTGTTTTATTTTTCGATATTTAAACACAGTGTTACTGTTCAAACTGTGTGTAATGTTACAGTGACCAAAAATAATACAAAAATACCTGTTAAATAAAGCCTCTGCATTGTTTTTAATGAATACTGAGGCCTACTACGCTACTGTAGTTCAATGTTGATCGTCATGGTGGTACTTGCAGAGTCAAGTTTTTTCTGGGGTGGTACTTGGTGAAAAAAAGTTTGAGAATCACTGGTCTAGTGCAGGGCCGTAACCAGGATTTGACAAATACCGAGGTTTTTTGATTGATTGAGACTTTTATTAGTAGGTTGCACAGGGAAGTACATATTCCGTACAATTGACCACTAAATGGTACACTCGAATACGTTTTTCAACTTGTTTAAGTCGGGGTCCACATAAATTGATTCCTGATACAGATATATACTATCATCATAATACAGTCATCACACAAGATAATCACATTGAAAATTTGGTGGTCCAAGAGGAGCTTTTGAAAGGCTGAAATCATGGGTATCCACCAGCATATAAACAATATTACCTTCAGCAACACAATTAACAATCCACTTTTTTAATTACTATGCTGACATTTAATGTAATAAACCGTTTTAACATCATTAAAACATCAATTTGAAAACTTAACATCATTTATACCTTGACATGGAATTGAACCCACGGTCTCTACTTTGTACCTTTAGTCCTAATGACACGTGCCACCAAGAGTTATGAGGCAAAATTTGTCTTCATGTTCTAATCAGTGACAGTGCTTCGGGGTAAAAGTTCATGTGAAGCGCCTCGTCATTAAATAATTTAGATTTGAAGTGCGCTTTTTCTCACAAAACGGGCCCCCTACGGCTAACAAAGCCATGCGGGCGGCACCTGACAAGACAACGATATAAAGTTAAAGTTCCAATGATTGTCACACACACACTAGGTGTGGTGAAATTTGTATTTGACCCATCCACATGTTCACCCCCTGGGAGGTGAGGGGAGCAGTGAGCAGCAGCGTGCGCCGTGCTCGGGAATCATTTTGGTGATTTAACCCCCAATTCCAACCCTTGATGCTGAGTGCCAAGCAGGGAGGTAATGGGTCCCATTTTTGTAGTCTTTGGTATGACTCGGCCGGGGTTTGAACTCACAACCTCCCAGTCTCAGGGCGGACACTCTAACCGCAAGGCCGCTGAGCTGGTATAATTTATTTTGACAGCACATTTCGGATTGGATAATGTTTAAAGTAGGTTTGTACGATATACTGGTATTAGTATAGTACCACGATACTAATGAATCATATTCGGTACTATACCGCCTCTGAAAAGTACCGGTCCCCCAACCAATCCTCGCCTCCGTGGCGACAAATAAAGTGAGTTTCTTACAAGTATCATCCCTGCAGGACGAGGAATAGCTAAACATGCTTCACTACACACCGTAGCTCACCGCCGTCAAAAAGTAAAAAAACGCCATTGGTGGATCTACACCTAACATCCACTGTAATGATACTAAGTAAAGGAGTGTATCTAGTCGATACTACTATGATTACATTGATATTTTTTAGCATCACAAAATCTTTTTTCGTTTAAAAAAATGTATATTATGTTTATAAATTCAGGAAATATGTCCCTGGACACATGAGGACTTTGAATATGATCAATGTATGATCCTGTAACTACTTGGTATCGGATCGATACCTAAATTTGTGGTATCATCCAAAACTAATGTAAAGCATCCAAACAACAGAAGAATAAATTATTATTACATTTTAACAGAAGTGTAGATAGAACATGTTAAAAGAGAAAATAAGCAGACATTAACAGTAAATGAACAAGTAGATTAATAATTCATTTTCTGCCGCTTGTCCTTAATAGTGTTGACAAAATAATAGAATGGAAAATGACACAATATGTTACTGCATATGTCAGCAGACTAATTAGGAGCCTTTGTTTGTTTACTTACTAATAAAAGACAAGTTGTCTTGTATGTTCACTATTTTATTTAAGGACAAACCTGCAATAAGAAATATATGTTTAATGTATTCAAATATTTTTTGTTAAAATAAAGCCAAAAATGGTACCAAAATATTGCTATCGGGAAAACACTAGTTTAAAGTAAAAGTGGACTTTATTGCATTACCATGTCTGGAGTTGTAGCACGCTGTGAATGACCAAGGATTGTATATTGAGAGAGAATGATGTACCCTATGGTGATGTACAGTTTTGTCACTTAAAAAAAATACAGAGGACATGACCTCAGTGTCCTCAATGGTAGTTACAGCCATGCTCTAGTGTTTTTTAACACTCTGCTGCAAAAATTTGAGTCTCTCACAATGTTCAGTTGAATATCCCCAATGACGAAAAAGAGAGGACCTAAAATTGAACCTTGAGGAACACCACAAAAGAAGTGGAAAAAATGACTGACTGCGTCTGAAGTAAACAAGCATAACCTTAGTTACATAAAGCACATTACGATAGAAAGGAAAGGACTTAAATGGGTGCTTTGAGGAATGCCTCAGTTATGTAAATCACAAGTTTGGACACCAGCGTTCTATGTATGCTCGCAAGGTTAAAATGTTAATGCAAGGATCTGCCAAAGTGTTTACAGTGGCCCAAGTTTGTCTATACAACAGGACTGTCATGATCCGCTGTTCGGATCGTGTTTGTTTAGTTTTTGACTCCCTCAGTTCCTGTTTTGAGCACTCCTGGGTTTGTGTTTTAGTTGCCATGACTGCAGATTGTTTCCACCTGCCTCTGATTAGTGTTTGGGACGCTCACCTGCTCCTGGGCACTAATCAGAGAGCTACTTATTCCCTGCTTTTCGCCACACTCAGTCTGGTTTTCGTATTTGCTTCCACGCGACAGTTACTACATTGTTTGATTCCTATGCCTGTTGATATGCTAAGCTTTCGCACTGACCTTTTTCCTTAGCTTCCCGTGCTATCGGCATGTTTGTTTTCTTTGTTGGTACGTTGCATGACTTATGGACAATAAATCATTTCCCTACCTGCACCTTGCCTCCGGACTTCCCTCTGCATCCTGGGAGAACAATCCACGCAGTAAAATGCGACCCCGCCGTGACAAGGACCACTCAAGTGTTAGAAGTTTTCTGCAAACATTTTTGTCTACTAAGTTTTTACCTGAATTCGGGGGGCCGGTGTGGTGTATGGTGGCCCCCGGGCCGCTTGTTAAATAGCCCTACTGTAAAATTGTTTACTATGAAAACGCCTTAAACCTTGCTTTTCATTTTCAACATCCACCTTTAATGTTTTGCAGAGAACCCTCACCCACGAGGAGGTAGAAGGTAATCCATTTTTCATATCCTGTCTCTCATGATTAACAAAAATGGGCAATTTTTATACTCTGGCCTTATACCTGCATGCCCTCTAGAGTTACGTGAGGCTTTTGTGGAGTTTGATAAAGACAAAGATGGCTTCATAACCTGTAAAGACTTGGGTAACCTGATGAGGACCATGGGTTACATGCCAACCGAAATGGAACTGATACAACTCAGCCAGAACATCAACATGAACTGTAAGTAATGTCGACTGGAGTACCGGTAATACATCTAATGCAATTGCTAATATCATTATTTGTGTTTTATTTTGTTATATGTTGGAATATTTACTTATGTTTTATGGGTGCAGTAGGAAAAAACGTAATTAGTTTTTTTTCTGATGACATAGAACTAAAAATGGATGCATGACTAAAACTAAGTTTATGTAAAGTAGGGTGTGCAGGAAATGTGTTTTACACGCTTTGATGCTCTCGTTTGCATATGATCGCTCATCTGTTACGCAGAAAAAAAACGATTCGATTATAAATCGCTTTTTGTCGGAGTGAGACAATATTTTTATGTGAAACAGTGCTGAAAATTGTCGGTATAAAGGAATATTTACTGTATATTTAATTTAATATTGTCAGATATAGCCAAAGATTAAGGTGGTACGGTTGACTTATTTGACATTTTTCGATCATATACTGAAATACAATAATATTTTTGAAGTTACTAATAACTGTTCATAATAATATACAGAAGCAATGTGATTAAGAAAAGCTTATATTAATGTAAAAAAAATTTCTGTATGTTGCCATCATCAACTGACATAACAAGAGTCCCTAACATAAATGCTGTAATTGTTTTTTGGAAGCAGGCAACAATGAAGAGAGGGTGTTAATTCCAATTTATTATTTTTACCCAAATAATACATTTGGAGTGCAAGGGAACGTGAAGGCCTTGACCACATATTCATATTTTACGGCAGCAACAACAGAACCAATGTTGTATTAGCTAGCATTAACAGCGCTGATGAGTTGATTGTGAACAAAAGTATGGCAAGTGTAACAGTTTTAAAGCGCATGAAAAGGTAAATAAGGCTGCTGGATGTCGACCAGTCATCATACTTTTAATGCAGCTACTGTACTTCCATCCTGTAGTGGTAATAAAAACTACACCAGGAGGTTGTCTACAGCCAAAGCTGTTTGATCCAAAGCTAATTGGGGATTGGTTATTTCCAATAGAGGTGTTAATTGGAGCTTTACGAGCAAATGTAATATCTTTCACATTATTTTCTGTGTATTTTAATTACTAGCTGGTAGTTTATCCATCCCAAACATTTATCATGACAGTGGGAGGACGAGTGGACTTTGAGGACTTTCAGGAACTGATGACCCCCAAGCTCTTGGCTGAAACGGCAGGCATGATTGGTCTAAAAGAACTCAAAGAAGCTTTCAGAGAGGTGAGCTAAGTCTCCATGTTTCCTGTTGTTGGTGATTTACGGTTTAAATTATTGTGATCGCGAGTGGCAGAGTTACCCTGTCTACATTCAATCAAAACTTTATTTGTTTAGCTGTTACGGTCAGTGTTGACCTGGGGCCGTACTTATCAAGCTTCTTAGAGTGCCATTTTACACTTAAGTCCTGAGAATTTGCGAAATTTAGTCCTACTCTCAAACTTAAGAATAAAAGCTTTTTATCAACGTTCTTAAGTCTAAGAATCACTCCTACTCTCCACGATATTTAAGAGACCTTCAGAGGTGTCTTCAGTGGTTAGGAGTTGCCAGCAGGGGATGGCACTGAGGCGAGAGAGACGTGCGCGAACGTTCAGGGAACGGAACAATGTTGTTGTTTTTTGATGACGAGCAGCTGATCAAACGGTATCGTTTAGACAGAGCGGATATTATTTTTGTCACAGATTTAATACTTTTCCATTCCTTGTTGATTTCTGCATATATCTGCAGTGGGCTAGTATATATAGAGCCACCCACACCAGTTTCAAATTAGTTGCCTAATTAATGAATTGGAAAGAAAATGTTATGACAGTAGCGTATGTGTGTGGCCGTGAGGTGAGTGACGTCAGTGAGTGTGTGGGCGATAGAAGAGAGGGAGCGGTAGCGTGAGTGCCGGCGGGGACTAGTTTGTTTTGTATTATTTTGCAGTTTATTGTCAAAATATACACTCCCATTGTCCACTTAAATATTTCCAAGATATTTCTTTATTCTTAGACAACGAATTCCCTTCCGTGATTGGTCATTTCTATGGACACAGAAATGACGTCACCTAAAATTCCGTTTACGGCACATAGTAATGTCGTAATTCAGCTCTGAGTGTGACACTTAAGATTCAGTCCTACACTTCGCTGAAAGTGTGAGTAAGACGCTTGATAACTAACTTTTAAGTGCAGCTTTCAGCGAAGAATTTATTTACTCTTAAGTCAACTCTTAGCAGACTTCTTAGGAGTAATTCTAAGAAGCTTGATAAGTACGGCCCCAGGGGAATCCGTTGTCTAAGAATAAAGAAATATCTTGGAAATATTTAAGTGGACAATGGGAGTGTATATTTTGACAATAAACTACAAAATAATACAAAACAAACTAGTCCCCGCCGGCACTCACGCTACCGCTCCCTCTCTTCTATCGCCCACACACTCACTGACGTCACTCACCTCACGGCCACACACATACGCTACTGTCATAACATTTTCTTTCCAATTCATTAATTAGGCAACTAATTTGAAACTGGTGTGGGTGGCTCTATATATACTAGCCCACTGCAGACACATGCAGAAATCAACAAGGAATCGAAAAGTATTAAATCTGTGACAAAAATAATATCCGCTCTGTCTAAACGATACCGTTTGATCAGCTGCTCGTCATCAAAAAAAAAAAAAACATTGTTCCGTTCCCTGAACGTTCGCGCACGTCTCTCTCGCCTCAGTGCCATCCCCTGCTGGCAACTCCTAACCACTTAAGACACCTCTGAAGGTCTCTTAAATATCGTGGAGAGTAGGAGTGATTCTTAGACTTAAGAACGTTGATAAAAAGCTTTTATTCTTAAGTTTGAGAGTAGGACTAAATTTCGCAAATTCTCAGGACTTAAGTGTAAAATGGCACTCTAAGAAGCTTGATAAGTACGGCCCCTGGTCTCCAGGATGCAGAGAGAGCAGGCGAAGTGCAGGTAAAAACCCCTTGATTAGGGAAAACGCCAAAAAAACAGTGCAGCAGCGACGTGCACAAAAAGCATAGGAAAAGCTATGCAGCACGTTTAGATACAAAGCAACATTAAGAAGCCTCCTGATAGGCTGCGTCGTTTGATAATAAATTAAATAAAATCATTTTTAATTGAAAAAATATTGAAAATATCTTAAAATTGTATGTAAAGATAAAATAAAATATAAATAAAAATATTGTAATGGTAAGAACACTAGATATGATGATAAAATGGAAAACTTTTTTTTTTTTAAATCAAGAACCAAAAAAGTTTTAAAATGATCAGTAAAATAAATAAAAAGGTGTGCCTAATAGTATCAACAGTCTCCAATCCCTATAAGCAAAACATGCGCTGTGCGTAGGGCCCCACAATCTGTGAGGGCCTGAAGAAGCACATGTAAAATGTCAATTAAGGGCGCTTCTTATCAAATAGTACCACATTTACCGCCTCGTCATAGATAAGAGTGTAATGGCACATTTCTCCAGATGTTCTTTTTTTAAAGTTAAAAGTTAAAGTTGTCTCCTGTGGCGCATAATATTATTGCTGGCCTGGTCATTTTATTTTACAGTGATCAAATCTCAGTCGAGGTTGTCCTAAGAACTAGTTTTCATTCTGTTTTGTGTTGTTTTGCACTAAAAACATAAATTATTGAACAATTTATTTCCCATGAATATGTTTCAGTACAAAGCAATCAAATTGAAATTTCATTGAAAATGTATAAAAAGTGTTTGACATGAATGAAAGTGTGAACAATGATGCTTAGGGCCCCAATTTAGCCTGGCCCCGGTCCTGAAGCTCTCCGGCAGTGAGTTCCGCAGATGAGTCTTTGTTCTGGTATTTGATAAAAAATAAAAGGTCCTCAGCATGGTAACAGCTGGTCAGATAGATATGAAGACACAACGCCATTAAGACATTTATAAACTAAACATACCATTAAAAGCCACTCTGAAGCGGACTGGGAGCCAATGCAGTGACTTTAAAAAATTGTTGCAATGCGGTCACTCGCCCTCTACTCGTCGTCAGCACCTGTGCGGCTGAGTTTTTGTAATAACTGTAGATTTCTTTCTCGCAGTTTGACATTGACGGCGATGGCTGCATCACTTCCGATGAGCTGAGGCACGCCATGGTGAAGTTGCTCGGCGCGCAAACCAGCAAGAAGGAAATTGACGCGGTGGTGAGGGAAGCTGACCGCAATGGGGATGGAACTGTCGACTTTGAGGGTGAGAAACAAACAGCAACACGAGAAATACGGTCGTCCCTCGCTACATAATTTTTAAAACCTAAAATAAAAGTTTTATTTATGTAATGTATGTATTACAGTGCAGTATTTGACCTTTTTTCTATTATGTTGCGGCGATCAATTCACCAATCAGGACTTTCGTTTCCGGGTTAAAGGTGAATAATGCCAACAACACTGTGGCTAATCTTGGCGCTACTGTATCGTCACCATGGAAATCTCAAATTGACCAAATTTTGGCAGAATAACTTTTTGATAGACTTTATCTTCGACATCAATAACACAGTTGTGGCTTTAGCAGTGTAGAATGACAACTCAGCGTACGCAATGCTGATAACACGAAATGCCAACAACACAGCTAATGATCATAGCTGCGACTGTCAAGTTGCCCCAAGTTTTTGGAGAAAAACTTACACCTGTGGTTTCAGCAGATGGAATCCAAGTTCTAACTTAGAGGAATGTGACAAAGTATTTTAATGTCGTGGCCTGGTGACAACAATGGCGCTTGGAGGATGAGTATTATAATTAATCTACAGTAGAGCACACTCAAAGCTTGTAGATTGGTGAAAGGTGACTATATTGGTTTTATTTCATGTTTAGAAGTCTCTAATGATGTTAAAATAAATATTTAGGAGGTTGTAAACAGTTCGTTATGCTCTAACAATGAAAATATTTGATTTATTTCTAATAAACCTACTTTGAGTACATTCGTTTATTGTCCAGTCCCAATTAATCGTGGTATACGAGGGGCGACTGTACATAATATGAAAACAAATTGACAGGAATTTGCAACAAATGAGACTAATTCAAATTGTGCTCAATGTCTTTACAGAGTTTGTGAGAATGATGTCACAGAAGTGAGGGCAACAAAGGACTATGCATGTCTTTGAATCAACTTGACCCTTGGTTTGCTCTCAGGAGATCGGTCATTTTTACTGCAACAATTATTTGTGTTACAAATGTATGCACAACATTTAATGCGGTTATATTTCTCAAGAAAGTTTAATTTGATGTCACCTAGTTTGCCATGAATCCCTTCAGAGTTTTGTTTTTGTATGACGATGGGTAACACGGACAATCGTCTCCTCAGATATGTCCTCAGAAAAGTAACTTCACTTCACCATTTGTCTTTTAACTTTTTCAACTAAATCTACAATGCTTTAAGTGGAAAAAATTCAATCGCAGTTTAAAACGATGCAGAAAATGCATGGAATGAGTCATTTCCCACGTAAAACCCAATATCTGCTCACTTGACCGCGGTGCAATTTACACTCCGCTGTCTGTTTACACGGACACTGTCAATGCAAAACCTAGTGTGCAGAAGACGCATACAGTACATACCCGCTATGTGCGAATGTTACCTGACAAATAATTGCCACTATTTTTTAACCTCATGATTCCGCGCCGATTTCCTCCTACCCCTCCAAACCTTCCTGCTAGCTCGACATTCTCCTCCGATTTCGGATCAATAGTTGCAATAAAAGTGACTAATTTTGTTATTACTGCCCCGAAGGGAATAAGCGGTAGAAAATGGATGGATGGATGGATGGATTAGATTCTGCTCCAGAACCCTCCCTACGAAGAAAGCTAGCACACTAAATACTACAAGCGTAATCCAGATTTAAGCCCTAAATGTGCCTCACACATTATCAATTGCAAAATGTTTCGGTACTCGCCACTAATTATTGATAATAAATGGGGAATCAGAATCACTGTTTGTCTTTTATATGTAATTAGGTACCTGTATTTTTCGCATTTGAATTTTGTAAACATTTTTTTAACATAAAATTATGCTGACAATTCAGTGAAAATAATTGGGTAGCAAAATGCATGTGTTTAAAAATTCCCCGTAAAAAAATTCAGCCTTTGAAAAGTCAGTGTTTAAAAATCCAGTGTAAAAAAAATTCAGTGCAGAAAAATTTGCTGCGTCACATTACACCAGTTTTTAAATCTCTGCATTGGCTCCCTGTGTGTTTCAGGATCAATTTTAAGGTTCTTCTTATGGTTTATAAATGTTTTTTATGGTATTGGGCCTTATCTTTCTGATTTGCTTTTACCATATGAACCTTCCCGGGCCCTGAGATCCTCTGGCACTCATCTCCTAATTATTCACAAAGTCAGGACACAAAGTCAGGGGATGGCATCTTTCCATTATTATGGAATGATGCCATAATGGAACAGCTTGCCGGAGGACCTCAGGGCTGCGTAGAACGTTCATATAGGCTTAAGACCCACCTTTTTGATTTGGCTTTTACCTGATATTAATTATTTTATTGAAGTCATTTTGTATTTTACTTTTTATCCTATTATGCAAGATTTTATTTTGTTTTATTTATGTATGTATTTATTTACTGTGTGTATATATCTATCTATATATATATGTACAGTAAATGTGTATGTGTATGTATATGTGTGTGTATATATATATATGTATATATATATATATATATATATATATATATATATATATATATATATATATATATATATATATATATATATATATATATATATATATATATATATATATATATATATATATATATAATGGGGGTTTTTTTCTATTAATCTTCATATGTCTTACTTGTATTTTATTCTTTATCTCTACACATGGTTCTTACTATTTTACAAGTTGTATTATTTTTATTTTCCAACGTTCCTCAGATGAGCCATCTGCCTCAGGGGTTATAGGCCGTTCTTGTGGGGGCGCTTTTGTGTCAACGTCCTGGTGGCCATGGTCTGATGACCTCCTGGTGAAGATGGCTCCTGTGATAGTGTTTACTCACATGTCTCCTCTGTACTGCCATGCAATAATTGGTCCATATAGTTGCACACATGTGTATGTTGTGTGTGTGTTTGGTATCTGTATCCGTGCGTACGTATTAGATAATGGGGCATATGGGTCACCGGGGTATTGTTTTAACTTTGTAAAGCACTTTGCCTTGCATTTCTTTTATGTATGAAAAGCGCTTAATAAATAAAGCTTGATGATGAAAACTCAAGACCCACTTCCGGTAAATTAAATGGAAAATGGTTGTACTTGTATAGCGCTTTTCTACCCCTTTTTAAGGAGCCCAAAGCGCTTTGACAGTATTTCCACATTCACCCATTCACACACACATTCACACACTGATGGCGGGAGCTGCCATGCAAGGCGCTAACCAGGACCCATCAGGAGCAAGGGTGAAGTGTCTTGCCCAAGGACACAACGGACGTGACTAGGATGGTAGAAGGTGGGGATTGAACCAGTAACCCTGTCTGTAAATTAAGACTGACTCAATCGATCCTGTCTCAGAACCCGCCAATGAGGTGTTAAGTTGGAAGTCACGTGTCACGGGTCCTACAAAGAGGCAGCTAAAGCAGGCGTGTAATCTGTATGTGCTATGATCGCTTTTTATTAACACAGTGGAGGTTACTATGCATTAGTGGGGGAAAAAAATCCCAAGATTCCGCAAAAAAGGATGAAAGCTAACATGGTGGTACAAACACTCAATGACTCACAAAAAACGTTATAACAGACCATCTCAAAAACGGAATGCAATTTCTGTTTTTATCCAAAAACACTCAATGTACATGAAAATACAGAATGTCAGATTTACAATTTTTAGTATGAACAATAAAACACTACACTTTGGAGAATGTAAAAACGTTTCTCATCCTCCACTGCAGAACACTTGAAACTTGATCGACATCTTTTCAAATCAAAGGATGGTCGTCCGTTGGGGGAGGGACACATATGGAGCGGTGAGGGGGGAAGGGGCACCCGCCTCAAGCAAGAACGACGAAGATGCAACATACACATCGAAATATGAACGCAAAGGGTAAAAAAAACCATCCACATATTCGATATATCACTTTTCTGCAGAACTTTGCTGAGATGAGATAGCGACTTGTCCAGGGTGTAAACGCCTTCCGCCCGAATGCAGTTGAGTTAGGCACCAGCGACCCTGAAAGGGACAAGCGGTAGAAAATGGATGGATGAATGCAGAACTTTGTTGTAGAAATCTGCACCTGTCTGGCACTCGCGTCACTCAGTGGCCTAGTGGTTAGAGTGTCCGCCCTGAGATCGGTAGGTTGTGAGTTCAAACCCCGGCCGAGTCATACCAAAGACTAAAAAAATGGGACCCATTACCTCCCTGCTTGGCACTCAGCATCAAGGGTTGGAATTGGGGGTTAAATCACCAAAAAATTATTCCCGGGCGCGGCACTGCTGCTGCCAACTGCTGCTGCCCACTGCTCTTACCTCCCAGGGGGTGAACAAGGGGATGGGTCAAATGCAGAGGACACATTTCACCACACCTAGTGTGTGTGTGTGACAATCATTGGTACTTTAACTTTAACTCAGGCTTGTTGCTGTGTAAACAAGCCCCGCCCACTCTGCTTTGTGCCTCTTCCGCATTGAGCTGCTGTAGTAGTTACTAGGGTTACCGTAGTAACCCGTATGACACTCAAAAGTGCAGGTTCTAGCCATTGGAATCACACCTGTAGTTTGGAAACGTCCAGCGAGCCGCATTGAAATCTTAATTATGTTGTATTATGCATTGGTAGGCCGGGTAACTGCCTTTTTTAAAGGCCTACTGAAACCCACTACTACAGACCACGCAGTCTGATAGTTTATATATCAATGATGAAATCTTAACATTATAACACATGCCAATACGGCCGGGTTAACTTATAAAGTGACATTTTAAATTTGCCGCTAAACTTCCGGTTGGAAACGCCTCTGAGGATGACGTATGCGCGTGACGTAGACCGGCGAACACGGGTATGCCTTCCACATTGAAGCCAATACGAAAAAGCTCTGTTTTCATTTCATAATTCCACAGTATTCTGGACATCTGTGTTCGTGAATCTGTTTCAATCATGTTCATTGCATTATGGAGAAGGAAGCCGAGCAAGCAAAGAAGAAAGTTGTCGGTGCGAAATGGACGTATTTTTCGAACGTAGTCAGCAACAACAGTACACAGCCGGCGCTTCTTTGTTTACATTCCCGAAAGATGCAGTCAAGATGGAAGAACTCGGATAACAGAGACTCTAACCAGGAGGACTTTTGACTTGGATACACAGACGCCTGTAGAGAACTGGGACAACACAGACTCTTACCAGGATTACTTTGATTTGGATGACAAAGACGCAGACGTGCTACTGTGAGTATGCAGCTTTGGCTTTTTTTTGCGTATGTACGTAACTTTTTTAAAATATATAAGCTTTATGAACCTTGGGTTAGGTGAACGGTCTTTTGGGCTGAGTGATTGTGTGTGTTGATCATGTGTTTGAATTGTATTGGCGTGTTCTATGGAGCTAGGAGCTAGCAGAGGAGCTAGGAGCTAGCATAACACGTACCGTACCGTACGTGCGCGTCACGTACGTAACTTTTTAAAAATATATAAGCTTTATGAACCTTGGGTTAGGTGAACAGTCTTTTGGGCTGAGTGATTGTTTGTGTTTATCAGGTGTTTGAATTGTATTGGCGTGTTCTATGGAGCTAGGAGCTAGCAGAGGAGCTAGGAGCTAGCATAACAAACACGCAGGTGTTATTATGCAGGATTAATTTGTGGCATATTAAATATAAGCCTGGTTGTGTTGTGGCTAATAGAGTATATATATGTCTTGTGTTTATTTACTGTTGTAGTCATTCCCAGCTGAATATCAGGTCACCCCCGGCTCTCACAGCATCTTCCCTATCTGAATAGCTTCAACTCCCCACTAGTCCTTCACTTGCACTTTACTCATCCACAAATCTTTCATCCTCGCTCAAATTAATGGGGAAATTGTCGCTTTCTCGGTCCGAATCTCTCTCACTTCATGCGGCCATCATTGTATACAATAGGGAACTTTGCGTATATGTTCAATTGACTACGTCACGCTACTTCCGGTAGGTGCAAGCCTTTTTTTTATCAGATACCAAAAGTTGCAATCTTTATCGTCGTTGTTCTATACTAAATCCTTTCAGCAAAAATATGGCAATATCGCGAAATGATCAAGTATGACACATAGAATAGATCTGCTATCCCCGTTTAAATAAAAAAAATTCATTTCAGAAGGCCTTTAATGCTGTTTTGCAAGACCCTTGTCACGTGACTTCAAACTTCACACCTCATATATATATATATATATATATATATATATATATATATATATATATATATATATATATATATATATATATATATATATATATATATTTTTTTTTTTTTTTGCATTCTATTTTAGTTACTTTATAGAGTTTGCAACCCCCTGGCGCTGATTTGGACTGTTTTTGTACTTATTTTGATTATTATTATTTCTCGATTGTTTGTAAATGTTGCAGTTTATAAATAAAGGTTTATAAAATTTAAAAATTTTAATATATATATATTTATTTTTTATTTTTTATTTTTTTAAATAAAAATAAATTTAAAAAAAATATATATATATATGTATACAGTATATATATATATTTTTTTAATTTTATTTTTTTTATTTTATAAACCTTTATTTATAAACTGCAACATTTACAAACAATCGAGAAATAATAATAATCAAAATAAGTACAAAAACAGTACAAATCAGCGCCAGGGGTTGTAAACTCTATAAAGTAACTAAAATAGAATGCAAAAATATATATATATATATATATATATAGCAAAGTTCGGTAAATAATTTAAATTTGGAACACTGCATCATCGCTTTTTACAGCTTTTTGGTTGTTAGAGGTAGAGAGTGTTTTAACGTAGAGTTCTAATTCTTTTTTAAAGGCACAAAAAACAGGTCGGGTATTGAGAAACTTACATTTATGAATATAAAACTTAGCCAATAGTATAATGAGGTTGCGAATTTGACTGCACTCATTATTTTTATACACTGAATTTTTAAACACACGCATTTTGCTACCATTTTTTTTTTACGGAAATTGTCTGCATAATTTGATGTAAAAAAAAATAAATAGTTAAGTTCACAAAGTTCAAATGCAAAAAAGTTAGTTACCTAAATTCAATGTAAAAAAAATGTTTTAAAAATTTCGTACTAAAGATATAAATTACCCAACATAGTTTAGCCTTTAGCCTGGTTGTCAGGCTAGCGCTGCAAGCGGTTAGCGGTGGTACATGACTCACAATTCTCTTCCAAAACGCTAGAGGGCAGTGTTTTCCTCAGTCAGCGAACACAACTCTTGTTGACTAGCTACTTGCTTCCTGAGTGGAGTAATTGTAGTATTTTTTCAAACAATAGCCTCTTTTATTTTCCATATTGCTACAAAACCGGATGAGACGTTCATGAACGTGGGCTATGCGACCCCCAAACAAGTCGAGTCAGTGGACGGGCAGGAAGAAAAAAACATTGGTTTGCGGCTAATGGATTCAATAATGAATGAAGAACAACAATTTGACGCACCGCAGCCACAGCTAAGTAGCTTTGTTATGGTTATACGACCCTTATACACATTATGAAGGTATTTTTGTACATTTGTCTGCAATGTAACAAGCGACATAATTGGACAGCAAACAGCCAATCAGAGCGTAATGTATCCAGTTCATTGATTGGTTGCCTCTTTGGCACAAATGTAAGGCTGTGTGCCAATCTGAAAAAAGCCTAATGTAATTATATGAATAATTATTAGTGCAATTTTGGCACATTATATATACATTCGCTCAATTTCCTTTTTTCAGTCGAGTTGATTTTTTTCAAAATATAATATACATGCTTGCAAAATATGATTTGCTACACAAATCTTAAAGCAAAATGAGACCGCCATTTTCCACTGACGTCATGTGAATGCGTAGAGTGTATTGCTTTATTATAAGTGTAATGGTTTGCACTGAAATATGGATAATAGTAAACATTCAAACAAATTTACTGAAAACAAAATAGATTTGTTTTTGAAAAAAAAAAAAAAAAAAAAAGTGAAAATATATATATGCTTGTAAAATATGTTTTTGTGTGCTACCTCATAGTCAAGGCACTAATATAACGCCATATGTCCGCCATCTTTCACTGATGTCACGTGATACTATTTGCGGTATTATGAATGCACACAGTGTGATTATTGCTATTTATTACTAGTGCAAGTTTTTCATGTTAATTTGGATAATAGCAAACATTATATATTGGCACACAAAATGCATTTACATTCTCTCAATTATTTTTCAAAATATATATGTGCTTGCAAAAAAAAATTTTGTGTGCTCAAAATCCACCTTTTGCTGCCCCAAAATTAAGGCACAAACCTAATGCAATATGGCACAGACGTCACTTGATACTCTATGCTATATTATGAATGCGTAGAGAGGAATTAGTGCTAATTATTATTAGTGACATTTTTGCAGGGTAATATGGATAAAAGCAAACATGCAAACACATTTATTAAAAACAAAGTACATTTAAATTCCCTCAAACTATTACATTTTTCACTTGAGTATATTTTTAAATATGATATAACAGCTTGCAAAATATATTTTTGTTTGCTCAAAATATGCTTTGCTACCTCAAAATTAAGGCACAAATATGACAAAATATGGTGTCGCCATCTTGCACTGACATCACGTGATACTCTATGCCAGTGGTTCTTAACCTGGGTTCGATCGAACCCTAGGGGTTCGGTGAGTCGGCCTCAGGGGTTCGGCGGAGGTCAAAACACACCTGACTCATCGTGTAAATAAAAACACGATGAGTATCGGCGTATTACGGATACGGCAACAGCAGAAGTCAGACTGATTTGCAGGTGTGTAATTTGTTGTGAGTTTATGCACTGTGTTGGTTTTGTTCTTTGAACAAGGTGATGTTCATGCACGGTTAATTTTGTGCACCAGTAAAAAAACATGGTAACACTTTAGTATGGGGAACATATTCACCATTAATTAGTTGCTTATTAACATGCAAATTAGTAACATATTGGCTCTTAACAAGTCATTATTAAGTACTTATTAATGCCTTATTCGGCACGGTCTTATTATAACTCTAACCCTCTAATCCTGGCCCTAACCCTACCCTTACCAAATAACTCTAAATTAAGTCTTTGTTACTTAGAATATGTTCCCCTAGTGTCCAAAAAACTCTAAATAAAGTCTTTGTTACTTAGAATATGTTCCCCATACTAAAGTGTTACCAAAAACATATAACTTTGTCTTGAATTTGAAAAAAAACAACATTTTATTTTTCACTAAAGAGGGGTTTGGTGTATGCGCATATGAAAAAATCGACTTTTGCTACCTCAAACTTAGGGCACAAACATAATGGAAAATGGTGCAATATTTGCACTGGTTATGCTCCGCATGTTATGCTTCATCATAACACGTTTGTCAATTGTTGACTTTGACGGGTTTTCCGCAAAAAAATTAAAAAACAACCACATTTTTGTGTAAAAAAAAAAGGAAAATGTTGTACTTTCTAATCCAAAATATGTTTTTGACTTAAAGTCTGTTTTGCGGGGATCCACAAACAAAAAGCTGACCATCAAATAAGGGAAATAATTGCAGACAGCCGGCACTTCAAAGCAATGAGGTGACGAAACACCTGTACATTGTGTAACAGTTGTACTATTTATTTATTATTGTTCACTTTTGCATTGTTGACACTCATGTAGTTGTAAACCTGTATTCTGTGTACGTGCACAATGCACATGCAGGTTGTTTCAGGTGTTATTTCAACGTAAACACACTTGTATGTATTTGATAGGGATCAAGTAAATATATATGTACATATATATATACAGCTATATATATATATATATACTGTATATATATAGTCATAATGTTTACAATGAGACAGTTGGAATGAGATTAAATAACTATAATCACAATCGTAAACATTCCAGTGGACCAAACTGTTTCACCCACATTTGTCTTTCTTGCTATGTTTTATTTGCCTGATGTTAGTTTAAAATGATAGCTTGCCTGTGACGACCTGATTATTAATTATTTGTCATTCTTCATTGACATACTATATAGTTCATGCAAATAATCCTGCTGTTTAATCCTGTTATGTAATAAACAGACAACATACACAACAGTTAAATGTGTTCCTTTCAAAAGTGCAGAATGACACTTTTTTCGTCATGGCTGTATCTATCCACTGTTGCATTGAGCATCAATCTCATCATATTCCAAAGCATGGAACAAAGCCATACATCATTAAGCAGCATACCCACAACATATAAAGTATCTCAGAAATAATCTCTCACTCTGGGCTAGATTAGATTTGTCTGCGTAATCCTCGTCCTGGGACCCTCACATGAACAGATGGCAGATAAGAGGAAATCACCTCACTAATTCTCATCGACCGCCTGTAAAATGTAACCAAAAATGAGCTATGAGAGATTAATGTTGCAGAACATGATTTTAAACTCATGTTTGTCTGGTAGCTAAATAAAGACACATTCTAAAGCATTATAACTGCACCCAAAACACAAACAGGTCAGACCTTTCTCTTCCTTTTGATAGTGTTGCTATGGATTGATTTGATATCTGGATATAAATCTTAAACAAAAATGCAACAATAAAATGTAAAATCCAGTAATTATATTTAAGTTGCATAGGCAAGGATGCATTTTATTCTATTGTACTTATATAAAGAAGTAAAACTCTCTTGTGACTGTATATGATTTTTTTCCACAAATGCTGCAATTACAGCCTAATCCTTATATGGCAAAAATACCCTTTTTAGGTTTAATGAGAATTTTGGGGGAATTTGGAATATGGTGTCATTGACGTAGGGAGCAAATTGCTCCAACAGCATTAATACTGCTGTGAGTTAATCGTAAACAACAGTACGTGTAAGTGTCACACAAAACAGACGAATAGCACAACAAGCAATTTTTAGGTAAAGCTACTAAATGGCTGACCATTCATGATACTTCAAAGCCAGCTGCTGCCTTCTTGTCGACCTAATTAAAACTACATCAGGGAGTTGCCTACAGCCACGGCCAATGTACGCCAGTGAGCCGAGTGTTTATTTGCTTTTGTAGACCACGCATGATGACTTTAGCGCACTCTGAGGGTAGTTTAATTGAGTTGTTAATTGGAGTATTGATGATAAGCCTTTTTCCGATTACAGTATTACCTCACATTGCATTCTATGACCTAGCTCGTAACTTAAAACACTCATATCTCAAATTGATTGAAATTTATTGGAAATCGGAATCAATCTAATCCGTGCTAGGCTGCCGCAAAACACCGCTATTATAACACATAACCTGCCTTTTAAAAAGACAAAGAAACTTTTAGACAGTGATTATTATTTTAAAAACATTAGAATAGAGTGCAATCAACTACAGTAGTTTTCTGAAATGGTTTGTAATAATTGTTAATATAGAGCTGGTTGCTTGTTCCTCTCGTGACATCTGGCAACAATGTCTCCGTCGGTGTAACAATAGGAACTAGGAAATCTCTTGCTTATGTTCCACACACACGTATTTGAGTGACGGACCGGTGACATCAGTGTTTACAATAAGGAATATGCATGTCTGTGAACCAAAGGTAATGCTTGACCACCCAGTTTGTGGAGTCGGAAGTAGACAAAACAAATTGAAACACGTCAAAAATAGCATCTGCAGCTTGTGAATATTTTTATGGATAAATGTTTGTTGTTTGGAAGTTTGTGGCTGCATGCAATGGAGGTTGCCTGCAGCTTGTGTGGTGCAGATTGACGCTACGGGCTGACTCGCCCGGTAGGCTGCCAACAGGTAGGACATTGTCATTGTCATGTTTTGGACTTGTGTTTACTTTCCTGTGTTTGGTGTTGTTTCTGTTCCAGAGCTCTTGTTTTCTGTTCTCTACTTCCTGTGTGTGTTCATTTCCTGCCACTTCACCTCTGGCCTGAGCACTGATTCCCTCACATGTCCCTAATTGGCAATCATCATTTTTTGTTGCTACCTCGACAAGGGTAGACCTTTTTGTCTACTTCTTGGCGGCATAAGTTGTCATTTGGTCTCCTTAAATACGTTTTTACCTGCGCTACAATTGCCGCCTCTGCATCCTGGGGTCGCGCTCGAGGCTTTGCATGCACAATCCTGACAGCACATATTTTTTATGTTTTTTTCCTCTGATTTGGTCTTCCGCTTGTTCTCTTTTACACTCATTTTCTTAGTTCTGATGGTTGAAGGGCAGGATTGTGTCCATCTCTGAGCGCCGCTCAAACGCAGCTATTGTGTAAACGAAGCAGGAACAGCAAAATGTAACAATATATTATCTCGTTATTGCTCAAACAGCACAACCCTGTTACAAATATTACTTCAACCGTCGGTACAAATGCTCGTAACTACTTTTTGACTCGGGGGCCGCATTGGGTTAAAACAATTTGGCCGGGGGCCGGGCTGTATGTATATATATATATATATATATATATATATATATATATATATATATATATATATATATATATATATATATATATATATATATATATATATATATATATATATATGTAGTGAGTCTCATTCTGCGTTGTGTAGTTTTTTTAAATAAAGGACACTTCGCCATGCCGTCGGTTCAGTATTTATTGGTAACCTGCGTTGGAAACATGAAACACACACACACAGGTCTCAACGTTCGGGCGGAGTGATATCTGCTCCTTCTCATTGAAAAGTCCGAAGGAAGAGGAAGTAAAACAATCGAAAAAACAGCAAAGACACTTCCTGCACCGGACATCCGGTTCTTCAAAATAAAAGCGATACTTCAAAATAAAATATAACACCCTGTCTAGTTCATAATATAGCGCAACAACATCACACTATTACATTCACCCCCACTGTTTTGCGCTATAAGATGAACAAGACTCACAGCTTTAATAACACAATACAGCAAAAAAAAATCGTACATATAGTATCTTCAGGTACCACTATGTAATTCCCTCATTACCAACTCATAAACCAGCCTATCCAGTTAATACAACTATCCAACTCAGGATTAGGATGAGCACTAGGTGATCAGTCTCTTACTCAACCATAGGAAAAAGTGCCATATACACATTTTAAGGCTTTAGAAATACATAGTGCCAGCAATATGTACCCACTACTATAAACATCTGGAATTTTCTTTTTTTCATGTTTTTATGAAAAATGAAAATTCTGTCAGCATTACAAAAACTCCTCTCATTATAAAAACAAGAGAAGCGAAAAAGACAGAAAGGGGAGAAAAAAACCCCTCATCCTTAAAGATGGAAGTCTCTAACCACTAACCTCCACTTTCTGTGTGGACATAACTTGGATAAGCCTATTTACCGGCCTAACTAATCTACCTAATCTTGAGCGGAGTCCACTTCTCAGAGAACTCACAGAACCCCCCTCCTGCACAGTAACTACTGTCCGAGACTCACTCGCAGCGACAGAATCCACACACGAAGTCGCAACTGAGTATGAGAAATCTCTTACCCCAGACACAGCACAAGTGTCAAATGAATGGTCAAGCGGCTGAACATTACCTGAACTAGCCTCGATTGTTTCAGGAGAACCACTGGCACCCCCCCTATCGACCCGCTGTCCTTCTCTTAAATCACTGTGACCCTCAGGTAAATCTGACAAAACAGAAAGGTCAGCCTCCCCCTCTACTAGCGACTCAGAAAGACCAGATACCCAACGTGCAGTCCTGGCATCACTCTGCTCTTTCTGGCCCAACGAACCCCCAGACCGTTGACTCTGACTATCACTGAGGACAGAAAACTGAACTTCCACATCAGATTCCTCCCACGAAGGAAGCGGCAAGAACTTAACCGGCATGATCAAATTTCTGTGAACTGTCTTGATCCGACCAGTGACCGGGTGTCGAATGCTATATGTGTGAAGTTCGTCGTTCTTGCTTACAACCACATATACTGCACTTTCCCAACGATCTGATCATTTCTTTTTTCCTCTCTCTCCTTTGTTTGCTAGCAAAACTCTGTCACCTTCTTCTACGGAGAATCCTTTTGGCTTTCGGTTATACACTTCAGCTTGCTTGACCTGTCGTTTGCTGATATGTTTCTGAGCTAGTGTCATTGCTTCCCTCAGATCTTTTCCCAGAGACTGAACATACTTGTCCACATCCAAGATCTCTCCATCTAAGAGAACGCTTTCAAACATCACATTGACAGGCAATCGAGGAGTGCGACCAAACATCAAGAAAAATGGCGGAAACCATGTGGTTTCATGAACTGTGCAATTATATGCAAAAGTCAGTGAAGTCAGCATCTGAGGCCATTTTGCTTTTAAGCGTGGCGGTAGAGCTCGAATCATCGAACCCAGGGTGCGGTTAAATCGCTCAGCCTGGCCGTTCCCCATAGGGTGGTACAGCATGGTATGCGACTTTTCAACACCGGCCAACAATAAAAGCTCAGCTATTAATGAACTTTCAAAATTAGCCCCTTGGTCCGAATGGAGACGTGCTGGAAACCCATACACGGGAAAAAAATTATTCCACAGCACCCGAGCAACAGTTTTAGCAGTCTGGTTAGAACAGGGATAGGCACAAGGGACCCTAGTGAAATGATCGGTGACTACCAGCACATTAACAGACCTGTTATTAACATCCTCTGCTGACCAAAAATCAACACATACCAACTCCATCGGAGCAGTAGTCACAATAGACAATAGTGGAGCTCTGGCTTCCAGCTCTGGAGCTTTGCTCAACACACATCTCTTACACTGAGTGACATACAACTTGACATCAGCAGCCATTGTGTCCCAATAGAAGCGTTGTCTAGCGAGCCACAAAGTGCGCTGCTGACCCTGATGGCCAGCGTCATCATGCAATCCCTTCAACACTCGACTCCTCAGAGCAGCTGGAACGACATACTGAAAAATGTTCTTTTTGCTCACCAAATGCTTGGAAACACGATAAATCACACCCAGCCGGGTTGTGAGTTTTCCCCACTGCCTCAGTGTCCTGTTAGTCTCCTCAGACTCCTGAACTCTCTCCCTGCGAGAGGGACGGTGACCTCGGTCCACAAAGAACCGTACTCTACTCAACACAGGGTCCTGAAACTGCCTTTTGTGCAGCTCTTCATGACTGAAAACGGGCAACGGGGTCTGACCCATCGCTGCCACCTGTTGTAATTGCTGCACCTGAGAGACGGCCCTCACCGAAACACCATCCTCCCAGTGACAATGCGCATCAAATACTGCGGACACTTCCTGTCTTGTAATCTTACCTGCAACACTAGCCTCGCCCCCACAGACTATAGAGGAACTGGAGTTAGCTGGAGGCTGCTCACTCCTTCCTGGGCGCTCACAGGACAGATGAAACATATCCTGCACTTGGGGCCCTAAAACGCCACTCGCCTCTCTTAACAAAACAGCATAAGGAGTTCTCGTCAATCTATGCATTACCTTACACCTCACAAAAGGCTCTCTGCTCAGAGCATCGGCAACGGTATTCTTGGGTCCAGGAAGATACTGGATGTCGAAATCAAATGGAGCCAGTTTAGACACTCACCTGTGCTCGCATGCATCCAGTTTTGGTTTCGACAGTATGTACTTGAGCGGATTGTTATCCGTCCACACAGTAAATTTCTGTCCCTGCAGCCAATGACTGAACTTATCATGAATGGCCCACTTCATTGCAAGGAACTCAAGTCTATGAGCTGGGTACTTAGACTGAGCATGATTCAATGACTTGCTAGCAAAGGCAACAGGCCTAGCTATGTCATATCCGTCCTGAACTTGTGAAAGTACAGCCCCTAGTCCGCTGGTGGATGCATCGACAGACAGAATAAAAGGCTTAGAAAAATCAGGATGGGCTAGCAAAACCTGGTCAACAAGAGCCTGCTTCAGAGCTTCAAAAGCATGCTTACACTCTTCATTCCAATCGTCAGGAGTAAGTCTGCGTACCGCTTTCCGACGCAGTTTACCACGAGCCCCACGTGGCTGTTTACCCCCTGAAAGAAGTTGAAAAAGCGGCTTAGCTATCATAGAGCAGTTCTCAATGAAATGTTGGTAATATATTACCATGCCAAGGAACGAGCGCAACTTTTCAACTGACGGTGTGACACCATCACTGTCCATCATGTCGGACTCACTCACGCTCACAATGGCCCGCACTTTGTCTGAATCAGTGGATATCCCCTCCTGAGAAACCACATGCCCCAAAAACTTTACAGATCCCCGCAATAATTTACATTTAGCCGGAGAGAGCTTCAGGTTGTGCTGCTGCAAACGCTTGAAAACTAGCTCCAGCCTTTCCAGACTCTGCTGCTCCGTCCTGCCAAAGACCAACACGTCGTCAAGGTAGCAAAGCAGAGACATGAAGTTCTGATCACCAAAGATGGTGAGCATCATCCTCATAAAAGTGGCTGGACTATTACAGAGGCCCTGAGGCATGCGATTGTACTCATGTAACCCCAGAGGTGACGAAAAGGCAGTATATTTCTTATCATCCTCGTGGAGTGGCACATTGTAATAGCCCGACGTCAGATCAAGCGTGCTGAAAAAGGCATTACCCTCCAACGCCGCCAGCACATCCGCCTGATGAGGCAGAGGGTGAACGTCTTTGACTGTGCGGGCGTTTAACCAGCGAAAATCTGTGGACACTCTGAGGTTACCATCTTTCTGCCAACACAACACCAAAGGTGAAGCGTACTCGCTACTTGACTTTCTGATTATATCCCGTTCTTCCATCTCATCCAGAGTCTCTCTCAACTTCTGGTAGTGTGCTGGAGAGAGCCTCCGATAAGGCAACCTAAAGGGGCGGTCATCAGTCAGTCGAATACGGTGACAAAAGCCAGTAGCCTCCCCACAATCCAAAGTGTGTCTGGAGAATACACGCATTCGTACTTCTCAATCAAATCAGTCAATTTCTCTTTCCAAGCTGGAGATATGTCACATTCATTCACTGACAACCGAGGGAGACCCAGACCCTCGAGCCTAGAATCCCCTCTTATCACACTGCCGCTCACCGAGCTCTGCGCTGTCAAACTGCCATGACAGTCGTCACTGTTGACTCTCACCACATTTTGGTGAACAGTATGTTCGATACCATCATCAAAATCCTCCAATGCGATGCACGGGGCAACATCTGCCACTTTCGCATTTCTTCGCAAAGTCAATATGGATGTAGTTGGGTTGATTATTTTCACGGGGACCCAACCATCTCCCCACAAAGGAGTCACTACCCTACCGACTAGTATGTTACGGGGCACACAACGTGATGATCTTGGCTCCACGATAACAGTACTGCCAACTGAGAGTTTAGTCTCTTTGGGAAGGCGGCCCCACACAACATGTTCACTCATAGGCTCCAATGTTACTGCCTGTTTGAGTTTGACTGTCCCCACTCTGTCTGGAATCTTGTGCCCCCTCCACCTTTCCAGATTAGCCAGAAACCGAATGAACTCACTGGCTTCTTGCTGCTGCGGCGAATCAGATTTGCCCACTAAACGCCAATAAGCCTCATCAGACTTAAATCTTTTGATGATCGGTTTCAGAAGATTAGTGCCCACAATCATTTCATCTACCTGTCCATCAATAATCAGCACTGGAACAAGATAGTCAGAGTCAAACAGTCTGAGTTTCATCTCACAAATCCCCACTGGCTCCGTCTGCTTCCCACCACACCCAACGAGAACAATGTCTGTAGAGGATATTAAATCGCCACCCACTACTCCCGCCTCCCTCAACTGAGGTACAAGATCTGCGCGCAGAGAAGTGGCCATGGACCCACTATCTAACATCCCCTGAACCTTGACTTTGTCCCCTGCTACCACAGTGGTGAAAAACAAACTGTCACTTTCGCCTGTTCTCATTGTGTTCTGAAAAATCACTGTTTTGTCTGATGGCGCTAATTCACAGGCAGCAGAAAACACTGATTGAATATCATCATCAATAGAGGGAAAACCACTTAGCCCCATGTTGCCCTCCGCCAAAGAGGAGCTGTCTAGTTTTCCGAACTCTGAGGGACCCGATTGTGTGGTGACTGAGTCGGAACTGCTTGACTACAATTAGCGCCGATATGGCCTGGTAAGTAACATCTGAAGCATAACTTGTTCATCCGGCAGTGCACACTGGTGCTATGGTCAGAACTGCCACACACTCTACAGTCGCGAGTGTATCTGGGTGCTCTGTTCTGCGATGAATTTTGTACCGTATTATGAGGCGAGTCGTGTGCTAGTTGAACATTACTAGACAATGTACGCTCCAGTAACTGCAAAACTCTGTCCATTGTGGATTTTTCCTCAGCAGAGGGTAGCTGGTTTGGTACAACTTTGGGAGCGGAAGACAAAATCCCCCCCATCTGAATATTACTGACTATCCCCTCTTGCTTCGTTCCCACTGTTACCTCCTTCTGTACTAACAGTTGACTCCCACAAAATGTCTGCACCCTCCTGTGGTTATCAAGGTGTTCTTGTACCTCCTGGGCAGACCATTCACGAGGTGGCTTTGTTTTAAATATCAATGCCAGTTCTTTATCAGGGCAGTTACAAACAAACATGATCACTGCATGACGACTCAACTCCGTAACAGGCTAACCTTTACTGACTAAGCATTGCTCCGTCATTTCAGCTGATTTGTTGAGTCTAACCCAGTAGTTTAGAGGGCTTTCCCCAGCAACAGGCTGTACTGCATAGAAGTCAGCTAGGGGTAGGTCGGAGTGTACCACGTCACCAAAAGGGCGCCTTAACACACCATAGACTACATTAACATCTATGGTGTCAGGATTGCTGCGCAGCCATACTTTGGTGACATCCCTGGCCTTGCCCAGGAGTCTGTTTACAACCTCCCCAATACTCTCGGTTCCACTGTACCCCTGTTTGGAAGTGTAGCTCCTCATTAACTCCTCCCACTCCAAGATGGAGTATTTATCTGTGCTATCCCCTCTAAAGTACGGTGGAACATTGACTTCAGAACGTAGCACCAAATTCAATTTTGAAGCATCAATGACAGTGGTGCCACACTGGTCAGGGTGATAGACATGCTGAGGTCGGTCAGGGCTTACAGTGGTTGTATGATCAGGGATGACATTATGGCACAAACTGGCTTTGATAGATTCTCCAATCTCTGACCCTATTGACCTAGCTAATTCAACTAGCTGACTGGAAGATAACTCCAAACCAGTACTGGGTAAGTTTCAATGTGCGGGACCTACTGGTGATACCCCTGTAGTGAAAGACAGGGTACGGGGCCTGACCACCTCATCTCTCCGCCTCTCATGTCTGCCCCCCTCCACAGTAGAATGGCCTGGTTGCAATACAGGTCGACCTGGCGTGGACATTGACAGGGGAGTGTACATCAAAACACCCCGACCCCTCCCCACACTCTTAATTTCCGACCCATGTACGTTAAATACTTCCATTCTGGCAACCCACCCTAAATCACAGCGAAATATGCTAGCTCAGCCCAGCAACACGGAAAACACCACAATGAACCAATATAACACCCAAACACTGATAACACAATTTGAGCAAAATAGTCCCTCTTTTTTTTTTTCGAAAAACTTTTTTTTTTCAAGTCTCTTAATTCAGCCAACCCACAGATGAGGATACAGTATTGCAGCCACAGCTCCGGATGGTTCAGCACACGGCGATATTCTGCTCCTCACAGCCGATCTGTAGCGCCCATGTGTCGTCCTCAAAAGCAGGAACTGCAGCAATCAGCCCCTATCTGCTCTGTCTCAGGTACTGCAGCAACGGCGGTGGTCAGCTTCAGCTGAACAGTCGACGAGTCACGGCACCAATTTTGTAGTGAGTCTCA